>NC_079494.1:60846568-61168632 GCF_030052815.1 Hevea brasiliensis | reverse complement strand
GGCCTATAGGCTAGCTTTACCACCAGAGCTGGACAAGATCCACAATGTGTTCCACGTGTCCATGCTCAGAAGATACCGCTCAGATCCTTCACATGTCATCTCTAGGGAAGAAATTGAAATACAGCCGGATTTGACAAATGAAGAAGAACCTCTACGGATCTTGGCGCGAGAAGTGAAAGAGTTGAGAAATAAGCAGATTCCACTGGTGAAAGTGCTTTGGAGGCACCACAACACCGAAGAGGCAACTTGGGAAAGTGAAGAGACGATGAGGCAATAGTTCCCTCAACTGTTTGCATCAGGTAAATTTCGAGGACGAAATTTAAATTAGAGGGGAAGAGTTGTAACACCCTCCCGGTAGCAACTCCGTACATTCTACTGTTCCGGTGACCGGTGTCGGTCCGGACAGCTAGAACGTTCAGAAAAATATTTAAACTAAAGTGAGGAATCAATATTAACTCAAATATTAATAAGAAAAATTTATTAAAAATTTTAGAAATAAAATACAACCAAGTTAAATGAGCCGGTGCCCAAGCGATGGGTAACCCAGAGGGAAGTTGCGGTTCTCGCAACTAGGAGCCCTAGACCCGGGTAAAAATTCATAAAATAATTTTTGGGACTCCAGAGAAGGGTCATTGAGGTTCCTATGGCATTAGAATGCCAAGAAAATATTTAGAAAAATTTTTCAATCGGTACAGACAATTTTGACCCGTTAAGCCAAACGGAGGGCATTTTGGTCATTTCGCCTTCAGAGACGATTTTTGGCCGACTTGTCCAGTTGAGTAAATAATTATTATAACATAAAATATGAATAAACATTACTAAAAATTAAATTGAAAATGAGTAGTGATGAAAAGAAAAGAAAAACCAAAATAAAGCAAATTATGACATATGATGATGTCATTTTAAAGCTATAACCAATCACATTTAAACAACCAATTAACTAACTAATAAAAGAGATAAATGAAGACCAAAACAATCAAAAAACACAGCAGCCATCTTCATCCTCCCAACCAGCCAAAACCCTTGCCTTGCCCAAACCTCCATTGTTGCTCAAATTGAGCTTGAAAACTCCCAAAATCTAACCTTAAAATCCTAATATCCCTTCACAAAAATTCATCCCCACATCACAAGGCAACTCTAGGCAGCCATAAGAAGTAAAAATTCTAAGGAGAAGACAAGTCCAAGAAGTGCCACTTAAAGGTTAGTGCCTATTTATACCTAAACCTCTCTTATCCTATGTTAAAGACTTAAAGTGAGTGAGGATTTGTGAATTAAATGAATGAAATTTATGTTTATGTTTACCATGAATTTCGGTAGCCCTAAGGAAGGAATGATTTTGATTGTTTTGATGGACTTAGAGTGGACTAGAAATGATGTTTAAGGTACATAACTACATGGATAATGAATTAGTGTGCTAACTACGGTGTATGAGTAAATTGAAATGGAAATTAGGGTTTTGGGGAGTAAAAATTTGACTTGGCTTATGAAATGATTAATGGACATTCTAATGGTCAATTAGTGACCATTTGAGGCAAGTTAATCATCATTTGAAGTGAACTAATGCATGGCAAAGTGAAATGTGTAGGCTGCCTAGTGACAGCAGCAATGAGGCTGTGATTCCAGCCCACTTAGACAGCCATAACTTTGGCTGTGTAGGTCCAATTGGTGTTTGGCCAATTGGACATGAAACTGGACTTATAATGGCACAATTTTGCTGAAGAAACCATGCCCAAAAGACCAAAGCAAGTGGACCAAAAATTGGCCCCAATCCGGATACCACAAGCGAGTTACGAGAATGACCAAATGAAGCGATCGCTGTTCATTTGGCCATAACTCACTGTAGATATGGTCGATTGACCTGAAATTTTACAGCAACAAGTTAAGACATAGACAAACAACTTTCATGAAGAAACCTACCCCAAATTATGACCATAACCTATCCAACAAGACAGTGGCAGTCACTGTTCATGGTACTGTAGATTTGGTAAATTCTGCAGATTTGAAATCTGGCCAGCTGTGGTTTTTGGACCATATCTGGAGCTAAAAAACTCCAAATGGAGTGATTCAAAAAAAGAAATTCAACTAGACAAAATAAGGAACAACTTTCATGCTTACCATTTCCTCAAATTCCCACTGCAACAGTGCCCAATGGAACAGTAAAGTTGGGCTACAAAAACTGAAAATTCTGCTTCCCTTGGTTTAAGCTTAGAAATGGTATTAATGCTTAATGCCAACAAGTTTTGAATGCAAAATGTGGTATGTTGGGAGTGCCAAAACCAATGTACCTATTTTCTATAAAAAAGTCAACATTTTTGTTGACCAATGAGGTGAATAGTGACACCAAAACTTGAAATTCAAAATTTGAAGAATTCAAAAGTATCAAATGCCCTAGTATACCTAACAAGATTGGTTTGGATAGTTTAGCATGCCAATAGGGTTCAGTTAGCAGTACTGCACATGGCATTATGCCATTCTGCGATTTTATGGCTTTTAGCCATTTTGATATTGTGTTGAGACTTGGCCTCGTGCCTAATATTATTCTGACTTGTTAGGCATTGTTATTTGCTGGAGATACATATGTGACCGATGGTGTGACGGCGAGGTACTTGATACCCGGTGCGGTTACCCATTTATCGATCCGATCGTCGAAGATAGGTTACTTGGGCAACCAAATGAATGAAAATGGACAAAGTTAAAGAAATAAATGAATATAACAGATACAAAACAAATAAGACATAAGTATACATATTTATTTTCTGCTATTTTCTTTTATTTTATTATTGCACCACTAAGCATCATTGCTTAGCGCGTTGCTTTTACCACGCGTAGGTTCTGGAGATACTGATCGTGAGCCCAATAGACCGCAGACTGGGTGAGTCCATCCTGCAGCTCTGCACAGTGTCCGTGTCACCTCACCTTCCACAGTGCATTGGTAGGACACTAGGCTTCATTTTGGTATTTTGTAACCAATTTTTATTTTCCTTTGTGTAAATGAAACTTATGTAATGTATTTTGATGTTCATGTAAATAATAAAGATTTGTGGTTATGTATGGAAAAATTTGAGTATTTATTCATTGCTTATATATGTGTACCCTGAGAAATGATTGATTGAGAAATGTTGTTGAAAAATATTGAGTTTGTGATGACATTGGAGTTTGAGAATTATTGAATACGATTATTGGAAGTGTTTTTCACAGGTTCTGAAGAACTGTTTTCTCCATTTTTAGCCGATACTCTGCCGAATTTTCTATAAAATGTTCGGAACCTCAAATAAATTATAATTTCGATAAATGGCTCAAATATATTATATTTCACAAGTTATATTCAAAACTATGACAAAAATTAATTAAATTAAAATAGAGGGTGCCGATACACCGTGTGACATTGCTTACTCGGATATACTGTACACGGGTAAGGGGTGTCACAGATTCACTGTGCTATGGTTGAGAGGAGTACCAACTCTATTTCTATCTCGACCTTTACTGACTTTCTGTGAACTTTAGAGAGCATATTGAGGTACTCTAGTATAATTTCTAACAAAGTGTCCAAGCTTTTCACAATTGTAGCAGGCTCCAAAGGCCTTATGACAAATACCTCCATGTAGCTTACCACAAACATGGCAGAAACGGGCAGAATAGGAACTTTTGGTTGTTCGACAACTAGATCTTGATGTTCTCTGCCCTGATGATCTGCCTCTATCATATTCCTGAGCTCGGGGTTCCTCAAATTCTTTTCTCTTCCCCAAATTACTACTCGAGCTCTGACCCATATGTTTCTCCCTATTCGCTATTTCACACTGCCCTTGTGGGGGTTGGGTTTGTACTTGAGCTTGAGCTGACAGAGTATCAGCCATTTATTGAAGAAAGTGGCCATTTGCTAGGCCAATTGTACAGTAATTTGTACCGGTAAAACTGGTACAGTTGGGCCTTCGACACTCTAAGGAGTCGGGGCCTCAACTTGCACTTCTGCTATCACAGACTGTTCTATTGTCGCATTCTTCTCTTCCATATCTTTTCACAGGATTTTCTATTCCTATACAACCAACACAAGGAGATTCCTCTCTATTAGTTTATATTTATGATGTAAATGTACTATATGTATCAAACATTTGAGCAGTTGTAGTTACCGACAAAAAAGATTTCAAATTCACAGTTCGAAATTTACTTTAAAACCATTACTCTGACACCACAAAACATGTCACACCCTACTCCTCTGTAAGATGTAACATGATCCCGTAGTACACCTAATGAATTACAGTACTTCGCCTACCGATAACCCATTAGATATACTACAAGGGATTTTAAAACAATTTTTGTGAAATTTAAATCATCGATTAAAATTTGGTGTTATAAAATTTTTTTCAAAATTTCGGCAAAGTGCCAGCTATGTTTTGAGAAAACAGTTCTTCAAACCTAAAAAGGAAAACACTCCCAATATGTTTTCTCAAATACAACTCCAATAAACTTCATTTCACCTCCAATTCAAATCTCAATAATCAAATCATAAAAGAAACATTTCATTAATTAAAAAACTCAAATATTAATATTACAAAACTATAAAGGTAAATGAAATCTCAAATTTATATTACAAGGATTTGCATTTAATTACATACCAAAATATTTTACAAGAGTTTTTATACAACTGCTCAAATAATTTACATATATATTATTACATGCATACATCAAAACCTATGTACATGGGTATACCTATGATATACCTGGAGCTAATCTGAATGTGTTTGCAAAGAATCTTACTCAATTTCTCTATGCTCTTTTCACCTGCGACAGCATACAAAGCTATCGCTGAGTAGTGAACTCAGTGGTGCACAACTATAATTTAAAACATCGTACAATATACATTGACAAAATTTACAGCAAATAATTTGGAAATTTGGATACTCATCAAATTTTAGAACTCAAAATATTCATTGCCAATAATATAAATCATTTGTATAAAATGACTTTAATCACGAAATTCAATTTATCAAATCATAACTAACCATTTAAGGTAATTCCAACAAAATCAATTATACATAAATCATAATTGAAATCACAATTCTTTACTATTCAAAAGCCATTCTTTATCTCGAAAACCATTCTTTATCTCAAAAGCCATTCTTTATCTCAAAAACCATTCTTTATCTCACCAACTATGCAAGACTAATCCGAAAGGGCCATCTTCGGGGTGATTCTAACTCCCTATGGTCGGAGAGGTCGAATTAGACTCGAACTCCCTATGGTCGGGGAGGTCGAATCATCATGCATAGTACACATCACAATAATGAAACTTTTGAAAGGGCCATAACATATAAAAACTTAGATCTAACCTCTAATAAGAGGAGAATCTATGCCTGTGCACGTATCATGGTAATCAAAACACAACTAACTCCATTGTCTTCTCAACAAATGAGAGAGACGGGTAATAACCTAGTCAAGCATCCATAGTGAGATATAAAACAATATCACAATCCTTTTAGTGAGCATAAATCATAATACAATTCGATTCAAAGTCAATTCCAATATCCAATAATTTTTATGCTCATCACAATTCAAATCATAAATTTGCATTTTTTTCCACGCAAATTGCCCATCACAATTCAAAACATGTTCTATCACAATTTTCCAAAACATAATTTATTCAATCCACAACAATGCTTAATACTTGTGGAAACACCATTTCAAAAAGCCAAATTCATACATACTATAACAATTTCAATAATCATTGAATTAAATCCAATGCTTGTTAAACATAATACATAAGAAAAATATGTCATTTAATCATATGAAATATTCAGAACAAAATTAGTTAAAAACTAGTTGTGCACAAACCTGATTCGAGTCGCTCCTAGGCCTTGATTTAATGTTCTTTATACTTCTCAATATCCTTATCAACTGAAACACACAATTTAAAGTGTTTCAGTACTCAATGAATTTGTTTCCAACCATAAAATCCAATATCTAAATTTTCTTGGTACTATTCCCTTCAATTCATTTCATTAGTCAACTTATAATGTTGACCCTTGATGCACTCTAAGTGAGTCAATTCTAATATTACCAATATGTCACATTTTGTAGTCCTTTGATGTTAGTATATGTTACCAATTTCATTTCCAAGTGTACTGCATTTTATTGCAATTTACCGGATTTCAGTGTACTATTTTGACCTAGTCGGACGACCTAGTTCCCTCAATTTTCGGGTTTTGGTCCAAACTACAAACTTGTAGGTCTATGTCTTATTGCACGTGGGGCAAAATTTCAGGTCATTCTGAGTTATATAGACCAAGATATGATCAATTTACCAATGCTAGACAGAATGCACTAAAATGGTAGGCTTAGGTCATTTTTAGGTTACTTTTTGTTCGGCCAGTTTTGGTACCTGAACTTGTGAAAGCAATTTGGCTTGGTTCTAGTCATTTCTAGGCTTTGGTGTCTTCATAAGAATTGCATATCTATATCTAAACTATTCATGGTAAAAATTTCAGGTCATTTGGACCTATTTTATGTATGTTATCGTTAAAACACTAACTGCTGCCCAAATGGTCAATTTTCAGGCTTTCAAGTCACTAATCCGAATTTGGTCATTTTTCAAGTCACCTTCTAGGCAGAATTTACGTAAGCTTCCTTCATGAAAGTTGACACTTTTTATGCCTAGTTTCACTTCCAATTGGTCTCATACCAATTGAAGTCACACAATTCTATTTATAACCTAAAATGTATACTGTTTTTACTAACCATACTTTGCATTGAAAATTGGCACTTCTAATGAACACCATTCACATTTCATTTTGGTCAATTGTCCAACCACAACTCAATTTGTCAATTTTTCCAGCAAAAACTCAGTTTAATGAAATGAAATTTCCAACAATACTCAATTCACTTAAACATCCTGCAGCTATTCTATTTAAGTAAACATCCATTACACTCAATTCAATGAAATCAATATCCAACTCTTATACAGACCTTCAAACCCTAATCCATTGATCAAAACCACTAATGTACATTCCATTAACTCATAATCAACATTAATATACATGAAATTAAAGCTCTCTTACATACATCAAAACTGCCCAATTGTACATATGTTTCAAATTGCCATATTCAATTCACAACCTCACTTCTAATACCTAATTCAAGCATACACAAAACATTAAATTACCAATACATGTAATTGGCCTAATTAACTTCATTACCCATCAATCTAGTATAAGAAAAGCTCAAAATCTTTGACTTTCATGGCTGCCAAAAATGGACAGTCCCATAACTCAACCATTTCTTCAAATTTCTTCCATAAATCAACTCACCACAACACCAACATAAACTTTAACAAAGAAATAAAGAAAAATGGGACATGTACCTCAAATGGAACTTGTCAAACCTCTTCAAATCTCTCTCTTTTTGCTCCCAAAATGCTACCCAAGATGTGTACTCCAACTTTAATAAAGGGACTTTAACAAATGGAAGCTTGGATCATGGTGAGAGAGAGCTCAAAGGTGGATGTTTATGGTGGATTTTGGGAAGAAATTTCATTCGGCCAAATGAAGTTATTTTGAGGAAGAAGAAGATTCATGAAGTGTTAGTGGAAAAATCTATCTTTATATAGTTTATATAATCCCACTTAGTGCTCCACTCATCCTAATTAAGCATTATAATAACTAAGGTTTCCATTAATTGCAATTATGGCCTTAAATTCCCTTAAATTACATTTTATCTTTAATTTCATTTTCATTAAATTTTCAAAATGTAATACTACTTATTTTCATTGACATTTAGGTCAAAAGTCAACGCTAGTTGTCAATTGACCAAAATGCCCCTCCTCTGGTTGTACTCTCGATTTTTCTGTAATACAGATTTTTGTTGGTTTCTTAATTTCTCGTTTTTCTTTGTACTAATTAATTATTTTTTTTTTACATTTATAATGTCATTTATACTCCAATAGATATTTATTTAAGTCTTAAAAATATTTCCTAGGGTTCCCCACGGTCCAAGTCTCGTTAACGGTCCTCGCCGCAACTTCCCAGCGTGATCACCCATCGCTACGGGTTTGGCTCGTTTAACTTAGTCACATTTCATTGCTCTTATTTTTCCTTTGTTTTTCTTGTATTTTCCTCTACTGTATTTCATCATTTCATGTCTTCTCACTAACATTTAAGTATAGTTCTAGGCATTCTAGCTGTCTGGACAGACACTGGTCACCGGAAAGTAGAAAGCACTATCGAACATAGGGGTGTTACGTATAGAGGGAGACCAAAAGTGACTGTCTTCAGTCTACAGTCAATCATGGCGTGATGCCTGGCTAACCATTCCATGCCCAAGATGATATCATAATCTCTGAAGGGCATTTCAATCAAATCTGACAGAAAAACATGTCCTTGGATCACCAAAGGACAATCCCTATAGATTCTGTTGACTCGAACCTCTTGTCCTAATGGACTAGTTACTAGCACTTCAAAACCCATTTTGACACATGGAACAACAAGTGAACTAACTATGCTAGCACTAACATATGAGTGGGTTGAACCTGGATCAAACAACACAAATACTTCTTGATCAAAGATAGAAAATGTATCGGCTACCACATCGAAAGTCTCAGCCTCTTCTCGCTATCTCATCGTATAAACTCTAGCTGAAGCACTCCTTGTGCTGACTGACCAACAGTACCCTGACTGCCAGAAGTAGTGCCTTCACCTCTGCCTCTTCCTCTGCCAACTGGTTGTGAACCATCATTCTAAAAATTTACATTAGGAAAAATCCAAACCAAAATTTATTACAAGCTTTATACAACTCTATACAACTTTATACAACTGCTCACGACCATTTTCTACATTTACATACATTACATACACCAAATTAATTTTTACAATAAGGGTATAAAATATCCCCGATAAACTTCAGAGTAGGTAGCTCTTCAATCCTCAGCAGCTCACTCTACTGCTCCTCTAGTCTCTATATCTGCGACAGCAATAACAGCCATCGCTGAGTACTAGGACTCAGTGGTGCACAACATGCTAAAATAACCTTTATGCAAAATTTAAATCATACTTATTCAAAAATTAAACTGAACATGAAATATAAATTCAAAACGTGATTTATAAGATTTTAATCCAAACAATTTTATTTTAAAAGTCTCAAAATAAATTTCATAAAAACACACAGTTATATCATGCCATTCGAAATAAATATCATCTCAGTAGCCAGAGGCTAAGAAGAAGTCACAACACAAGGCTAGCTACCTCAAATATATGGGAACCTATTCTTTTTCTTCTTCTACTGGCACACACCTCAACACTTCAGCCAAAGAATGAATCAAAATTTGAAACTGATTTCCCCCACTAGTCATGCTAGTGAGGTATTCAAATATATGGTCATGACACTGTGGTTTCAAAACTATCTTAACAATTTACTAAACATTTGATGCCATTTCAAATATATACAATTAAACTTTCAACAATTTAAATTAAAAGCATAATAAACATTTCAAGACAATGATATCACAATTCAATATTTCAATTCATTCAGAACAATGTGCAGAAGAAAATTTACAGAAATTTTATGTTGTGCACAAACCTTATACAAGTCGCCTCTTGGCCTTGACTCGATGCCTCGGGTTCTTTCCCATTATTCTTTTTCACTGAAACACACAGTTTCACAGTGTTTCAGCATCATAACTTATCATAAATCCCAAAATAAATTCAAATTTACTTATACCTAGCTTTAATGTGCTAAACTTGGCGTTCATTAAATTTGTGTTTCGGGGTTACTATTCACTACACTATTCAAGTCAATTTGTTGACTTTCTAATGCTTAATAGGTATGGGAATCCCAATTTCACCCACATACCACATTTTGGTTACTAAATTTATTGGTTTTGGTTGTTTACTCAAATTTTAAGTCTTTTAGGCAAATTTGCAAATTTTCAGTTTTGGTGTCTTATATTACATTATTCTATTAGTCATGTTGCTGTTGGAATTTGGCTAAGTTTTCTTCATAGAAATTGTTCCTTATTGTCTTAAATTTATTTTTCTTTTTGAATCACTCCAATTGGAGTTTTTTAGCTCAAGTTATAACCATTTGAATCATGGTTGGCAGACTGGTCTAACCCAGATTTTCTGGGCACCAAAACTGGTTCTGGTAGTTTTAGGTTACCAAATTTGGGTGGCTAAATGACTTGGTTAAGGGCATAATTTGGGTTTATGTTCTTCATGAAAGTTTTAGGTCTATATCTCATCTTTCGACTGGTAAACTTTCAGGTCATTTAGACCTGCCTAGCCCAAGTTATGGTCAAATGAACAAACACTGTTCATTTGGTCATTTTTGTACAGGGCAGCATACCTAATTCTGGATTCGGTCAATTTGTTCACTAGGTTTTAGCCACTTTTTGGGCATGATTCCTAAATGAAAAATGTGTCATTTTGTGTCTAATTTCATTCCCAATTTGCCTCACATGAATTGGATTGGTAAATTTTCAGTTTTAGTCCCTGAAAGAGACCTTGGTCCTACTGCCTGCATAATGTCCCTAAGCAATCCGATTTTAAACCTAATTCTAACACTTCCAACATACCCCAATTGGTCACATATGACCAATTTTCAGCTTAAACAAGGTCAAACATATCATTTGACCAATTCTCCAATTTTTGTCTTCTAAAACCCTAGGTCCAAACCCTAACTCACTACTTTGTTACATTTAATTAATTCCAAACATACAAACACTATTTCTCAACTCATTCAAGCTTCCTAACACATTTAATGTCACACCTTACCCCTCTGTAAGGCATAACATGATCCCATAGTATACCTAATGAATTACCAACTCCGTCTACTGATAACCCATTAAATACACTACAAGGGATTTTAAAAACTTTTCTTACTTCTTTTACAGTGGTGAGCACTATTTACAGGTGTTAAAAACCTTTTTGAACTGAAGTGATAGAACTAACACATTTGAATTATTTGGAATTTCTGTAAAAATTTTGGCAGAGTGCCATCTGTATTTTGGATAAAACAGTTCTTCAGAAAACCTGAAAAAAAAACATTTCAATATATTTCCAAATCTCAACTCCAACATATTTCTCAACACAACATATTTCTCAACTCAAATCCATAGTGATTTTTCAAAGACTGAGATACAAGAAATATAATACAATTTTTACAAGTCAAAATATCTCATAATTTACTTTACAACTTCAATGTACAATTTTAATTTACAACTGCTCAAAACCAAAAACAATATGTACATACAGTGAACATACATTACAGTACAAAATGCAAAATGTGGTATACACGTTATACCCGAAAATCTCTAGCTGGATGTACTAGCAGCCTAGTCTGCTGCCCTGTCTGTCTGTCTACCTGCGAAAGCAATAAAAAGCTATCGCTGAGACAATGTCTCAGTGGTGCACAACATTAACCAAATACAACTTTAAATCACAATTCATAAATCATTTAAATGATGGATATGTAAAATCATAGTTAAATTCAAGACAATGAGTGTCAGAAGGAATTTAACACAATATCACAATAAATCTCAGAGATTAAAACATAGTTAACTTCAAAAGACAGTAAATGTCAATAAGGATTTAACTCCATTTCACAATCTCATAATACAAATCAATAAATCACACACAGCTTAATCATGTTCCAAAGTTCAATTCGTCCCAAAAGTCGATGAGTAATGAGGAATAACATAGCTAGCTAGCAAAAATATGAGTACTCATCCAATTCATCCTCAACAGGCACACACCTCAACACTTCAGCCAAAGAGGGAATTCAATTCATCCCACTAGACAAGCTAGCGAGGAATACAATCAATATACATGATAGCTGTGGTTTCAAACCATTTCTAATGCTTTTCAATCAATAAGTATCCATCAATATCATTCAAACAATTTTTCACAATTTCAAACCATTTACAGTGCTTTTCAAGCGATAAATATCCATTCAAACACATTTCCACAATTTAAAACAATAATGTACAAATATTCATAATTCATTTCAATTGAAAAATTTAAAAGAAATAGTTGTTGTGCACAAACCTATGATAACTGTCTCCTGGTCTTGACTCAGTGTTTCTTTCCCTTTTCCTAAGTCTTTGCTAACTGAGAAACACAATTTAAAGTGTTTCAGTACTAAATTAAACTGTCTCTAACGATAATGTTTGATAAATAATTCACTGAATGCTATTATTTGCTTAATCAACCTAATATATCGACCCTCGATGCATTCTAGGTAAATTAGGTTTTAATGTTATGAATATGTCACATTCGATAGTCTTGGTACATGTTACCAAATTCATTTCCGTGTATACTGCATTTTCTTGCAATTTGCTGGATTCCGGGATACTAGTTTGACCTAGCCGGACGACCTAGTTCCCTCGGTTTTCGGGTTTTGCTCTAAACTACAAACTTGTAGATCTATGTCTTATGGAACTCGGGGCAAAATTTCAGGTCATTCTAAGTTATGTAGACCAAGTTATGGTCATTTTACTATTGCTGGTCAAATTGCATCAAAATTGGTCACTTTAGGTCACTTTAGGTCATTTTAGGTTCTGCCAGTTTTTGGACCCAAATTTGTGCAAGCTGTTTGACTTGCTTATACTCATTTCTGGGCTTTGGTGTCTTCATAAGACTTGTAGATATGGGTCTTAATTATTCATGGTTAAAATTTCAGGTCAATTGGACCTGTTTTGAGTGAGTTATGGCCTAAACACTAACTGCTGCCCAAATGGTCAATTTTCAGGCCTTACTTGCACTTAATCCGGATTTGGTCATTTTTCAAGCTACCTTGCAAGCAGAATTTTGGCAAGCTTCCTTCATGAAAGTTGGCACATTTTGTTCCTAGTTTCACCTCCAATTGGTCTCATACCAATTGGAGCCACACACTTAAAGTTATAGGCCTAAAACTCAAACTGCCTTATTGCATTTCTTGCATACACATCAAGCATCACTTTTAACACTCACCAAACTTAACATTCAAACAAATTCTGGTTGTACCACAACCTAAACATAATTCAAAACACATTATAGGTCATTTCGACAGCTTACAATTACATTCAACATACACCAACAAGTGCAGAATTTTTCAATCCAATTTACAACAATTCAATCACCTTTTTATGCTCATTTACATGTCCCACTTCACACCACCTTACACACACTCAAACTGCCATAACAACCAACACATTTTAACATCATTATTTCATAAACCAAGCATGAATTCTAGCATTCTTCAAGAGTTAGCAAACTGCCACAATGGTACACTTACATTCCATTACTTTTCAAGCTTTAAATTTCATTTTACATTTACATATACTAAGTATACATCACTCAAATAATTTCCTACACAATATATATTTAATCAATCATTTAATTCACCATTTACAAGCACAAATAAACTGCCTTCAAGGTGCTTCCATGGCTGCCAAAAGTACGCATTCCCATTCAACATCAAAACTCAAAAATTTCTTCATAAATCAAACACCCATAACATGCTTACAAACTTTAACAAAGCAACATTCAAAAACACAAACTTACCTATTTTGAAGCTTCTTAAAAACTCATCAAAACTTACCTTTCTTACTCCCTAAATGCTGCCCAAGGTGTGGTGGTTATTTTTAGTGAAGAAACCCTAACCACTTGAAGCTTGGATCATGGATGCATGAAGCTCACAAATTGGACAACAATGGTGGTTTCTAAGGCTTTCTTTATGGCAATGGTGGTCTTCAAAGGTTGAAGATGAAGTTTTAGTGGAGTAATCTTCCCACTTAATGCATATTATAATCCCTTAGTGGTCCACTCACATAAGAAATTGATTTAATATTATTTAAGTGCTAATTACCCAAATTTCACTCCACTTTTGGCTATTTACATTAGGTACCCCTAATTTAATTTTTCATTATATTTTCCAAGTGTAATATCATGTATTTTTAATGGAAATATAGGTCAAAAGACAATTCGGGATGTCAAATGACCACAATGCCCCTGTTCGGGTTGTATTCCCAATTTTTCGGTAACACCGGGTTTTGTCCGTTTTTCGATTTCCCACTTTTCTTTGTACTAATTATTTAATTTTTATTTAATATTTCTAATGATATTTATACTTCAATAGGGGTCTATTTAAGTCCTAAAAATATTTTCCAGGGTTCCCTGCTGTCCAGGGCTAGTCAACGGTCCATGCCGTGACTTCCCGGTGCGGTCACCCATCGCTAGGGTTCTCGGCTCGCTTAACTTGATTATATTTCTTTGCTATTATTTTTCCTTTGTTTTTCTTGTATTTTCTTTTCTTGTATTTTATTATTTTATGTCTCCTCACTCATATCGAAGTGTAGTTCTAGGCATCCTAGCTGTCCGGACAACACTGGTCACCGGAACAATAGAACGCACTACCGAACTTAGGGGTGTTACATTTAATTCAATCAAACTCATGCATTCTCATCTCAAACCCTAGCTGACCAAAATTCCATATAGTCCCCCAAAGATTTTTTCATTTCATTTTAAGCATATTTCTAGGTTTATTCAACTATAAACACAATTAATTCAACTAGAAAATCAAGTTTAGTTTACTAACTTTTATGCAGAATTTCAATCTTCACTTCCTTCAAATTTTTCTTCTTTCTTTCTCCTTTAATTTTCTTTTCTATTTGCCAAACAAAGTTTAATCATGGTAGGTAAATTTTCTATGGTGGGATTTGGTGTTCTTCAAGCTCAAAAATGAGCTTCAATGGAAGTTTTTGGTGAGGGAGAGGTGAGAGAGATGGGGCGGCAAGTTTGGGAAGAAGAAGACTTTTTTATTTTTTTTTTCTTCTTTTTTTTCTTTTATGTTTTTAATCCTTTAGGAAGACCGCAATTATCCAATGTTGATTTTTTAATTATAATATTTATTACATCATGCATGATGTCATCACTTTTCACTTTTTCTTTTTCTTTTTTTTCTATTTATTTTTCCATTGGTTCTTTAATTTAATTCCCAACTCTGAAATTTTCTTTTCTCCGATTTTATTTGATAGTTAGGTCAGGAGTTAGCTCCAGGGGTCAATTGACCAAATTGCCCCTCAATGATTCGACCCGGTTTGTAATATTTTTTCTGGATCCCTGACCTAATTATTTGACTGACTTAACAATTCTTTTTGTGATTTTCTCTTTTCCACTGTGTTCGCAATAGTCCTAAGGACCGCAACGTCACATTTTACAGTTCAAAATTTGAGTTTAAATCGACTTTGCAATCCTTCTCAAGAAGGTCACCCATCGCTGTAATTCTCGGCTCATTTAACTTCTTATGTTCTATTTTTCTTATTTATACTTTACTAATTGACAATTACTAATTATTTGTGTTTAAAGCTTATCTAGTTGTCTTAAGTGTCGTTCTAATCCCTTTAATTATCCAAACTGATACCGGCCACCGGAATAGTAAAATATACTAGGCTATGCAAATAGGGGTGTTACAAGGCCACTCAAGAGGAACATGAAACATTGGACAAGTGGAAAGGAGCATGATATGAGAGCCAAGTGTTACATGCTTGCTTCTATGAGTAATGAGTTACAGAAGTAGCATGAGAACATACAGAGTGCAAGTGAGATCCTCTTTCACCTATAAGAGTTATATGGTGAGCACAGAAGGGATGCTAGGTATGAGATATGTAGAAAGTTGTTTCGCATGAGGATGTCTGAGGGACAGAATGTTGGGGATTATGTCCACAAGATGATTCAGCTAATTGAGCAGTTGGAACATCTTGACTTTAACATGGATTTTCAACTGCAAACGGATTTGATCCTTCAGTCCCTTCCTGAGTCTTTTGGGAATTTTGTGACAAATTTCCATATGACTAAACAGGAATGCACTTTGGCTGGTTTACTCAACATGCTGGTTATTGCCCAAAAGAATATGTCGGGCAATAAAGGAAAAGATATAGCTTTGATTGTATCTTCTTCTGCTGGAAAGTCCAACAAAAACAAGGGCAATAAGAAAAAGAAACCTCAGATTCCTTGTCCTTCTAAGAAAATAGCTAAACAAAAAGGGAAGACTAAAGCTGATGGAGGCAAAGGAAAGTGTTTCCACTGCCAGCAGGATGGGCACTAGAAAAGGAACTGCCTAGAGTATCTTTCTTCTCTGAAGGATAAGAAGGATACACCTTTGGAAGGTATGTCCATATCTTCTGATTTAGATTCTGATGATACTCATAGTTCATCTACAGCTTGGGTCTTAGATACTGGTCCCAGTTCTCACATTTCTTATGATATGCAGGAATTAGCAAATAGTAGCAGCTTGTGTTCTCGAGATGTTAGACTCCGGATTGGCAATGACTCAACAGTTGAAGCTTTAGCCATAGGATTTAAATCTTTTTACATGTCTGGACATGTTTTGTGTTTGAATAATATCTTATATGTACCTGATGCTTTTAAGAACATCATTTCGATATCTAGTTTGCTAGAGATGGTTATGAATTTCAGTTCACAGATGATGTTAGCAATATTTATTTTGGAAATAAATATGTTGGCACGGGTTATATGCATGATGGTCTTTATTATTTGGATAATAATGACAAACACAAACTGAATGCAAGTGATCTAAATGAATGCAATGCCATGGTGAAAATCAACTCAAGTTCAAAATATATTTGACACTTAAGATTAGATCATGTTGCAGAAGATAGGATTGCAAAACTGGAGAAAATGGGGATTCTATTTGTAACACTCTCACTGTAGCAATTCCGTACATTCTTCTGTTTCAATGACCGGTGTTGGTATGGATAGCTAGAACATTTAGAAAAATATTTAAACAAGAGTTAGGAGTCATAAATAACTCAAATAATAATAAGAAAAATTTAGGAAAAATTTTAGAAATAAAATACAACCAAGTTAAATAAGCCGATACCTTAGAGATGGGTAACCTAGTGGAAAGTTTCGGTCCTCGCAGCTAGGAGCCCGAAACCCAGAAGAAAATTCATTAAATAATTTTTGGGACTCCAGAGAAGAGTCATTGAGGTTTTGATGGCATTAGAATGCTAAGAAAATGTTTAAAAAATTTTTTAGATCAGTACAGACGATTTTAGCTCGATAAGTCAAATGGAGGGCATTTTGGTCATTTCGTCTTCAGAGATGATTTTTGGCCGACTTTTCTAGTTAAGTAAATAATTATTATGACATAAAATGTGAATAAATATTGATAAAAATTGAATTGAAAATGAGTAGAAAAGAAAAGAAAAGAAAATGAAGGAAATTTAAAATTATAACCTCATGCTTGTGTCATTAAAATGCTTCCATCCAATCAACTTGGGACACATGTTATACACCCCATTAAAAGAGTTAAATGGGCAGAAAAATTAACCAAATTTTATGTCTTTCCCTTACCTTCAACCAGCGGAACCCATTCCCAAAACCCTTTCCACCATTAAAGCTCCCTTAAGCTTCATTTCCCATTTCAATTCACCTCAAAACCTCATCATTCCTTCACTAAAAATTTCCCTTACCACTTGAGCAAGACTTGGGCAGCAATTAGAAGAAGAGAAAGTGAAAGAAAGTGAGGTGTGAACAAGCTTAAAAAATCATCCAAGAGGTTAGTGCCATATTCTTTGCTCTTACTTCCTTCTAAACATGAATTTAAGCTAAGCTAAGTTGAAAACTTATTGAAAATTGAATTAAAGATGCATGATTATATTCCATGAAATTTTGGCAGCCATGAGGAACCATGAGGAAATTATGATTTTGATGGAATTAAATTTTTATTACTAATGTTCTTGATGAGTTGTACATGGTAAAAGTTGAATTATAAGGTCTTATGCATGAATTGAGGTATTGGAAATTAGGGTTTTGAGCTATATTAGGGTTTGGCCATATTGATGGTAAATGGAAGTTCTAATGGTCAACTAGTGACCATTTGGCTGAGTATAATGAGGAATTGAAGTTAATTGTAGCTTGGGAATTGAGGTTAGGTATGCTGTCCAATGTGCCCTGCAAGTCTAAATGTGAGTCTAGCAAGTTTGGGCAGCTGTAACTTGAGTTGTGTAGGTTCAATTGGTACAAGGTCAATTGGACATGAAACTAAACACATAATGGCACAACTTTGATGAAGAAACCTTGCCCAGAAAATAAAAAAAAAAAATTGACCAAATCCGGGTAACCAATTCTAAACCTGGTAAAAGTGACCGGCCATAACTCAGTGTAGAAATATACAATTGACCTGAATTTTATATCAATGGAAAGCTTAGACAGTTTAGAACAACCTTCATGCAGAACACAAACTCAAATTCTAAACTTAACCTAATGGAATTGTCCACCAAAGTAAGGACACCAAATCTGGCAGAACCAATTCTATCCAGAATTCTGGGTACAGGTCAATCCGGCCAGTTATGGTAAAATGGCCATAACTTGTGCTAGAAAACCACAATATGAGTGATTCAAAAAGGAAATTAAAGAAGACACATAAAGGAACAACTTTGATGAAGAAAAGTTTGCCAAATTCTCACTGTAGCTTGGACTAATAGAATAGTAAACTTAAGGTCTGAAATCTGAAAATTTTGAATAACATAAAATAAGCTTTGAAATGGTATTGAAAATCAATGCCAACAACTTTGGAATGCAAAATGTGGTATGTTGGTGATATTAGAACCAATATACCTATTGTCTATGAAAAAATCAACATTTTAGTTGACTAATGAAATGAATAGTAGCCATAAAATTTCAATTTCAAATAATTACATAATTAAAAAGTGTAATTACCCTAGTAAGCCTAGTGTGATTGGTTTGGATAGGTTAGCATACCAATAGGGTTCTAATAGCAGTACTGTGTATGGCTTCATGCCATTTTGTGATACGATAGTCTATGGCTATACTGATTATGATGTTATACTTAGCTTTATGCCTTATTGCTTTTATGGCTTATTAGCCATTCTGTCTGCACACCGGGAAACACATTGTGACCGATGGTGTGACAGCCCGAGGTACCTGGTACCTAGTGCTAGTTTACTCATTTATCCATTCCGGTTAATTTCTATAGGTTACTTGGGCATGAAAAAGTATTAATAAAATTAAATTAAGTTTAAATGCAACAAATTGATGGAATATTAAGTTAAGAAACAAGAATGATTCCAATAAAAATAAATGTTCTTAAGGGTCAGAAAATGAAGATAAGTAAATATATGACGCTTAAAATCATTATGAGATCGATTAATAACATGCTAGGAAGAGTTAATATCATAAGATTTAATTAGCCTTAAACAAAACAAAAATTTGGAAATTATTTATTATTCTTATAAGCACAATAACTAAGAAATTATTATTTTTATTTGTATATTATATTTTCTTGTATTATTGGCACCACTAAGCTTTATGCTTAGCGCGTCGCTGTTTGCAACGCGTAGGTACTGAAGATTTTGTAACACCCTCCCGGTAACAACTCCGTACATTCTACTGTTCCGGTGACCAGTGTCGGTCCGGACAGCTAGAACGTCCGGAAAAATATTTAAACTAAAGTCAGGAACCATAATTAACTCAAATATTAACAAGAAAAATTTAGTAAAAATTTTAGAAATAAAATACAATTAAGTCAAATGAGCCGATGCCCAAGCGATGGGTAACCAGAGGGAAGTTGCGGTTCTCACAACGAGGAGCCCTAGACCCAGAAAAAAATTCATAAAATAATTTTTGGGACTCCAGAGAAGGGTCATTAAGGTTCCTATGGCATTAGAATGCCAAGAAAATATTTAGAAAAATTTTTCAATCGGTACAGACAATTTTGACCCGTTAAGCCAAACGGAGGGCATTTTGGTCATTTTGCCTTCAGAGACGATTTTTGGCCGACTTGTCCAGTTAAGCAAATAATTATTATGATCTAAAATATGAATAAATATTGCTAAAAATTAAATTGAAAATGAGTAGAGAAGAGAAGAAAAGAAAATGAAAGAAAATGCTAATTATGACATCATATGATGTCATTTAAATTTCCTCCACCAATCACAATTTGTTAAACTCATTAAAAGAGATAAAAGAGACCAAAAAATATGAAAAACCAATCTGCATCTTCAACCTTGGGCAGCCTAAAAAAACGTTGAGAGAGAGAGAGAGAGAGAGAAGAGGTTCCACCATTAAAGCTCCCTTAAGCTTCATTTCCCACTTCAATTCCCCTTAAAAGCTTATCCTCCCTTCACTAAAAATTATACCCACACCAAGGAGAAGTATTTGGCAGCCAAGAAAACAAAAGAAAGTGTAAGAAAGTGAAGTGTGAACTAGCTTAGAAAATCACCAAAAAGGTTAGTGCCATAACCTTTGCTTTTACATCTTTTTAATCATGAATTTGAGCTAAGTTAAGTTAAAAATTTGACAAAAATTGAATTAATGAAGCATGGTTATATTCCATGAAGTTTTGGCAGCATTGACATGAGTTAGGGGTAGGAGAAATCTTTGGTTTAAAGTGACATATTGCTGCCCCTCTTATAAATTATATGATTAGTATAGCAAATTAGGAGTGGGATGCATGAATTGGAGGCTTGGTCAATTGGAATTAGGGTTTTGGGGAGTGAAACTTGGACTTTGTTTATGAAATAGTGAGTGAACATTTTAATGGTCAATTAATGACCATTTGAGGTAAGTTGGCTATAATTTGAAGTGAATTATAGCATTGCAAACTGATTTAGTAGGCTGCCTAGGGTAACCAGTAGGGTGGCTGTGAGTCCAGCCCACTTGGACAGCCATATCTTTGGCTGTGATGGTCCAATTGGTGTTTGGCCAATTGGACATGAAACTAGACTTATAATGGCACATTTTTGCTGAAGAAACCATGCCCAAAAGACCAAAGCAAGAGGACTAAAAGTTGGCCCCAATCGGGGTACCCTGCAAGCCAATTCTGCAGAATGACCAAATGAACAGTTGGCCATAACTCACTGTAGAAATGGTCAATTGACCTGAAATTTTTACAGAAACAAATTAAGACATAGACAAACAACTTTCATGAAGAAACCTACCCCAAATTATGACCAAAACCTAACCCAAATGGCAGTCACAGTCACTGTTCATGGTACTATAGATTTGGTAATTTCTGCAGAATGGAAATCCAGCCAGCTGTGGTTTTTGGACCATATCTGGAGCTAAAAAACTCCAAATGGAGTGATTCAAAAAAGGAAATTCAACTAGACAAAATAAGGAACAACTTTCATGTTTGCCATTTCCTCAAATTCCCACTGCAACAGTGCCCAATGGAACAGTAAAGTTGGGCTACAAAAACTGAAAATTCTGCCCTCTTGTTTTAAGCTTAGAAATGGTAATGGTAATCAATTCCAACAAGTTTTAAATGTAAAATGTGGTGCATTGAGAGTGTTAGAACCAATGTACCTATTTTCTATCCAAAAGTCAACATTTTTGTTGACCAATGAGGTGAATAGTGACACCAAAACTTGAAATATGAAATGTACTTACATGAATAAATTGTTGAATAAAAAAATGTGATAAAAGTGTCATTTGTGATTTAGGTTCCCATCAAGAGAGAAAGGTTAGCCCAGTTTCCACTCTAAAACTGTCCAATGGAATAGTAAACTTAGGTAGTAAAAACTGAAAATTAAGAAATGCATCTAGGGGACTTTAAATTGCAATTGGCAATTAATACTAGCAAATGTAAAACTCAAAATGTGGGATCTTGGTGTAATTAGAATTAATATATCCATTAAGTATAAAAAAGTCAACATTTTGGTTGACTAGTAAGGTGAATAGTAATCAAAATGATTAGTAAATTAAGATGAATACCTAGAACCAATTCTAAGCTTAAATGCTTAGAATTGTATGACAAATGTGGACTATGCATCCTAGTCAAAATTGTTAAAAAGGAAATTAAGGCCATAAATTTGAAATCCACGAAATATTCATGGATTACTTGAAACATGAAAAATAAGTCACCTAATTGATGTGAATAGATAGTTAGGGCTTATATGCCCATCACAAATGGAATTCATAAAATATTAATAACTCAACTTGAAATATAAAATTTGTGACTACATAAGTAGATTCTTAAATGTATAAATGAGAAAGGAAAAATGTTTTGAATACAATGGTACATGTGAACCATTGTTTAGAAGTGTGATCAATATGAATAACATAATGAATGAATAAATGAACCATATTAATGTATGAATGAGACATTAGTTCTCATTATTGTAGAGAGGAGAAGTATTTTGAGTACAATGGTAAAAAAGGATAATTGATGTGAATTGTGATCATATAAATGATCAAATGAATGTATGAATTATAATTGAAATTTATCATTAAATAATGAAGTCATAAAACATAATATATTAATATTTAATGATATTATGTGCCCTTGTATTGCCTAGACACGTGTGTCAGATTGGATAGATTGGCATGCCAATAGGGTATTGTTTTAGCAGTACTGCGAAAGGCTTTATGCCCGTATTCATGGCTTTATGCCCGTATTCATGGCTTTATGCCCATATTCATGGCTTTATGTCAACATTCATGGCTTTTATGCCTGATTATGTGTTATCATGGCTTTTTAGCCATACTGACTGCATACGTGGTTGACGTTCTGCGTCCCATGGTATGACGGCCCGAGGCATCGTGGTGTCCAGTGCCAACGACCCGTTATCCAGTTTAGTCAGCCTGTCGTAGGTTACTTGGGCAGTGTAATTTATTGAAATAAATTAAGACTATTAGTAATTAAAAATATTAGAAATGAAATAAATGAGTTAATAAGACTTCAAGAGAATTAGTTAGAATTATGAAATGATCCAAACCACATAAAAATTGTTAAGTAAAATGATAAAAGAGTTGCAAAAATAGGTATAACTTAACTAAATGTTTTAAATGTACCTTCTATTGCCATATGAATATAAACTGAGTATTTTTATTAATTCTGTATATTGTACATTATCTCTGTGAATTTAGGAATTAAACGCTTCCAAAAGTGGAACAAATTAGAACAAAAGATAATTAATATTAGACACATTGTATTAAATTAAATTGATTCTTAAATATTCAAATTATGCTTCTTTCTTTCTTTATTTGTATATTTTATTTTCTTGTTATATTATTGCACCACTAAGCAGTAATGCTTAGCGCGATGGATTTATTTCCTCGCGCAGGTACTTTGACTAAGATTTTTGGAGTCCAGATCTGCAGAAGTGTCTGAAGTATTCAAGGTTGTCACCTCCTCAGCAATGCATGTAGATAGGGCCCATATAGATCCTATTTTGTATTTTGTATAAAATGCTAGATATTGTATTATGATGTAAATTATGAAATTTTGTAATTATTTTGTAAATTATGTAAATTAAGGAAATTTGAAAATTTTACTTATGTGATTTGAGCATGAATGAGATTGTATCGATTTGAAGACAGATTTGAAATATATAGATAATGCATGGAAATGAATATGAAATTGAGGTATATGAATGAGATGTGAATGATGAGATGGCTATGAAAATAATTGATGAGATTTTTATTGTAAAATATTATTGAAATTTTCAAACAGGTGAATAATAAAACACGTCAAACGATAATAAAATAGGGGAAACTCCGTTAGTTTCTCCGTCGAAAAATAATCGATATTAATTATAATGAGAACAAAATTTTTAAAGAAATAAAGTAAGGTAAGTTAGGGTGCTCCAGCACCGAATGTAGCACGCCTTGCTCGGCTACACTGTAGTAGGGTGAGGGGTGTTACATTTATTGGTATCAGAGCGCGGTTTAGGCGTTTCTGGACCTAGATAGATTGCATAACATGCATTGCTTTCATATGAGTTGAGGTGACATTAATGCAGATCTATTTTCTTAGTTATTTTAGGTTAAGGTATGGACTCAGAATCGCAGAGGGCAGTAGAAGAAGAAGTAGTAAGCCGTATCCCAACTGGGAGTGATATTGAAAATCGGGGAGATCCTGCTCCACCAGTGCAAGAGGTGCCTGTACAACCCCAACAGGCCTTGTTTGAGCAGATGACTGGATTCTTTCGACAGATCACTGGGGTTATTCCACCACCACCTCAGCGAAAATCACCTCTAGGAAAAATTAGGAAATATGGAGCTGTAGATTTCAATGGTAGAAAGGAAGACGATTCTTCAGCTGCTGAGTATTGGTTAGAAAGGACTAAAACAGTCCTGCAACAGCTCCATTGCACACCAGAACAGAGTTTGGAGGGTGCAGTTTCATTGTTACAAGAAGCTGCATATCAGTGATGGGATGTTGTAACCAAGGCAGTGCAACCAGCCGACGTAACTTGGGAATTCTTTCTGATAGAGTTCAGAAAGAAATATATTAGCTGTGTTCATAAAGAGGAACAAAAGAGAAGTGGTGATCATCAAAAGAGGAAATTTGGACAATCTAGTAATAAGAGGCCAAGAGAACAGTTAAGTCAGACATCTGATCAAAGTAGGAGATCTAGACCTAGGCCTATACCCAGAAGAGATCAACCAGAAACACTAGTATTGAGTGCGCTAGGACTAGTAAGAAAATGTGGCCATTGTAACAAGTGGCATAAAGGTGAATGTAGGGGATTGACTGGAGCCTGTTTTAGATGTGGGGCCATAGACCATCATCTGAAAGATTGTCCTAAGAGGAATATACCACGGACCCAGACAGAGGCCGTGGAAGGACCAAGTACAACAGTAACACCACTTCCAAATGTCACCCAAGCCGGAGAGGAGCAAGAAGCCCCAGATGTGAATTTGAGGTAAAGTATTTCCTTTATGATATGCCTAAGTGTATAATGATAGATTCAAAAAGACTAAATGGTACCATATATATAAAAGAAGTAGACAGAGGAAGCAATAGAAAGATAAAAGAATTATCTTAGATACCTACACCCAGTAAATTTCGAGGACGAAATTTAAATAAGAGGGGAAGAGTTGTAACACTCTCCCGGTAACAACTCCGTACATTCTACTGTTCCGGTGACCGGTGTCGGTCCGGACAGCTAGAATGTCCGAAAAAATATTTAAACTAAAGTCAGGAATCATAATTAACTCAAATATTAACAAGAAAGATTTAGTAAAAATTTTAGAAATAAAATACAATTAAGTCAAATGAGCCGATGCCCAAGCGATGGGTAACCAGAGGGAAGTTGCGGTTCTCACAACGAGGAGCCCTAGACTTGGGGAAAAATTCATAAAATAATTTTTGGGACTCCAGAGAAGGGTCATTGAGGTTCCTATAGCATTAGAATGCCAAGAAAATATTTAGAAAAATTTTTTAATCGGTACAGACAATTTTAACCCGTTAAGCCAAACGGAGGGCATTTTGGTCATTTCGCCTTCAGAGACGATTTTTAGCTGACTTGTCCAGTTAAGAAAATAATTATTATGATCTAAAATATGAATAAATATTGCTAAAAATTAAATTGAAAATGAGTAGAGAAGAGAAGAAAAGAAAATGAAAGAAAATGCTAATTATGACATCATATGATGTCATTTAAATTTCCTCCACCAATCACAATTTGTTAAACTCATTAAAAGAGATAAAAGAGACCAAAAATATGAAAAACCAATCTGCATCTTCAACCTTGGGCAGCCTAAAAAACGTTGAGAGAGAGAGAGAGAGAAGAGGTTCCACCATTAAAGCTCCCTTAAGCTTCATTTCCCACTTCAATTCCCCTTAAAAGCTTATCCTCCCTTCACTAAAAATTATACCCACACCAAGGAGAAGTATTTGGCAGCCAAGAAAACAAAAGAAAGTGGAAGAAAGTGAAGTGTGAACAAGCTTAGAAAATCACCAAAAAGGTTAGTGCCATAACCTTTGCTTTTACATCTTTTTAATCATGAATTTGAGCTAAGTTAAGTTAAAAATTTGACAAAAATTGAATTAATGAAGCATGGTTATATTCCATGAAGTTTTGGCAGCCTTGACATGAGTTAGGGTTAGGAGAAATCTTTGGTTTAAAGTGACATATTGCTGCCCCTCTTATAAATTATATGATTAGTATAGCAAATTAGGAGTGGGATGCATGAATTGGAGGCTTGGTCAATTGGAATTAGGGTTTTGGGGAGTGAAACTTGGACTTTGTTTATGAAATAGTGAGTGAACATTTTAATGGTCAATTAATGACCATTTTAGGTAAGTTGGCCATAATTTGAAGTGAATTATGGCATTGCAAACTGATTTAGTAGGCTTCTTAGGGTAACCAGCAGGGTGGCTGTGAGTCCAGCCCACTTGGACAGCCATATCTTTGGCTGTGTTGGTCCAATTGGTGTTTGGCCAATTGGACATGAAACTAGACTTATAATGGCACATTTTTGCTGAAGAAACCATGCCCAAAAGACTAAAGCAAGAGGACTAAAAGTTGGCCCCAATCCGGGTACCCTGCAAGCCAATTCTGCAGAATGACCAAATGAACAGTAACAAGTTCATTTAGCCATAACTCACTGTAGAAATGGTCAATTGACCTGAAATTTTTACAGAAACAAGTTAAGACATAGAAAAACAACTTTCATGAAGAAACCTACCCCAAATTATGACCAGAACCTAACCCAAATGGCAGTCACAGTCACTGTTCATGGTACTGTAGATTTGGTAATTTCTGCAGAATGGAAATCCAGCCAGCTGTGGTTTTTGGACCATATCTGGAGCTACAAAACTCCAAATGGAGGGGTTTAAAAAATGGAAATTCAACTAGACAAAATAAGAAACAACTTTCATGTTTGCCATTTCCTCAAATTCCCACTGCAACAGTGCCCAATGGAACCGTAAATTTGGGCTAGAAAAACTGAAAATTCTGCCCTCTTGTTTTAAGCTTAGAAATGGTAATGGTAATCAATTCCAACAAGTTTTAAATGTAAAATGTGGTGCATTGAGAGTGTTAGAACCAATGTACCTATTTTCTATCCAAAAGTCAACATTTTTGTTGACCAATGAGGTGAATAGTGACACCAAAACTTGAAATATGAAATGTACTTACATGAATAAATTGTTGAATAAAAAAATGTGATAAAAGTGTCATTTTTGATTTAGGTTCCCATCAAGAGAGAAAGGTTAGCCTAGTTTCCACTCTAAAACTGTCCAATGGAATAGTAAACTTAGGTAGTAAAAACTGAAAATTTAGAAATGCATTTAGGGGACTTTAAATTGCAATTGGCAATTAATACTAGCAAATGTAAAACTCAAAATGTAGGATCTTGGTGTAATTAGAATTAATATATCCATTAAGTATAAAAAAGTCAACATTTTGGTTGACTAGTAAGGTGAATAGTAATCAAAATGATTAGTAAATTAAGATGAATACCTAGAACCAATTCTAAGCTTAAATGCTTAGAATTGTATGACAAATGTGGACTATGCATCCTAGTCAAAATTGTTAAAAAGGAAATTAAGGCCATAAATTTGAAATCCACGAAATATTCATGGATTACTTGAAACATGAAAAATAAGTCACCTAATTGATGTGAATAGATAGTTAGGGCTTATATGCCCATCACAAATGGAATTCATAAAATATTAATAACTCAACTTGAAATATAAAATTTGTGACTACATAAGTAGATTCTTAAATGTATAAATGAGAAAGGAAAAATGTTTTGAATACAATGGTACATGTGAACCATTGTTTAGAAGTGTGATCAATATGAATAACATAATGAATGAATAAATGAACCATATTAATGTATGAATGAGACATTAGTTCTCATTATTGTAGAGAGGAGAAGTATTTTGAGTACAATGGTAAAAAAGGATAATTGATGTGAATTGTGATCATATAAATGATCAAATGAATGTATGAATTATAATTGAAATTTATCATTAAATAATGAAATCATAAAACACAATATATTAATATTTAATGATATTATGTGCCCTTGTATTGCCTAGACACGTGTGTCAGATTGGATAGATTGGCATGCCAATAGGGTATTGTTTTAGCAGTACTGCGAAAGGCTTTATGCCCGTATTCATGGCTTTATGCCCGTATTCATGGCTTTATGCCAACATTCATGGCTTTTATGCCTGATTATGT
Source organism: Hevea brasiliensis (assembly GCF_030052815.1). Taxonomy (NCBI): domain Eukaryota; kingdom Viridiplantae; phylum Streptophyta; class Magnoliopsida; order Malpighiales; family Euphorbiaceae; genus Hevea; species Hevea brasiliensis. Next base: position 61,140,701 of record NC_079494.1, on the reverse strand, counting down.
GTTATCATGGCTTTTTAGCCATACTGACTGCATACGTGGTTGACGTTCTGCGTCCCATGGTATGACGGCCCGAGGCACCGTGGTGTCCAGTGCCAACGACCCGTTATCCAGTTTAGTCAGCCTGTCGTAGGTTACTTGGGCAGTGTAATTTATTGAAATAAATTAAGACTATTAGTAATTAAAAATATTAGAAATGAAATAAATGAGTTAATAAGACTTCAAGAGAATTAGTTAGAATTATGAAATGATCCAAACCACATAAAAATTGTTAAGTAAAATGATAAAAGAGTTGCAAAAATAGGTATAACTTAACTAAATGTTTTAAATGTACCTTCTATTGCCATATGAATATAAACTGAGTATTTTTATTAATTCTGTATATTGTACATTATCTCTGTGAATTTAGGAATTAAACGCTTCCAAAGTGGAACAAATTAGAACAAAAGATAATTAATATTAGACATATTGTATTAAATTAAATTGATTCTTAAATATTCAAATTATGCTTCTTTCTTTCTTTATTTGTATATTTTATTTTCTTGTTATATTATTGCACCACTAAGCAGCAATGCTTAGCGCGATGGATTTGTTTCCTCGCGCAGGTACTTTGACTAAGATTTTTGGAGTCCAGATCTGCAGAAGTGTCTGAAGTATTCAAGGTTGTCACCTCCTCAGCAATGCATGTAGATAGGGCCCATATATATCTTATTTTATATTTTGTATAAAATGCTAGATATTGTATTATGATGTAAATTATGAAATTTTGTAATTATTTTGTAAATTATGTAAATTAAGGAAATTTGAAAATTTTACTTATGTGATTTGAGCATGAATGAGATTGTATCGATTTGAAGACAGATTTGAAATATATAGATAATGCATGGAAATGAATATGAAATTGAGATATATGAATGAGATGTGAATGATGAGATGGCTATGAAAATAATTGATGAGATTTTTATTGTAAAATATTATTGAAATTTTCAAATAGGTGAATAATAAAACACGTCAAACGATAATAAAATAGGGGAAACTCTGTTAGTTTCTCCGTCGAAAAATAATCGATATTAATTATAATGAGAACAAAATTTTTAAAGAAATAAAGTAAGGTAAGTTAGGGTGCTCCAGCACCGAATGTAGCACGCCTTGCTCGGCTACACTGTAGTAGGGTGAGGGGTGTTATAGATTTAGCTAGAGAACCCAGTAGACCATAGACTAGGATTTTGGAGTCCGGATCTGCAGAAGTGTCAGAAGTGTATAAGGTTGTCACCTTGTAACACCCCTATTTGTATAGCCTGGTATATTTCACTGTTCCGGTGACCAGTGTCGGTCTGGACAATTAAGGGGATTAGAACCACACTTAAGACAACTAGAGAAGCTATAAACACAAATAATTAGTAATGTTCAATTAGTTAAGTATAAACAAGAAAAACAGAACATAAGAAGTTAAACCAGCCGAGAGTCACAACGATGGGTGACCTTCTCAGGAACGACTGCGAAGTCGATTTAAACTCAAATTTCGAACAGTAAAATATGACGCTGCGGTCCTTAGGACCCTTACGAACACAGTGGAAAAGAGAAAATCATGAAAAAGAACTGTTAAGCCAGTTAAATAATTAGGTCAGGGAGCCAGAAGAAATATTGAATTATTTGCAAACCGGGATGAACCAGCGATGGGCAATTTGGTCAATTGACCCCAAGAGCTAACTCCTGCCCTAACTATCTAATAAAATTGGAGAAAAAAAATTTCGAAATCAAGAATTAAATTAAAGAACTAATAGAAAAATAAATAAAAAAAAGAAAAAGAAAAGTCAAAAAGGTAATGACATCACATAGATGACATCATGCATACCTCATAAATATTTTCCTATTTAAGTTATTTTTGACTAAGTCAAAAAGGAGAGAAATAAACATAAAATAAAATAAAATAAAACAAAGTGGTCATCTTCTCCTTCCAAATTGCCGTTCACCTCTTCTCTCTCTCTTTTTACTCTAATTCCTCCATTTGAGCTCAAATTCAAGCTTTGGTAACTCTAAAATTTCCCCATAAATCATTTCTAAAATTTGTAGAAACCTTTAAATTGAACCTCAACAAGAAGTTGGGAGGAAGAAAATTGAAGAAAAGTGAAGGAAAATCAAGCTTGGCAATTCAAGAAAATTTGACAAGTGAGGTTAGTACTTGTTTCCCTTTCTTTTCTTCTTTAAGCTTTGAAATTAAGTTGAGATAAGTGTAAATTGCATGATAAGGTATGAAGGGACAAACAATTTGGCAGCCATGAGGGTTAGGGGAAAATGATATGTTTCACTTCAATAAATCATGCATGCAAGTCAATCTAAGTGGGTAGGTGTTAGTGCTACACTTTAAATTCATAAATGGAGCAAATATGTAAATTAGGGTTTTGGACATTAGGGTTTAGAAACCAAAAATATGAGAAATTTGTAAATGATGTCTTTGACCTAATTTGAAGTGAGAAATGGTCATTTGTGACCTAATTAAGTGTGTTAGAAGTGTTTGAATTAAAGCCAAATTCAGAGGGAGTGTGGTCATGCTACTGGCAGCATGACTAAGTCAACTTTGAGGGACCAAAAATGAAATTTTACAAGTCCAATCGGAATGGGACCTATTGGGAATGAAACTAGACACTAAATGACACAATTTTCATTTAGGAATCATGCCCAAAAAGTGACCAAAACCTAGTGAAAAAATTGACCAAAGTTGAAAAATTGCAGGCTGCCCTGTACAAACTAACCAAATGAACAGTGTTTGTTCATTTGGTTATAACTTGAGCTAGGCAGGTCAAAATTATCTGAAATTTTACCAGTCGTTAGATGAGATATAGACCTAAAACTTTCATGAAAAACACAAACCAAAATTATGCCATTAACCAAGTCATTTGGCCACCCAAAATTAGTGACCCAAATCTACCAGCACCAACAATTGCCCAGAATTCCGGGTTGTGTCCAATCCGGCAGCCATGGTTCAAATGGCTATAACTTGAGCTACAAAACTCTAATTGGAAAGATTCAAAAAGGAGAATAAACTTAAGACATTAGGGAACATTTTCTATGAATGAAGTTTTGTCAAATTTCAACAGTAAAGTGACCAATGGAACAGTGCAACCTTAGACACCAAAACTGAAAATTTATCAAATTTGCCTAAAAGACTTAGAATTTGAATAAACAACCAAAACCAACAAATTTAGTAACCAAAATGTGGTACGTGGGTGAAGTTGGAATTCTCATACCTATTAAGCCTTAGAAAGTCAATAATTTGACTTGAAAAGTGCAGTGAATAGTAACCCCGAAACACAAAATTTCAAGAATGTCGAGTTTAGCATGCTAGAGCTAGGTAAAAGTGAAGTTAAATTTATTTTTGGATTTATGCTAAGTTATGGTACTGAAACACTGTAAAATTGTGTGTTTCAGTTGAAAAGAATGACGGGAAAGAACCCAAGGAACCGAGTCAAGGCCAAGAGGCGACTCGTTTGAGGTTTGTGCACAACATCACTATGCTTTAAAATTCATTGATAAAGTGAATGAAATATGTATTTTACTTTTGCATTGAATTGTGAAAGTTTATTTGTGATATTATCTATGATGTTTTGATTTAAATTGTTGAAAGTTATTGTGTATATTTGAAATAACAATGTTTAGCAAATTGTTAAGATAAGTTTTGAAACTACAGTGTCATGACCATATATTTGAACACCTCACTAGCACGACTAGTGGGGGTAACTAGTTTCGAATTTTGATTCCTTCTCTGGAGAAGTGTTGAGGTGTGCCAGTAGAAGAGTATGTGAATGGATATCCGTATATTTGAGCTAACTAGCCTTGTGATGTGATTTCTCTTTAGCCTCTGGCTATTGAGATTCTATTTGTTTCGAATGGCATGAGCTAATTGTGGGTTTTATGAAATGTGATTTGATACTTCAAAATTAAATTGTTTGGGATTAAAATCTCATAATGCATGATTTGTATTTAATTCTCATGTTCAGTTAAATTTTTGAATAAATGTGATTTAGGTTCTGCATAAAGATTATTTTAGTATGTTGTGCACCACTGAGTCCTAGTACTCAGCGATAGCTTTTATTGCTGTCGCAGATATAGAGACTAGAGGAGCAGCAGACTGAGCTGCTGAGGATTGAGGATCTATCAGCTTGAAGTTATCGGGTATAATTTATACCCTGACTGTAAATATTTCTTTTGATGTATGTATTACACATAAATATATGGACATGTAAATCGATCTTGAGCAGTTTGTACAAAGTTTGTATAAAGCTGTAAAAAAATTATAGTTTGGATTTTCTTAATGTAGGTTTTGGTATGATGTATATATATAGTTTGTTGTCTTTAATGAATGGAAATGTTTTATTGTAATTTGAATGAGATTGATAGATATTATTTTACTGATGATTGAATTTTGAAAATTGAGAAATGTTGACTATTGAATTTTGAGATTTGAGAAATTGTTGAGATTAATTGTGAAATTGAAGTAGTGGTTGAGAAAATTTTTGGAAGTGTTTTTTTTTTCAAGTATTTGAAGAACTGTTTTCTCAAAATACAGATGGAACTCTAGCAAAATTTTTCTAAAATTTACGGAAAAAAATAAAATGGACCAAAAATATTAACTAGTTTTAATTTCAATTAAATGTTTTAAATACCTATTAGAAAATGCTCACCACTTATCAAAAATAAGAAAATTGTTTTAAAATCCCTTGTAGGGTACTTAATGAGTTATCAGTAGGTGAAGTTCGGTAGTTCATTAGGTATTCTACGGGATCATGTTATGCCTTACAGAGGGGTAAGGTGTGATATGTTTTAGTGGTATCAGAGCAAAAATTTTTTAAGTATGTTTTAACTTGAGAATTTGTGTCTTTCTTTGTTAAGTGCAACTGCTCAATGTCCATATTTGTTACATACAGTGTATTACATCATGAATATAAACTAACGGAGGGAAATCTCATTGTGTTATTTATTCAGGAGATACCCTAACTTCGGACTGAAATGGAAGAAGGGGATCGCTCAGTTGAGAAATCTGTTGAAGCTAAGGCACAAGGGGAAGCCCCAGCTTTACCAAATGTCAGTGGGTCAGTAGCACCAACCCCATAAATGTCGCAGTTTCCTGCACAGTTCACACAGCAGATGGCTGCGATGTTTCAACAAATGGCTAGGGGTATGCCTGCTCAAGCTCCACCCCAGACACCTGTGGCACAACCACTGCCTCTAGCCAGACAGTATGATAAATTATTGAAGTATGGGGTTGCAGAATTTAAGGGTACAGTGGACCCTTTAGAGGCAGAGCAATGGCTTGAAAGAATGGACAGAGTATTTAAGAAGCTGCACTGCCAAGATGAACTGAAATTTGAATATTTTGTGTCTCTACTACAAGGGGATGCGTATGATTGGTGGAAGACCATCCCCCACAGCTTGGCTGAACCACCAGTGCTGACCTGGGATGACTTCATCAAAGAGTTCAAATAGAAATACATCCTAGATGCATATGTTGATCAGAAGTTACAAGAGTTTATGAGTCTAAAACAAGGGAACAGATCAGTGGCAGAGTATGAGAGAGAGTTCTCCCGCTTAAGTGATTATGCTGGGAGTCTCCTTTCTACCAGCAAGGCAAAGTGCAAGAGATTTGAGATGGGTTTGAAGCCCAGCATAAGGATGCAAGTTGTGAGATTCCGACACAGCAACTTCTCAAAGCTCATGTCTCAAGCACTTGAGTTGGAGAGAATAGAATCAGAAGCAACCCCAATGAAGGAAAAATCAGAGAAAGCTGAGAAATCAAAAAAAGACAAGGGGGAAAACTCAGTAGAACAGAGTTCTGGTGGGACTTCTGGAAAGAAGAAGAAATTTAGTGGACCCAACAGGGGTCGAGGTGGAAGATTTGGTAGGGGTAGATTTTTCGGACAGAGACCCACTAGGTTTGGTCAGCAGTCGAGCAGGGGGTTCACATTCTGCCCACCCCTGTGAGACTTGTGGCAAGATTCATGGGAGGGAATGCTATTGGGCCACTAGAGCCTGTTTTAACTATGGAGGCAAGGGCCATATAGCTAAAGACTGCACTAGTGCTCTGTCTCCGAGATATGGTCCAGCTCCTACTACTATCGAGGGATCTATTCAGAGTCCTGCTCCCAGAGGTTCACAGTTTGTTGGCAGAGGAAGAGGCAGAGATAGAGGCACTGCTTCAGGCAATCAAGGCACAGTTGGTCAGTCTGCATAAGGAAGTGCATCAGCCAAAGTCTACACAATGAGACAGCGAGAAGAGGCTAAGACTTCCGATGTGGTAGCTGGTACATTCTTTATATCTGATCAAGAAGTATTTGTATTGTTTGATCCAGGTTCAACCCATTCATATGTTAGTGCTAGCATAGTCAGTTCACTTACTGTTCCATGTGTGCAAATGGGTTTTGAAGTGCTAGTAACTAGTCCGTTAGGACAAGAGGTCCAGGTCAACAGAATTTATAGGGACTGTCCTTTGGTGATCCAAGGACATGTTTTTCTATCAGACTTGATTGAAATGCCCTTCAGAGAGTATGATATCATCTTGGGCATGGATTGGTTAGCCAGGCATCATGCCATGATTGATCAGAGACTAAAGATACCACTTTTGGTCTCCCTTTGTACGGTGATGTGGTAATACATGGGGAGAGACATTTACTGCCATCAAACATCATTTCAGCTGCACTAGCCAGAAGGATGATTAGAAAGGGGTGTGAAGCATACTTGGCACATGTAATAGACACCCAAGTGGGGAGTCCAGCACTAAGGGACATCCCTACTGTATGTGACTTTCTGGATGTGTTTCCTGATGAATTGCCAGGATTACCTTTAGAAAGAGAGGTGCAGTTTGAGATTGGTGTTATGCCTGGTGTGGATCCAATCTCCATAACGCCATATAGAATGGCACCTGCAGAATTGAAAGAGTTGAAAGTGCAGTTGCAAGAGCTGCTTAACAAGGGCTTTATCCGCCCTAATGTGTCACCTTGGGGAGCGCCAGTGTTGTTTGTAAAGAAGAAAGATGGCACTCTCCGGTTATGCATTGACTATCGACAGTTGAATAAGGTGAAAATAAAGAATAGATATCCATTGCCCCGTATTGATGACTTGTTTAATCAGTTGAGGGGTGTAGCTGTGTTCTCCAAAATTGACCTGAGATCAGGTTATTATCAGCTGAAAGTACAAGAGCAGAGTATTCCTAAAACCACCTTCAGAACCAGCTATGGCCATTATGAATTCCTAGTTATGCCATTCGGGTTAACTAATGCTCCGACTGCTTTTATGGAACTGATAAACACTATCTTCAGACCATACCTCGACTAGTTTGTTGTGGTATTCATAGATGATATATTGGTCTATTCGAGGAATGCAGAAGAGCATGATAGACACCTGCGGATTGTACTGCAGACTTTGAGGGAGAAACAGCTATACCCCAAATTGTCGAAGTGTGAATTTTGGCTGAAGGAAATATCTTTCTTGGGGCATGTAGTATCAGAAGAGGGCATCAAGGTAGATCTAAGTAAGATAGAAGCTGTCCTTAATTAGAGGCCACCCAAAAATGTCACAGAGATTCGCAGTTTTCTGGGTTTAGCTGGATACTACCGTAGATTTGTAAAGGGATTTTCCATGTTGGCATTTCCATTAATCAAGCTGCTTAGAAAAGATGTGAAATTTCAGTGGACGGATAAATGCCAACAGAGTTTTGATGAATTGAAGAAATGTTTGGCTGAAGCTCTAGTCCTGACTTTACCTACTCCGGGTAAAGAATATATAGTTTATAGTGAGGCTTCTGACAATGGGTTAGGCTGTGTATTGATGCAAGATCGAAATGTCATTGCCTATGCATCACGCCAGCTAAAATCGCATAAGAAGAACTATCCAACACATGATTTAGAGCTTGCAGCTATTGTGTTTGCTCTTAAGATCTGGAGACACTATTTGTATGGGGAAAAGTGTTACATCTACACAGATCATAAGAGTTTGAAATATTTGGGCACTCAGAAAGAACTGAATTTGAGACAGAGGAGATGGTTAGAGTTGATAAAAGATTATGATTGTCTGATAGACTATCAGCCAAAGAAAGCTAATATTATGGCTGATGCCTTAAGTCACAAGACTATGGCAAGTCTACGAGTTACTCCTTTGTCTATGGTACATAAGTTGAGATCATTGCATGCCAGCTTAGAGATTAATGATGATGGGCATACAGCAATTGCATGGCATGTACAGCCAATGTTGATTGATCAGATGAGAATGGCTACTCAGAATGATCAAAAGTATTAGAAGCTGATGGAAGAAGTCCGACAGGGAAAGAAACCAGAATTCTCAATCAAAGATGATGGTCTACTGCTACACCAGGGCAGAATGTGTGTTCCTAATGATGTTGAATTGAGGAAGATCATTTTGAAGGAAGCACATGAGTCTCCTTTTGCCATGCACCCTGGTGGCACAAAAATGTATAGAGGGCTAAAAGAGCATTACTGGTGGATGGGTATGAAAAGAGATGTGGCAGAGTTTGTTTCCAAATGCCTAACTTGTCAGCAAGTGAAGGCAGAGCATCAAGTACCTGCTGGGTTGTTGCATCCACTACCAATACCAGAATGGAAATGGGAAAGAATAACGATGGATTTTGTGATGGGACTTCCGAGGACACAGAAGAGTCATGATGCAGTATGGGTCATTGTTGACAGACTGACTAAGTCTGCTCATTTTCTGCCAGTCCGGATGGACTACAGTTTAGAAAGATTGGCCAAGTTGTACATTGATGAAATTGTGAGACTACATGGAGTGCCAGTATCCATCGTGTCAGACAGAGATCCTAAGTTCACTTCTAGATTCTGAGGTAGTCTTCAGAGAGTCCTAGGAACTAGATTGAACTTCAGTACTGCATTCCACCCACAGATAGATGGCCAGTCTGAGAGGGTAATTCAGATCTTGGAGGACATGCTATGGGCTTGTGTGATTTAATTTAAGGGCAGTTGGGATACACACTTGCCTTTGATTGAGTTTGCTTACAACAACAGCTACCAATCAAGCATTGGGATGCCTCCATATGAAGCTTTGTATGGCAGAAAATGTAAAACCCCATTGTGTTGGGATGACGTGGGTGAAAGAAAGATGATTGGACCCGAAATTGTTCAGCAAACTGAGGAAAAGATCAAAGTAATCAGAGATACTGAACTGAAGGCTGCATCAGACCGACAGAAGTCCTACATTGATTTAAAGAGAAGAAATATTGAGTATGCAGTGGGTGAGAAAGTTTTCCTCAAGGTTTCTCCTTGGAAGAGAATTATGAGATTCAGTAGAAAGGAGAAACTGAGTCCTCGCTTCATTGGGCCTTATGAGGTTCTGGAAAGAGTGGGTCCTTTGGCATATCATTTGGCACTACCTCCATAGTTGGAGAAGATACATAATGTCTTCCATGTGTCTGTGTTAAGGAGGTATCGATCAGACCCATCTCATGCACTACCAGTAGAGGAAATTGAAGTAAATCCAGACCTCACATATGAAGAAGAACCCATAGAGATTCTAGCTTATGAGGTGAAGTAGCTATGGAACAAGCAGATACCATTGGTAAAAGTGCTGTGGAACCATCATTCGGGCCAGGAAGCTACTTGGGAACGAGAGGAGGACATGAGGGGAGACAACACCCACAGCTGTTCAGAGATTGATACCAAGTAAAATTTTGAGACGAAATTTATTTTAAGGGGGGGAGAATTGTAACACCCCTATTTGTATAGCCTGGTATATTTCACTGTTACGGTGATCGGTGTCGGTCCGGATAATTAAGGGGATTAGAACCACACTTAAGACAACTAGAGAAGCTATAAACACAAATAATTAGTAATGTTCAATTAGTTAAGTATAAACAAGAAAAACAGAATATAAGAAGTTAAACGAGCCGAGAGTCACAGTGATGGGTGACCTTCTCGGGAATGACTGCGAAGTCGATTTAAACTCAAATTTCGAACCGTAAAATGTGACGCTGCGGTCCTTAGGACCCTTACGAACACAATAGAAAAGAGAAAATCATGAAAAAGAACTGTTAAGCCAGTCAAATAATTAGGTCAAGGAGCCGGAAGAAATATTAAATTATTTACAAACTGGGATGAACCGGCGAAGGGCAATTTGGTCAATTGACCCCGAGAGCTGACTCCTGACTTAACTGTCAAATAAAATCAGAGAAAAAAAAATTTCAGAATCGAAAATTAAATTAAAGAACTAATAAAAAAATAAATAGAAAAAGAAAAGAAAAAGAAAAGTAAAAAAGGTAATGACATCACATAAATGACATCATGCATACCTCATAAATATTTTCCTATTTAAGTTACTTTTGACTAAGTCAAAAAGGAGAGAAATAAACATAAAATAAAATAAAATAAAAAACAAAGTGGCCATCTTCTCCTTCCAAATTGTCGTTCACCTCTTCTCTCTCTCTTTTCACTTTAATTCCTCCATTTGAGCTCAAATTCAAGCTTTGGTAACTCTAAAATTTCCCCACCAATCATTTCTAAAATTTGTAGAAACCTTTAAATTAAACCTCAACAAGAAGTTGGGAGGAAGAAAATTAAAGAAAAGTGAAGGAAAATCAAGCTTGGCAATTCAAGAAAATTTGACAAGTGAGGTTAGTACTTGTTTCCCTTTCTTTTCTTCTTTAAGCTTTGAAATTAAGTTAAGATGAGCGTAAATTGCATGATAAGCTATGAAGGAACAAACAATTTGGCAGCCATGAGGGTTAGGGGAAAATGATATGTTTCCATTCAATAAATCATGCATGCAAGTCAATCTAAGTGGGTAGGTGTTAGTGCTACACTTTAAATTCATAAATGGAGCAAATATGTAAATTAGGGTTTTGGACATTAGAGTTTAGAGACCAAAAATGTGAGAAACTCGTAAATGGTGTCTTTGACCTAATGTGAAGTGAGAAATGGTCATTTGTGACCTAATTAAGTGTGTTAGAAGTGATTGAATTAAAGACAAATTCAGACGGAGTGTGGTCATGCTACTGGTAGCATGACCAAGTCAACTTTGAGGGATGAAAAATGAAATGTTACAAGTCCAATTGGTATGGGACCCATTGAGAATGAAAATAGACACTAAATGACACAATTTTCATTTAGGAAGCATGCCCAAAAAGTGACCAAAACCTAGTGAACAAATTGACCAAAGTTGAAAAATTGCAGGCTGCCCTGTACAAACTAACTAAATGAACAGTGTTTGTTCATTTGGTCATAACTCGAGCTAGGCAGGTCAAAATGACCTGAACTTTTACTAGTGGTTAGATGAGATATAGACCTAAAACTTTAATGCAGAACACAAACTCAAATTATGCCATTAACCAAGTCATTTGTCCACCCCAAGTTGGTGACCCAAATCTGCCAGCACCAAAAATTGCCCAGAATTCTGGGTTGTGTCCAATCCAGCAGCCATGGTTCAAATGGCTATAACTTGAGCTACAAAACTCCAATTGGAGTGATTCAAAAATGGGAATAAACTTAAAACATTAGGGAACATTTTCTATGAAGGAAGTTTTGTCAAATTCCAACAGTAAAGTGACCAATGGAACAGTGCAACCTTAGACATCAAAACTGAAAATTTATCAAATTTGCCTAAAAGACTTAGAATTTGAATAAACAACCAAAACCAACAAATTTAGTGACCAAAATGTGGTATGTGGGTGAAGTTGGAATTCCCATACCTATTAAGCCTTAGAAAGTCAACAATTTAACTTGAATAGTGCAGTGAACAGTAACCCCGAAATACAAAATTTCAAGAACGTCGTGTTTAGCAAGTTAGAGCTAGGTAAAAGTAAAGTTAAATTTATTTTTGGATTTATGCTAAGTTATGGCACTGAAACACTGTAAAATTGTGTGTTGCAGTTGAAAAGAATGCAGGAAAAGAATCCGAGGAACCGAGTCAAGGCTAAAAGGCGACTCGTTTGAGGTTTGTGCACAACATCACTATGCTTTAAAATTCATTGATAAAGTGAATGAAATATGTATTTTACTTTTGCTTTGAATTGTGAAAGTTTATTTGTGAAATTATCTATGATGTTTTGATTTAAATTGTTGAAAGTTATTGTGTATATTTGAAATAACAATGTTTAGCAAATTGTTAAGATAAGTTTTGAAACCACAGTGTCATGACCATATATTTGAACACCTCACTAGCACGACTAGTGGGGGTAATTAGTTTCGAATTTTGATTCCTTCTCTAGAGAAGTGTTGAGGTGTGCCAGTAGAAGAGGATGTAAATGGATATCCATATATTTGAGCTAGCTGGCCTTGTGATGTGATTTCTCTTTAGCCTCTGGTTATTGAGATTCTATTTGTTTCGAATGGCATGATCTAACTGTGGGTTTTATGAAATGTGATTTGATACTTCAAAATGAAATTGTTTGGGATTAAAATCTCATAATGCATGATTTGTATTTAATTCTCATTTTCAGTTAAATTTTTGAATAAATGTGATTTAAGTTCTACATAAAGATTATTTTAGTATGTTGTGCACCACTGAGTCCTAGTACTCAGTGATAGCTTTTATTGCTGTCGCATATATAGAGACTAGAGGAGCAGCAGACTGAGCTGCTGAGGATTGAGGATCTATCAGCTTGAAGTTATCGGGTATAATTTATACCCTGACTATAAATATTTCTTTTGATGTATGTATTGCACATAAATGTATGGACATGTAAATCAGTCTTGAGCAATTTGCACAAAGTTTGTATAAAGCTGTAATAAAATTTTAGTTTGGATTTTCTTAATGTAGGTTTTGGTATGATGTATATATATAGTTTGTTGTCTTTAATGAATGGAAATGTTTTATTTTAATTTGAATGAGATTGATAGATATTATTTTACTGATGATTGAATTTTGGAAATTGAGAAATGTTGACTATTGAATTTTGAGATTTGAGAAATTGTTGAGATTGATTGTGAAATTGAAGTAGTGGTTGAGAAAATTTTTGGAAGTGCTTTTTTTTCAGGTATTTAAAGAACTGTTTTCTCAAAATACAGATGGAACTCCGGCAAAATTTTTATAAAATTTATGGAAAAAAAATAAAATGGACCAAAAATATTAACTAGTTTTAATTTCAATTAAATGTTTTAAATACCTATTAGAAAATGCTCACCACTTATCAAAAATAAGAAAATTGTTTTAAAATCCCTTGTAGGGTACTTAATGAGTTATCGATAGGTGAAGTTCGTTAGTTCATTAGGTACTCTACGGGATCATGTTATGCCTTACAGAGGGATAAGGTGTGACACACCTCCTCAGCAATGCATGTAGATAGGGCCCATTTAGATCATCTTTTGTATTTTGTATAAAATGCTTAGTTATTGTATTGTAATGTAGATAATGAAAAGGTAATTAATAGGAATGTGATGTAAACTAATAAATTAGCTTTTTCATATGTAATTAATTTATATATCATGTAAATTACGAAATTATGTAATTATTTTGTAAATTATGTAATTTGAGCATGAATGAGATTGCATGGGTTTGAAGACATAATTGAAATATACATATACATATGTATATATATATATATATATATATATGATGCATGAAATGATGAGATGATTATGAGAATTATTGATGAGATTTTTATTGTAAAATATTACTGAAAATTTCAAGCAGGTGAATAGTGAATTACGTCAAACGATAATAAAATAGGGGAAACTCCATTGGTTTCTCCATAAAATATGAATATTTTAAAATATAATGAGTTCAAAATTATTAAAGAAATAAAATAAGATAAGTTAGGGTGCTCCGGCACCGAATGTAGCACGTCTTGCTTAGCTACATTGTAGTCAGGTGAGGGGTGTTACATTTAGTGGTATCAGAGCACGGTTTAGGCGTTCCTAGGCATAGATAGATGGAAAGGGATAGTGTGCATAACATGCATTGTATTCATATGAGTCGAGGTGACACTAATGCAGATCCGTTTTCTCTGGTAAGATGAAGAAATAAGGAAGTAGCAGCTCCTCGACTATTTACACCGAGTAAATTTTGAGGACAAAATTTTTGTTAGAGGGGAAGAATTATAGCACCCTCACTGTAGCAATTCAGTAAATTCTACTATTTCGATAATTGGTGTCGGTCCAAACAGCTAGAATATTTGAAAAAATATTTAGACTAGAGTGAGGAGTCATAAATAACTCAAATACTAGTAAGAAAAATTTAGGAAAAATATTAGAAATAAAATACAACCAAGTTAAATGAGCCGGTACCCTAGCGATAGGTAACCCAGTAGGAAGTTGCGGTCCTCGCAGCTAGGAGCCCGAAACCCAGGAGAAAATTCATGAAATAATTTTTAGGACTCCAGAGAAGAGTCATTGAGGTTTCGATGGCATTAGAATGCTAAGAAAATGTTTAGAAAAATTTTTAGATCGGTACAGACGATTTTGGCTCGATAAGTCAAACGGAGGGCATTTTAGTCATTTCGTCTTCAGAGATGATTTTTGGCATACTTGTCCAATTAAGTAAATAATTATTATGACATAAAATGTGAATAAATATTGCTAAAAATTGAATTGAAAATCAGTAGAAAAGAAAAGAAAAGAAAATGAAGGAAATTTGGAATTATGACCTCATGCTTATGTCATTAAAATGCTTCCATCCAATCACCTTGTGACACATGTTATACACCCCATTAAAAGAGTTAAATGGGCAGAAAAATTAACCAAATTTTCTATCTTTCCCTTACCTTCAACCAGTGGAACCCATTCCCAAAACCCTTTCCACCATTAAAGCTCCCTTAAGCTTTATTTCCCACTTCAATTCACCTCAAAACCTCATCCTTCCTTCACTAAAAATTTCCCTTACCACTAGAGCAAGACTTGGGTAGCAATTAGAAGAAGATAAAGTGAAAGAAAGTGAGGTGTGAACAAGCTTAAAAAGTCATCCAAGAGGTTAGTGCCATATTCTTTGCTCTTACTTCCTTCTAAACATGAATTTAAGCTAAGCTAAGTTAAAAACTTGTTGAAAATTGAATTAAAGATGCATGATTATATTCCATAAAATTTCGGCAGCCATGAGAACCATGAGGAAATTATGATTTTGATGGAATTAAATTTGATTACTAATGTTCTTGATGAGTTGTATATGGTAGAAGTTGAATTATAAGGTCTTATGCATAAATTGAGGTATTGGAAATTAGGGTTTTGAGCTATATTAGGGTTTGGCCATATTGATGGTAAATGGAAGTTCTAATGGTCAATTAGTGACCATTTGTCTGAGTGTAATGAGGAATTGAAGTGAATTGTAGCTTGGGAATTGAGGTTAGGTATGTTTTCCAATGTGCCCTACAAGTCTGAATGTGAGTCCAGCAAGTTTGGGTAGCTGTAACTTGAGTTGTGTAGGTTCAATTGGTGCAAGGCCAATTGAACATGAAACTAGACACATAATGGCACAACTTTGATGAAGAAACCTTGCCCAGAAAACAAACATAGAATACCCTAAAAATTAACCAAATCTGGGTAACCAATTTTGGACCTGGTAAAAGTGACCAAATGAACAGTATTTGTTCATTTAGCCATAACTTAGTGTAGAATTATCCAATTGACCTGAATTTTATATCAATGGAAAGCTTAGACAATTTAGAACAACCTTCATGAGAAACACAAACTCAAATTCTGGACTTTACCTAATGGAATTGTCCGCCAAAGTCAAGACACCAATTCTGCCTAGAATTCTGGGTACAGGTCATTCTGGCTAGTTATGGTAAAATGGCCATAACTGAGCTAGAAAACTCCAAATAGAGTGATTCAAAAAGGAAATTAAAGAAGACACATAAAGAAACAACTTTGATAAAGAAAAGTTTGCCAAATTCTCATTGTAACTTAGACAATAGAATAGTAAACTTAAGGTATGAAATTTGAAAATTTTGAATAACATAAAATAAGCTTTGAAATGGCATTGGAAATCAATGCCAACAACTTTAGAATGCAAAATGTGGTATATTGGTGATATTAGAACCAATATACCTATTGTCTATGAAAAAGACAATATTTTAGTTGACTAATGAAATGAATAGTAGCCATAAAATTTCAATTTCAAAGAATTACATAATTAAAAAGTTTAATTGCCCTAGTAAGCCTAGTGTGATTGGTTTGGATAGGTTGGCATGCCAATTGTAACACCCTCCCGGTAACTACTCCGTACATCCTATTGTTCCGGTGACCGGTGTCGGTCCGAACAGCTAGAATGTCTGGAAAAATATTTAAACTAAAGTGAGGAACCATAATTAACTCAAATATTGATAAGAAAAATTTAGTAAAAATTTTAGAAATAAAATACAAACAAGTTAAACGAGCCGGTGCCCTAGCGATGGGTAACCAGAGGGAAGCTGCGGTTCTCGCAACAAGGAGCCCTAGACTCGGGGGAAAAATTATAAAATAATTTTTGGGACCTCAGAGAAGGGTCATTGAGGTTCCTATGGCATTAGAATGCCAAGAAAATACCTAGAAAAATTTTTCAATCGGTACAGACAAATTTGACCCGTTAAGCCAAATGGAGGGCATTTTGGTCATTTCGCCTTCAGAGGTGATTTTTGGCCGACTTGTCCAGTCGAGTAAATAATTATTATGACATAAAATATAAATAAATATTGCTAAAAATTTAATTGAAAATAAGTAGAAAAGAAAAGAAAAGAAAAATGAAAGTAAATGCTTAAATATGCCATCATGCTTAAGTAAGCATGATGCAATTAAATTTTCCCACCAATTGGAATGTGACAAGCACACACTAAAACAATTAAAAAGGGGAAAAAATGGACAGAAAATCAGTTTTCTTCTTCATTTTTTCAGCTTGCCGAATCCTCCCATGGAAGCTTTCATTTTCTCCTTCATTCAAGCTTGCAAATCCCTCTAACCTTACCCCAAAACCCTAAGCTACCTTCATAAAAAATTAATCCCACACCTAGACAAAGCAATTGACAGCCAAGAAAAGAGGAAACAAGGAGGTTTTCACAAGTCCAAGAAGTGTCCCTTAAAGGTTAGTGCACTAAAACCTTTTCTTTCAATTTTAGGTGTAGTATGCATGCCAAATTAAGTGGGAAATTCAAGAAATTGAAAGAATTAGTTAAGGAATTAAACATCCCTAATTCAGCAGCCTTGGGAACCTTATGGGGTTTGATGAATTCCTGCATATATACATGATTAGTGATGATGATTGATGAGGTTATAGGCATGAGAAGTGATAGGAATTTAATTGATTAAGTTTTGAAATTTGAAATTAGGGTTTTGGGAGTGAAGAATTGGACTTGGTTTATGAAGTGATTAATGGACATTTTAATGGTCAATTAGTGACCATTTAAGGCAAGTTAATCATAATTTGAAGTGAGTTAATGCATGGCAAACTGAAATGGGAATGCTGCCCTAGGACAGCAGTAGGGTGACTGAAATTTCAGTCCACTTGGACTGCCATAACATGGGCTGTGTTGGTCCAATTGGTGTTTGGCCAATTCGACATGAAACTAGGCTTATAATGGCAAATTTTTGCTGAAGAAACCATGCCCAAAAGACCAAAGCAAGAGGACCAAAAGTTGGCCCCAATCCGGACACCCTGCAACTGATTCTGCAGAATGACCAAATGAACAGTAACTGTTCATTTGGCCATAACTCACTGTAGATTTGGTCAATTGACCTGAAATGTTTACAGCAACAAGTTAAGACATAGATAAACAACTTTCATGAAGAAACCTACCCCAAATTATGGCCAGAACCAATTCAAAAATGCAATCAGACTCACTATTCATGTTACTGTAGATATGGTCAATTCTGCAGATTGGCAATCCGGCCAACTGTGGTTTTTGAGCCATATCTGGAGCTACAAAACTCCAAATGGAGTGATTCAAAAAAGGAAATTCAACTAGACAAAATAAGGAACAACTTTCATGTTTTCCATTTCCTCAAAATCCCACAGCAACAGTGTCCAATGGAACAGTAAAGTTGAGTTACAAAAACTGAAATTTCTGCTTCCCTTGGTTTAAACTTTGAAATGGTATAAATGCTTAATGCCAACAAGTTTTGAATGCCAAATGTGGTATGTTGGGAGTGCCAAAGTCAATGTACATATTTTCTATCCAAAAGTCAACATTTTTGTTGACCAATGAGGTGAATAGTAACACCAAAACTTGAAATTCACAAATTGAAGAATTTAAAAGTTTCAAATGCCCTAGTATACCTAACAAGATTGGTTTGGATAGTTTGGCATGCCAATAGGGTTCGATTAAAGATCGCACATGGCAATATGCCATTCTGTGATTTTATGGCTTTTAGCCATTCTGACCTTGCATTGAGATTTGGCCTTGTGCCTGAGATTATTTACAGCTTGGTAGCTGCTGCACACCGGAGACGATATGTGACTGATGGTGTGACGCCCGAGGTACTAGATACCCAAAGCGGTTACCCGTTATCCAGTCCAGTCATCTAGTGTAGGTTACTTGGGCAACCAAATGAATAAAAGTGTATAAAGTTAATGATATACAAATTCAAAACAAATGAAACATATACATTCACCACATATCTATTTTCTGCTATTTTCTTTTATTATATTATTGTACCACTAAGCATTATTGCTTAGCGCGTTGCTTTTGCCACACGTAGGTACTGGAGATACAGATCGTGAGCCCAGTAGACCGCAGACTGGGTGAATCCATCCTGCAGTTCTGCACAGTGTCCGTGTCACCTCAACTTCTACAGTGCATTGGTAGGACACTAGGTGTCATTTTGGCATTCTGTAATAAATTTTGATTTTCTCATATGTAATTAAACTTGTGTAATGTATATTAATGTTCATGTAAATTATGAAAATTTTATTTGTGAATGGAAAAGTAAATATTTATTTGTGATTTATACTTGATTATCACATGTGATGGATGTTTGAGAAATGAAAAGGTTGTTGAGAACTGAAATTGAGAAATATTGTTGAGATTTTGGATATTGGAGCTTGAAATGATGGAATACAAATCTTGGAAGTGTTTTTAACAGGTTCCGAAGAACTGTTTTCTTCATTTTTAGCCAGACTCACGATTTTCTTTAAAATCTTCGGAACCTCAAATAAATAATACTTTTGATAAATGGCTAAAATAAATTATATTTCATAAATTATATTCACAAGCATGGTATAAATTAATTAAGGTATATTAGAATGTGCCGTTACTCCGTGTGGCATTACTTACTCGGGTATACTATACACGGGTAAGGGGTGTCACATTTAGTGGTATCAGAGCACGGTTTAGGCGTTTCTGGGCCTAGATTGAGTCCATACCATGCATTGCATTTGTAAGAGTCGAGGTGACACTAATGCAGATCTGTTTGTCTTTCTTATTTTGAATAGGATATGGATCCTTCATCTCAGAGAGCAGTCGAGGAGGAAGTGGAGAGTCATGCTCCACCTGCAGCAGCTGAGACTGGGGGCATGAGAGAATCTGCTCCGCCAGCTCAAGCAGAGCTCGCCACCTCCACGAGCCATGTTCCAAAGAAATGGCCGATTTCTTTAGACAAATGGCCGGAGTAATGCCAGCACCACCACCACCAGCTCCACAGCAGAAATCACACCTGGAAAGGCTAAGGAAGTTTGGAGCAGTGGACTTTTTCGGTAAGAGAGAAGATGACTGCATTGCGGTAGAATTGGTTGAATGTAGCAGCAGAGTCTTAAAACAACTCCACCGCACCTCGAGCAAAATCTAGAATCTGCAGTATCCTTGTTGCAAGATGATGCCTACGAATGGTGGGAAACTATGTCCAGTGAAGTGCAGAAGTCAGAACTTGGGATTTCTTTCTCTCTGAGTTCAAGAAGAAATATGTGGGTACTGTATACCTGGAAGAGAGAAGAAGAGAGTTCATTAACCTGAGGCAGAGACAGCTATCAGTGGCCGAGTATGAGAAGGAATTTGTCCGATTAAGCCGCTACGGAAGGGAGATAGTCCCTAATGAAGTTGAAAGGTGCAAGAGATTTGAAGAGGGACTAAATGATAACATCAAGATCCAGCTCACTGCCTTGGGAATCACAGAATTTAGCAAGTTAGTGGAAGCTGCAATAAGGGTTGAAAAAGTAAGAATAATTGAGCACTGTAAGGGAGAGACAGCAGAAGAGGGGCCTGGGTCAGTCTAGCTCATCTCCTGCACCTGGGAAGAAGTTCAGAGGTCCACCTGCACAGAGTTCAGGTCAGCCACATGGTCAGGGTCAGTCTCAGGGGCCCAGGCCACAGTTCACCCCTAGGAGAGGTCAGTCCACACCATCAGTGGGCAGCTCTCCAGGGATGGGGTTCAGGGGACCAGCCCCAACATCTTCTGCATGTCCACACTGTCTGAAATGGCACAAGGGGGAGTGTTGGAGAGTGACTGGTGCCTGCTTGAGATGTGGGTCAACAGAGCATCAGTTGAAGAACTGTCCACGCAGAACTACTACAGCTGCTCCAACACAAGCAGAAAGACCTGCTCCTGCACCACAGAGAGGTAGAAAATCTGGCAGATCTGACGCAGTGGGACCATCACAGAGGCCTGCATCTGAGCCAGCAGAGAGGCCAGATAACAGACCACCTGCCAGAAATTATGCCCTGAGAGCTCAGGAGGAGCAAGATGCCCCGGACGTCATCAGGGGTACGTTCTCCCTCTACACTACACCTGTGCATGCATTGGTGGATCCAGGATCCACTCATTCCTACATTTGCATCAACTTACCCGTAGAAAGGGGGATACTAATAGGGGAGAGTGACCAAGACATTCTGGTCACTAATCCATTGGGCCACAGTGTAGTGGTGAACAAGGTATACAAGGGTTGCCCGTTAAGGATTCAGGGGTATGAATTCTTGGCAGACCTGATTGAGTTGCCCTTCCACGAGTTTGACGTGATTTTGGGAATGGACTGGTTGTCACGTCATCAGGCAATAGTTGATTGCAAATTGAAGAGAATTTCTCTGAAAACTCCTGAGGGTAATGAGATCACAGTTGTGGGGGAAAGGACAAATTTCTTGTCCAATGTCATCTCAGCCACAGTCGCAAGACGAATGATGAGAAAAGGTTGTGAAGCCTACCTAGCACATGTGGTGGATACTAGGCAGGCTAAGCCAAACCTGGGTGACATACCCACAGTAAGAGACTTCCCAGAGGTATTTCCTGAAGAGTTGCCTGGTTTGCCACCAGAAAGGGAAGTTGAATTTGCTATTGAGACACTGCCGGGTACAGCACCCATTTCCATTGCTCCTTATAGGATGGCACCCACTGAATTGAGGGAGTTGAAAACTCAGTTGCAAGAGTTGCTTGATAAGGGGTTCATACGCCCCAGTGTGTCACCATGGGGAGCTCCAGTGCTGTTTGTAAAGAAGAAGGATGGGACTTTGAGGCTTTGCATTGATTACCGGCAGTTGAATAAAGTGACTGTGAAGAACAAATATCCGTTGCCTAGAATTGATGATCTGTTTGATCAGTTGAAGGGAGCGGGAGTATTTTCTAAGATTGATCTCAGATTAGGGTATCATCAGTTGAGGGTGAAGGATGCAGATGTGCCAAAGACTGCATTCAGGACTCGATATGGGCATTATGAGTTTCTGGTGATGCCCTTTGGCCTAACAAATGCACCAGCGGCATTTTATGGACCTTATGAACCGTATCTTCCATCCACACTTAGATTGGTTCGTAGTGGTCTTTATTGATGATATTTTGGTGTATTCCAAGACCAGTGAAGAACATGATGAACATTTGAGGATTGTTCTGCAAACCTTGAGAGAAAAGGACCTGTATGCTAAGTTGTCCAAGTGTGACTTCTGGTTAAATGAGATTGCATTCCTTGGACACATAGTGTCAGCTGATGGGATTAGGGTGGATCCCAAGAAAATAGAAGCAATGATGGAATGGAAGCCTCCCAGGAATACAACTGAGGTCAGAAGTTTCTTGGGGCTAGCTGGGTATTACAGAAGATTTGTGAAGGGATTTTCCTTAATAGCTGCTCCAATGACCAAGTTGTTACACAAGAATGTCAGATTTGACTGGAATGACAAGTGTCAGATCAGTTTTGAGAAGTTGAAGGCTATGTTGACAGAGGCACCAGTGTTAACACAGCCAGTGTCAGGAAAAGACTTCGTGGTCTACAGTGATGCCTCTCATAATGGGTTAGGGTGTATATTGATGCAAGAGGGAAAGGTGGTCGCTTATGCTTCCAGGCAGCTAAGGCCACATGAACAGAATTACCCTACCCATGATCTAGAGCTTGCAGCAATTATCTTCGCACTGAAGATATGGAGGCATTACTTGTATGGTGAAAAGTGCTACATTTACACAGACCACAAGAGTCTAAAATATTTGCCAACCCAGAAGGAGCTCAACCTTAGACAGAGGCGATGGATTGAATTTTTGAAGGACTATGATTGTGTAATTGACTACCATCCTGGGAAGGCAAATGTAGTTGCTGATACTTTGAGCAGAAAGTCCATCACAGCTTTGAGATCATTGAATGCCCGTCTCACTTTGATTCGAGATGGAGCTATTTTGGCTGAGTTGCAAGTGAGGCCAAACCTGCTACAGCAGATTTTAGATGGGCAAAAGGCAGATGAAAAGTTAATGGCTATTATGAGCAAGATCTCAGAGGGAAAAGCAACTGATTATGGGGTGAAAGCAGATGGGTGCCTGTACTACAAAGGAAGACTGTGTGTACCAGATGATGGGGAATTGAAGACCAGTATTCTAAAAGAGGCAAACACCAGTGTATATGCTATGCACCCAGGAAGTACAAAGATGTATCATGATCTGAAGCTCCAATATTGGTGGCCTGGTATGAAGAAGGACATAGCTGACTATGTGACTAAATGCTTGACATGTCAGCAAGTCAAGGCAGAACATCAAGTTCCATCAGGATTGCTACAGCCTATACGCATACCTAAATGGAAATGGGATCGGGTCACCATGGATTTTGTAAGTGGTCTACCTCTCACCCGAAAGAAACATGATGCAGCATGGGTGATAGTGGACAGATTGACGAAGTCAGCACACTTTCTGCCAGTTAGGACTGACTACTCACTAGAGAAGTTAGCAGAATTGTATATCAGTGAGATAATTAGACTGCATGGAATTCCACTTTCCATCATATCTGATCGAGACCCAAGGTTCACATCGAGATTTTGGAAGAAGTTACATGAGTCCTTGGGTACACAACTCCACTTCAGCACAGTTTTCCATCCTCAGACGGATGGGCAATCAGAAAGAGTAATCCAGGTAAACAATTGAACTAATTGAATTAATACAAATATTGAACTGAAATGATAACAACAACATGAAATATATGTCAGGTCCTTGAGGATATGCTGAGGAGTTGTGTCATTGAATTTGAGGGAAGTTGAGATAGATACCTCCCACTGGCAGAATTTGCATACAACAATAGCTACCAAGCTAGCATCCAAATGGCCCCATATGAAGCACTGTATGGGAGAAAATGTAGAACTCGGTGTCTTTGGACTGAATTGGGCGAAGACAAGCGGTGGGGCTGCACTGTGAAACAGACTGAGGAGAAAGTGAAACTAATCAAAGCCAATCTGAAGGTTGCCTCAGACAGACAGAAATCTTATGCCGACCTGAAGAGAAAGGAAATAGAATATGTGGTTGGCTACAAAGTGTTCCTCAAGGTGTCACCATGGAAGAAGGTATTGAGGTTTGGAAGGAAAGGTAAATTAAGCCCTAGGTTCATTGGCCCATATGAAGTCATTGAACGTGTGGGTCCAGTGGCCTATAGGCTAGCTTTACCACCAGAGCTGGACAAGATTCACAATGTGTTTCACATATCCATGCTCAGAAGATACCGCTCAGATCCTTCACATGTCATCTCCAGAGAAGAAATTGAAAAACAACCGGATTTGACATATGAAGAAGAACCTCTACGGATCTTGGCTCGGGAAGTGAAAGAGTTGAGGAGCAAACAGATTCCACTGGTGAAAGTGCTTTGGAGGCACCACAACACCGAGGAGGCAACTTGGGAAAGTGAAGAGACGATGAGGCAACAGTTCCCTCAACTGTTTGCATCAGGTAAATTTTGAGTACGAAATTTAAATTAGAGGGGAAGAGTTGTAACACCCTCCCGGTAACTACTCCGTACATCCTACTGTTCCAGTGACCGGTGTCGGTCCGAACAGCTAGAATGTCCGGAAAAATATTTAAACTAAAGTGAGGAACCATAATTAACTCAAATATTGATAAGAAAAATTTAGTAAAAATTTTAGAAATAAAATACAAACAAGTTAAACGAGCCGGTGCCCTAGCGATGGGTAACCAGAGGGAAGTTGCGGTTCTCGCAACGAGGAGCCCTAGACCCGGGGGAAAAATTATAAAATAATTTTTGGGACCTCAGAGAAGGGTCATTGAGGTTCCTATGGCATTAGAATGCCAATAAAATACCTAGAAAAATTTTTCAATCGGTACAGACAATTTTGACCCGTTAAGCCAAACGGAGGGCATTTTGGTCATTTCGCCTTCAGAGATGATTTTTGGCCGACTTGTCCAGTCAAGTAAATAATTATTATGATATAAAATATAAATAAATATTGCTAAAAATTTAATTGAAAATAAGTAGAAAAGAAAAGAAAAGAAAAATGAAAGTAAATGCTTAAATATGCCATCATGCTTAAGTAAGCATGATGCAATTAAATTTTCCCACCAATTGGAATGTGACAAGCACACACTAAAACAATCAAAAAGGGAAAAAAATGGACAGAAAATCAGTTTTCTTCTTCATTTTTTCACCTTGCCGAATCCTCCCATGGAAGCTTTCATTTTCTCCTTCATTCAAGCTTGCAAATCCCTCTAACCTTACCCCAAAACCCTAAACTACCTTCATAAAAAATTAATCCCACACCTAAACAAAGCAATTGACAGCCAAGAAAAGAGGAAACAAGGAGGTTTTCACAAGTCCAAGAAGTGTCCCTTAAAGGTTAGTGCACTAAAACCTTTTCTTTCAATTTTAGGTGTAGTATGCATGCCAAATTAAGTGGGAAATTCAAGAAATTGAAAGAATTAGTTAAGGAATTAAACATCCCTAATTCAGCAGCCTTGGGAACCTTATGGGGTTTGATGAATTCCTGCATATATACATGATTAGTGATGATGATTGATGAGGTTATAGGCATGAGAAGTGATAGGAATTTAATTGATTAAGTTTTGAAATTTGAAATTAGGGTTTTGGGGGTGAAGAATTGGACTTGGTTTATGAAGTGATTAATGGACATTTTAATGGTCAATTAGTGACCATTTAAGGCAAGTTAATCATAATTTGAAGTGAGTTAATGCATGGCAAACTGAAATGGGAAGGCTGCCCTAGGATAGCAGCAGGGTGACTGAAATTTCAGTCCACTTGGACTGCCATAACTTGGGCTGTGTTGGTCCAATTGGTGTTTGGCCAATTGGACATGAAACTAGGCTTATAATGGCACATTTTTTCTGAAGAAACCATGCCCAAAAGACCAAAGCAAGAGGACCAAAAGTTGGCCCCAATCCGGACACCCTGCAACTGATTCTGCAAAATGACCAAATGAATAGTAACTGTTCATTTGGCCATAACTCACTGTAGATTTGGTCAATTGACCTGAAATTTTTACAGCAACAAGTTAAGATATAGATAAACAACTTTCATGAAGTAATCTACCCCAAATTATGGCCAGAACCAATTCAAAAATGCAATCACAGTCACTGTTCATGTTACTATAGATATGGTCAATTCTGCAGATTGGCAATCCGGCTAGCTGTGGTTTTTGAGCCATATCTGGAGCTACAAAACTCCAAATGGAGTGATTCAAAAAAGGAAATTCAACTAGACAAAATAAGGAACAACTTTCATGTTTGCCATTTCCTCAAAATCCCACATCAACAGTGTCCAATGGAATAGTAAAGTTGAGTTACAAAAATTGAAATTTCTGCTTCCCTTGGTTTAAACTTTGAAATGGTATAAATGCTTAATGCCAACAAGTTTTGAATGCCAAATGTGGTATGTTGGGAGTGCCAAAGTCAATGTACATATTTTCTATCCAAAAGTCAACATTTTGTTGACCAATGAGGTGAATAGTAACACCAAAACTTGAAATTCACAAATTGAAGAATTTAAAAGTTTCAAATGCCCTAGTATACCTAACAAGATTGGTTTGGATAGTTTGGCATGCCAATAGGGTTCAGTTAGCAGTACTGCACATGGCAATATGCCATTCTGTGATCTTATGGCTTTTAGCCATTCTGACCTTGCATTGAGATTTGGCCTTGTGCCTGAGATTATTTACAGCTTGGTAGCTGTTCTGTTGCACACCGGGAGACGCATATGTGACCGATGGTGCGACGGCCCGAGGTACTAGATACCCAGTGCCAGTTTACCCGTTATCCAGTCCAGTCATCTAGTGTAGGTTACTTGGGCAACCAAATGAATAAAAGTGTATAAAGTTAATGATATACAAATTCAAAACAAAAGAAACATATACATTCACCACATATCTATTTTCTGCTACTTTCTTTTATTATATTAGTGCACCACTAAGCATTATTGCTTAGCGCGTTGCTTTTGCCTCTCGTAGGTACTGGAGATACAGATCGTGAGCCCAGTAGACCGCAGACTGGGTGAATCCATCCTGCAGTTCTGCACAGTGTCCGTGTCACCTCAACTTCTACAGTGCATTGGTAGGACACTAGGTGTCATTTTGGCATTCTGTAATAAATTTTGATTTTCTCATATGTAATTAAACTTGTGTAATGTCTATTAATGTTCATGTAAATTATGAAAATTTTATTTGTGAATAGAAAAGTAAATGTTTATTTGTGATTTATACTTGATTATCACATGTGATGGATGTTTGAGAAATGAAAAGGTTGTTGAGAACTGAAATTGAGAAATATTGTTGAGATTTTGGATATTGGAGCTTGAAATGATGGAATACAAATCTTGGAAGTGTTTTTAACAGGTTCCGAAGAACTGTTTTCTTCATTTTTAGCCGGTACTCCGCCGGATTTTCTTTAAAATCTTCGGAACCTCAAATAAATAATAATTTTGATAAATGGCTAAAATAAATTATATTTCATAAATTATATTCACAAGCATGGTATAAATTAATTAAGGTATATTAGAATGTGCCGGTACACTGTGTGGCATTACTTACTCGGGTATACTGTACACGGGTAAGGGGTGTCACACCAATAGTGTAACACCCTTACTGTATCAATTCCGTACATTCTACTGTTCAGGTGACCGGTGTCGGTCCGGACAGCTAGAATGTCTGGAAAAATATTTAAACTAAAGTGAGGAGCCATAATTAACTCAAATATTAATAAGAAAAATTTAGGAAATATTTTAGAAATAAAATACAACCAAGTTAAATGAGCCAGTGCCCTAGCGATGGGTAACCCAGTGGGAAGTTGCGGTCCTCGCAACTAGGAGCCCTAAACCCTGGAGAAAATTCAAAAATAATTTTTGGAACTCCAGAGAAGAGTCATTGAGGTTTCTATGACATTAGAATGCCAAAAAAATGCTTAGAAAAATTTTTAGATTGGTGCAGACGATTTTGGCTCAATAAGCCAAACGGATGGCATTTTGGTCATTTCATCTTCAGAGATGATTTTTGACCAACTTATCCAGTTAAATAAATAATTTATATGACATAAAATGTGAATAGATATTATTAAAAATTTAATTGAAAATGAGTAGAAAAGAAAAGAAAAGAAAATGAAAGAAAAGTGGAATTATGACATCGTATGATGTCATTAATGAGCTCTCCACCAATCACAACTTAACAAAATTACTTAAGGGATAAAATGGACACAAAATAAGATAAAAACAAAAGAGAAAAGTCCAGCAGCCATTTCTTCTTCAACCAGCCAAATTGCTTGAGAGAGAGAGAGAGGAGAGAAAAACTTCCATGAAAGCTTGATCGAGCTTTAATCCCCACCCTTTCTCACCATAAAAGCCCTAATTGTCTTCACAAAAATTCAACCCACACCTTGAGGAAGCTTTGGGGAGCCAAATTTTGAAGAAAAATTGAAGTTTTTCAAGACCCAAACTTAGTTCTAAAGAGGTTAGTAACTAAACTCACCCTTTCTCTTTCAATTCATGTTCAAGGAGTGAAATTGAATGCAAACTTATAAGAAAATTTGATAAACATCATGTGTATGTCTTGCTTAAAAATTCTAGTAGCCTTGGGCTTGGTAGGGTTTTGAAGATTTTCTTGAATTAAAATGGTACCCTAGCTACACTTAATACTAACCTATTGTTTAGGATAGTGAAAGGCAAGTGAATGCATGATTTGAGATGGAATGTGTTAGGGTTTAGGTATGAAATTGAGACCTTGATCAGATAATGGTGAAAGTAAGTTTTAATGGTCAATTAGTGACCATTTGGTTATGTGTGAATAAGAAATGAAGTGGTTTGTTTAGTGGAAATTGAAGTTAGTGTTGCTGCCTTGGCTGACCTGCAGGACTGAGCATGAGTCTAGCAGGTTTGGGCAGCAATAACTTTAGTTGTAGAGGTTCAATTGGTGCAAGGCTAATTTTACATGAAACTAGACATATAATGGCACAACTTTGGTGGGGAAACCATGCCCAGAAAATCAAACCAAGTTGACCTAAAGATTGCCCTAATCCGGGTGACTTGCATTCTGCCTAGGCAAAATGACTAAATAAATAGTGTTTATTCATTTGGTCATAACTCAATGTAGAAAATTCCAATTGACTTGAAATTTTACCAGCAGAAAATTGAGATATAGATCTACAACTTTCATGAAGAAACCAAACCCAAATTGTGACCATAACATGTTCAAAAGGTGACCTGCAATCACTTCACAAAACACTATAGATTTGGTCAGTCCAGAAAATCTGAAAAGTTTGCAATCCGGCCAGTTATGGTGTTTAGGCCATAACTTGAGCTACAAAACTCCAAATAGAGTGATTCGAAAAAAGAAAATTTAACTAGACACAATAAGGAAAAACTTTCATGTTGATAACTTTGCCAAATTTTCACTGTAAAAATGACCAATGGAATAGTAAACACAAGGCTTGAAATCTGAAAATTTTGAACAACTAATACTAAGTTTAGAAATGGTATTGGCAATCAATACCAACAATTTTAGAATGCAAAATGTGGTATATTGGGAGTATTAAAACTAATGTACCTATTGCCTATGCAAAAGTCAACATTTTAGTTGACTAATGAAATGAATAGTAACACATAAACTTAAATTTCAAGAATTGTAAAATTTAAAAGTGTAACATGCCCTAGTACACCTAACAATATTGGTTTGGATAGGTTGGCATGCCAATGGGGTTCTGTTAGCAGTACTGCATATGGCTTCATGCCATTCTATGTTTTATGGCCTCACGTGCCATTCTGTGATATAATAGCCTTTGGCTATATTGATTGAGTTATTATACTTGGGTTTTATCCCTGATAATTATTACAGCTTATTAGCTGTTTTGTTGCACACCGGGAGACATAATGTGACCGATGGTGTGATGGTCTGAGGTACTTGGTAGCCAGTGCCAGTTTACCCATTTATCCAGTCCAGTCGACTAGTATAGGTTACTCGGGCAAATAAATTAAATCTTACCAAATTTTAATTGAATAATACTACAATGAATGTCAGGAATTAAGTCTACATAAAATGTAAACATGCATTTTGCATATTTATTTTATTTAGTTATTTTACTTTATATTGTCACCACTAAGCAGAATTGCTTAGCGCGTCGCTTTTGCCACGCGCAAGTACTAGAGACATAGCTGGAGAGTCCAGCAGTCCTCAGACCGGGTGAACTTTCAGATCTGCACACAGAGTTCAGAGTCATCTCACATTTGCAGTGCATTGGTAGGACATTAGGTTACTTTTGGTATTTTGTATTTTGTAAACTTTTGTAGTTAGACTTTTATTTTGTCATGTATATTACAAACTCATGTAATTATATTTTGATGTAAACATTTTATAAATCATGTTCAGTAATAAATTTGAGTATTTCTTATTGAGTTGAGTATGATATGAAGCGAATCGAATTTTGAGATATTGAAGTCATTTGGGAAATTGTGGAAAGATGTTGGTGGTTAACTGAGATTGATATTATGATTATATTGGAAGTGTTTTTAATAGATTCAGAAGAACTGTTTTTCCAATTTACAGCCGGCACTCTATCGAATTTTCTATAGAATTTGCAGAAAAATCATGTTAATCAAAATTGTAAATACATGAGTTAAAAAGGTTAAATTGTAATGGAAATATAATTTGGTGCTCCGGCACACTGTGTGGCATATCTTGCTTGACTACACTGTAGACAGGTAAGGGGTGTCACATTTAGTGGTATCAGAGCATCGGTTTAGGCATTTTTGGGCCTAGATAGAGTGCATACCATTGCATTGCATTTGTTTGTAAGTATTGAGGTGACACTGATGCAGATCTGTTTATTTGCTTATTTTGATTAGGATATGGATCCTGCTTCTCAAAGAGCGGTTGATGAAGAGGTGGAGAGTCATGCTCCACCAAAGGCTAAATCTGGAGGCAGGGGAGAATCTGCTCCACCAGCAGCTGAGGCACCTGCCCAACCTCAGTTTGCATTATTTCAGCAAATGACCAAATTTTACCGGCAAATGATAGGGGGCAATTCCACCACCACAACCACAGCTACAACCTCCACCAGCACCACAGAAGTCCCATTTAGAGAAACTGCGAAAACATGGGGCTATGGATTTCTTTGGAATGAAGGAGGATGACCCTATGACAGTAGAAAACTGGTTGGATAGAACAATCAGAGTGTTGAAATAGCTTCATTGCACCCCCGAGCAGAACTTGGAGGGTGTTGTGTCCCTACTTCAAGATGATACATACCAGTGGTGGGACACAGTAACTAGTGAGGTGCAACTAGATCAGATCACCTGGGATTTCTTCCTCACAGAGTTCAGGAAGAAGTATGTCAATAAGGTGTATTTAGAAGTGAGAAGAAGAGAATTTATCAGTCTGAGACAGAGGCAACTATCAGTGGTAGAGTATGAGCATGAATTCGTTAGACTGAGTCGGTATGGGAGGGAGATAGTCCCTACAGAGGCAGAGAGGTGCAGAAGGTTTGAAAAAGGACTCAATGACAATATCAAAATCATGATAACAGCATTGGAGATCACGGATTTTTCCAAATTAGTAGATGCTACATCGAAAGTAGAAAGAGTCCGAAATAAATGAGCAAAATAGAAGGGAAAGACAGCAGAAGAGGGGTCCAAGTTAATCCAGTTCATTTTCTGCTCCCAGTAAGAAGGGTAAGGGTCCTCCTGCTCAGGGTTCGGGATAACCACAAGGTCAAGGTCAGTCCCAAGGGCCCAGACCACAGTTCACACCTAGGAGAGGCCAGTCCACACTATCAGTGGGCAGCTCTCTAGGGATAGTGTTCAAAGGACCAGCCCCAGTATCTTCTGCCTGTCCATACTGCTAGAAGTGGCATAAGGGGGACTGTTGGCGAGTGACTGGTGCATGCTTACAGTGTAGATCTACAGAACATCAGATCAAAAATTTTCCGAAAAGGACTACTACAGTTGTCCCAACACAAGCAGATAGGCCTGCCCCTGCACCTCAAAGGGGTAGGAAGCACTGTAAACTGAGGCACTGGTCCATCACCGAGGCACTGATCGAGTCACCGAGAGGCTAGAGGCCAGAGTACCTACTAGAGCCTATGCCATGAGAGCCCAGGAGGAGCAAGATGCCCCAAATGTTATTAGGGGTACGTTCTCCCTCTACAACACATTTGTGCATGTATTGGTGGATCCAGGATCCACTCATTCATACATCTGCATCAAACTACCCATAGAGAGGGTAGTTTCAGTAGAGGAGAGTGATCAAGACATTCTGGTCACAAATTCACTAGGCCACAGTGAAGGAGCGGAAGCGTGAAAAACACAAGTTTATACTATTGAATTCAAAAATTTTCACCTAGGGTCACATACATCATGCAAGATTTATTTTTATCTATTTGATTTCAACGATAAACAACATATTAAAACTCTTTTAATATGTTTTTGGATCTGTATTTTCCATTTAAGATTTTAGAATTAATCATATTAATTTTAGAACCTTAGATTAAATCAAGAACAAACACACTAACCTCTTGATGCACTGCAGTGTATTTGTGCCTTTGATATTCGTCTTCAGGACACCAGATGTTGACCCTCTAGCTTGTCCACACCAAGAACACCTATGGCAGCCCTTGAATAGCTTCTAAAGCTTTTTCTATTATTTAGAAAATCAAGTTCTGCCTTTTAAGAGATTAAAGATGTAAACAGGACACTAGAAATGATTTCTAGTATTTTTAATTCAAGAGATTGTTTGCTAATCTCTTGGAATAGATGAGAGATGAAGAGGAAGAGAGAATATGAGTCTCAAGGGTGGCGGCACACAATGGGAGGCAGCAACTTGTGTTTTTATTTTTTTTCATAACAACACTTATATAGCTAGGTCACCACTTTAACCCTTGCCACATGTCACCCTTTGATTGATTCTAGGTTTAATTGACCCAATCACATTGTGCCAAGTGTCAAACCTATATTTAATCTTAATTTTAATCATCTTACATGATTAAAAGACATTTGGCAAGCTTATGTGTAATTTCATGTGTAACCATCTCATGGTGCCACATGTCACCCTGTGAAATGACCAAAATGCCCCTGTGTCTTAATTTTGAGTTCTTAACCCAAAATAATTATTTCTCTTCTTCTAATCAATTTATATCAAATATAAATTAATTAATTAATCTCTATTAATTAATTTCTCATTAATTAAATTCATATTTTAACACTTTAAATATAAATTTAACTTATACTATACATCCAATAATCTAGATTTGGTTTCAAGTCATGCTAGGAACTTTGTAATCTAATTGCAAACAAAACCTATTTAATTAATCAATCAAACTCTTTAATTAATTAATGAAATCATATTTAATTAGGTGATAACTTGTGTATGTGTGTGACTTACTAGGCCCATCACTAATTGGTAATGAGATATGATATCAACTCTTAATATCATCATAACTCTTTCTTACCATAAATGATTTTTCTAAATCATTTTATGCACCTCATAGACCATGGTTAACACCTAGCATAGCATGCCATGGCCACCTAATTAGTAATAAGGTTTACCTTAAATGAACCTATAATCATATGTTACCATGCACTAGAATCTCTCTGTTACAAAATCCCAACTCAAGCTGGAGTCATGGTTTATGTCAAACTAGATTTGCTATGAATATTATTTTCTCTTTTAATTCCAGTTCTTGATTAAAAGATTTTCTCATCAGAAACTCTTTTCTGTATAAATCTATCTATCTTGGCCAGGAACTTGAAACATCAAGAATAATTAAATAAACATAGGATTTTATCTCTATTTACTTAGAGGAACAGATTCCATCTTGATCAACACCTACCTCCATATATAACTAGTAGGAGCCAACACATGCCCATATACCCATACACAGTACAGGCATGAAAGCAATATCAAACTCAAACTACCTATATACAAGATAACTGTGCTATCTCAGGTCTAAAGATTATATATACTGATATGATTTATGACAAAACATTGACAAGAGTAAACTCCATGTGCTTATCATAAGTGTCACTAGTTCGACCTACTTATCATGTATAAGTGCCTATCATGTTTGTTATATGGCATGAGACTCATCATTCCATCTTATTTATATCTCATATAAATAACTTGGGAACAAACATGAATACAATTTTTCTGGATAAGTCATGTCCTTATTATGAAGTATCCTCAATTGTGAACCTATTTATGATACTTTGTATTAGAAATATTGTCACTCATATTCTTAACAACTTAAGAATAGAATTTCTAACAAAATATCAATGGACCTTTTCTATTACACATAAATATCTTATGTAAAAGGGAAAGTGGAAATGCCTTTTATTAATAAAAACATATACAAGTTACATACTAAATGATATGCTCTAGGGCATACTACTAATAATCCCCCACTAGCACTAGAGCCATTCATTACAATATCTTAGACCCATCTTCTCAAGATGTCGGACTAGCTGAGTCTGTGACATAGGCTTAGTGAATGGATCAGCTGAATTTTAAGCTGATGCTATTTTCTGCATGGCTACATCGCCTCGTCCAACTATTTCTCTGATAATGTGGTAGCGCCTTTCTATATGTTTAGATTTCTGGTGAGACCTTAGTTCCTTAGCCTGTATGACTGCTCCATTATTGTCACAGTGTAGTGGAACTGCTGAGTCAATGAAAGGAACTATTGTAAGTTCTGTCACGAACTTCTTTATCTAAACAGCTTCCTTTACAGCATCTGATGCAGCAATATACTCAGCCTCAATAGTGGAATCTGCAGTCGTGCTCTGTTTGGAACTCTTCCAACTGACTGCACCTCCATTACAAATGAACACATATCCAGAAGTAGACTTTCTATCATCGATATCTGATTGGAAATCAAATTCAGTATAACCAACCAATTGCAAGTCTCCACCTCCATAGATCAAGAATAAATCCTTAGTTCTTCTCAAGTACTTAAGGATATTCTTGACAGCTATCCAGTGTTCCAAACCTAGATTGGATTGATACATGCTAGTCAAACTAACAGCATATGCGATATCCGGCCTAATACACAACATTGCATATATTAAACTTCCAATAGCCGAAGCATATGAAATCTATAACACCCCTAAGTTCGGTAGTCCGTTCTACTGTTCCGGTGACCAGTGTTGTCCGGACAGCTAGAATGCCTAGAACTACACTTCGATATGAGTGAGGAGACATTAAATAATGAAATACAAGAAAAGAAAATACAAGAAAAATAAAAGAAAAATAATAGTAAAGAAATGCAACTAAGTTAAGCGAGCCGAGAACCCTAGCGATGGGTGACCGCACCGAGAAGTCACGGCGTGGACCGTTGACTAGCCCTGGACCGCGGGGAACCCTGGAAAATATTTTTAGGACTTAAATAGACACCTATTGAAGTACAAATACCATTAGAAATATCAAAGAAAAATTAATTAATTAGTACAAAGAAAAGTGAGAAATCGAAAAACGGACAAAATCCAGTGTTACCGAAAAATCGAGAATGTAACCTGAACAGGGGCATTGTGGTCATTTGACACCCCGAGTTGTCTTTTGACCTAAATGTCCATTAAAAATACATGATATTATATTTGTAAAATGTCATGAAAATTAAAATTGTGGTACATAGTATAAATGATGGAAGTTTGGGGCATAAAAAGGAAAATTGAGAAAGTTTGAATAATTAAACATTAAAATAAATTAAGTGCTCCACTAAGGCAGCTTGGACCACCTATAAAAGACACTTTGGACAGCTGAACATCATCTTCAACCTCCAGCAAATGAACCAGCCAAATGCATCCCAAAGAAAACTCCATGGCCATTCATGCATGAAGCTCCAATCCTCCATGATCAAGCCCTAGTTTCTTTAAGAGTCCTTCACTAAAGTTGTTCTATACAACTTGGGCAGTAGATAGGCAGCAAGAAATTTAAGTTTTGGTGAGGTTTTGAAGAATTTCAAAAGTGGTAAGTATGTATTTTTTATGCTTGCTTCATTAAAGTTTGTGTGGATGTTATGGGTACTTGAATTGTGGAAAGAATTTTGAGGTTTGATGTTTAAAGGGAGAGCTGTATTTTTGGCAGCCATGGAAACACTTTGAGAACAGCTTATTCTTGCTTCTAAATGGTAGATTAAAAGATTGATTAAATGTATAGGTGTGTAGGAAATTATTTGGGTGATGTATACTTAGTATATGTGGATGTGTATTTAAAATTTGAAGCTTGGAAATTAATGGAGTGTGATGTATGAATTGGCAGCTTGCATTGTGAACCAAAAAAAAATGTTATTTCATGGGTTGGTTTATGAAATTACATGGTTGAATTATGGTGCTTGCTATGGCAGATTGTATATGTGTACAAGGGTTTGAGTTTAGGCATGTAAATGAGCTTGTTATGTAGTTAAATTGTGTGTAACTTGGACTTGGTAAATTCTGTACTTTATGGTTTATGTTGAATGTGATTGTAAGCTTCCAAAATGATCAATAATATGTAGTAAAATATGTTTAGGTTATGGTACAAACCAGATTGGGTAAGAATGTGTGAATTGGTAAATGCTAAAAGTGAGCTTTGATGAGTAATAAAGAAAGTGCAACAGGGCAGTATGCATTTTAGGCCTATAACTTTAAGTGTGTGGCTCCAATTGGTATGGGACCAATTGGAGGTGAAACTAGGCACAAAATGTGCCAACTTTCATGAAGAAAGCTTGCCAAAATTCTGTTTGCAAGGTAGCTTGAAAAATGACCAAATCCGGATTAAGTGCAATTGAGGCCTGAAAATTGACCATTTGGGCAGCAGTTAGTGTTTAGGCCATAACTCACTCAAAACAGGTTCAATTTACCTGACATTTTAACCATGAATATTTAAGACCCATATCTACAAGTCTTATGAAGACACCAAAGCCCAGAAATGACCATAAGCAAGTCAAACAGCTTGCACAAGTTCGGGTCCAAAAACTGGCCGAACCTAAAATGACCTAAAATGACCTAAAGTGACCAATTTTAGTGCAATTTGACCAGCAATAGTAAAATGACCATAACTTGGTCTACATAACTCAGAATGACCTGAAATTTTGCCCCGCGTTCCATAAGACATAGATCTACAAGTTTGTAGTTTTGACCGAAACCCGAAAACTGAGGGAACTAGGTCGTCCGGCTAGGTCACACTAGTATCCCGGAATCCAGCAAATCGCAAGAAAATGCAGTATACACGGAAATGAATTTGGTAACATGTACCAACCCTAAAAGACTATTGAATGTGACATATTAATGACATTAAAAGCTAAATTACCTAGAATGTACCAAGGGTCGACATAGTAGGTTGATTAAGCGAATAAATGAATTCAGTGAATTAATTATCAAGCATTATCGTTAGGGACAGTTTAAATAAATACTGAAACACTTCAAATTGTGTTTCTCAGTTAGCAAAGACTCAGGGAGGGGAAGGAAACACTGAGTCAGAGCCAAGAGACAGTTATCAGAGGTTTGTGCACAATAAGTATTTCTTTTGAATTTTTCAATTGAAATAAATTACGATTATTTATATGTTATTGTTTTAAATTGTGCTTGTGCACAATAGTTATTTCTTTTGAATTTTTCAATTGAAATAAATTATAATTATTTGTATGTTATTGTTTTAAATTGTGTTTGTGCACAACTAGTTTTCAACTGATTTTACTCTGAATAATATTTCATATGATTAATTGTATGTTATTGTTTTAAATTGTGTTTGTGCACAATAATTAATTCTTTTAAAATTTTCAATTGGAATAAATTATGATTATTTGTATTGTTTTAAATTGTGTTTATGCACAATAATTAATTCTTTTGAATTTTTCAATTGGAATAAATTATGATTATTTATATTGTTTTAAATTGTGTTTGTGCACAATAGTTATTGCTTTGGTTTTGGGAATATTATTTGGAAATTATTGTGTTACCAACTTTGCAAATGGAAATTTTGAGATAAAATGTGATTTATGGTTTGTATGAAATATTGTGATTTGAAATTGTTTTGATTCACACTTGGCATGACACTGTTCAATGTTCCTCCTCCATTTATGGGGTGAGTGTGATATATTCCTCCCTCTTTGACTTATCAGTCTGGGGTGAGTGTGATTATGTTCCTCCCTCATTGACTTCCCAGTCTGAGGTGAGTGTGGATGAGTACTCATTATTCAGCTAGCTTCCTCCCTCATTGATTTCGATTATTGGGGTGAGTGTGTCTTGTCGTGGTGTACAACACGGCATGTGTGGAAAAATTGTGTCATGGCCTAAAGTATGTTATCGATTGGCAACATTGTATTATTCAGTTATTTAATCGAATTGTGTTATTGATTTGCAAAACGGTATTATTCAGCTATTTGATCGAATTGTGTTATTGATTTGCAAAACGGTATTATTCAGTTATTTGATCGAATTGTGTTATTAATTTGCAAAACGATATTATTCAGTTATTTGATCGAATTGTGTTATTGATTTGCAAAACGGTATTATTCAATTACTTGATCAAATTTGTGTTAGGTGAATTTTGTAAATTGTGAAATGGAATTGTGAATCATTTGATTTGTGAACTGTCAATAAAAGATTTATATATCGCATTTCAAATTGTTATTGTGCACCATTGAGTAAATTTTACTCAGCGATAGCTTTTCATTGCTGTCGCAGGTAGACAGACTGACAGGGCAGCAGATTAGGCTGTTAGTACTATATTGAGAGATCATCGGGTATATTGAGTATACCACATATTGCATTTTGTACTGTAATGTATGTTCACTGTATGTATATATTATTCTTGGTTTTGAGCAGTTGTAAAATAAATTTGTACATTAAAGTTGTAAAATAAATTATGAGTTATTTTGACTTGTAAAAATTGTATTATATTTCTTGTATCTCAGTCTTTGAAAAATTACTATGGATTTGAGTTGAGAAATATGTTGTGTTGAGAAACATGTTGGAGTTGAGATTTGGAAATATATATTGAAGTGCTTTTTACAGGTTTTTCTGAAGAACTGTTTTATCCAAAATACAGATGGCACGCTGCCAAAATTTTTACAGAAATTCTAAATAATTCAAATGTGTTAGTTCTATCATTTCAGTTCAAAAAGGTTTTTAACACCTGTAAATAGTGCTCACCACTGTAAAAGAAGTAAGAGAAATTTTTAAAATCCCTTGTAATGTATTTAATGGGTTATCAGTAGACGGAGTTGGTAATTCATTAAGTATACTACGGGATCATGTTATGCCTTACAGAGGGGTAGGGTGTGACAAAATCCTAGCCATCTTATCTCTTTCTTCAGGTGTCTTTGGAGACATCTCTTTAGAAAGATGGATACCATGTCTCACTGGTAACAATCCTCTCTTGGAATCAAGCATGTTAAACCTCTTTAACACCTTTTCCAAGTATAGACTTTGGGATAAACTAATTATTCTTTTCGCTCTATCTCTATAAATGCGAATCTCGAGAATATAGGTCGCCTCCCCTAAGTCTTTCATAGAGAATGTATTTGACAACCATACCTTTACAGTTGTCAACATACCTGTGTCATTAACCATCAACAGTATGTCATCCACATATAAGACAAGGAAAGTGATAGCACTGTCACTAACCTTCTTATATACACATGGCTTATCCTCATTTTTGATAAAACCAAAGGATTTAATGGCTTCATCAAAACAGATGTTCCAACTCCTCGAAGCTTGCTTCAACCCATAAATGGATCTCTTTAGCTTGCATACCTTGGAACCATCTTAGGATTCAAAACCCCTAGGTTGTTCCATGAAAATGTTTTCTTTAATGTATCCATTGAGAAAAGGTGTTTTGACATCCATCTGCCAAATCTTATAATCATAGTATGCAGCTATTGCTAATAGAATCCTAATTGATTTAAGCATGGCAACAGGCGAGAAAGTCTCCTCATAGTCGATTCCTTGCCTTTGGCGAAACCCTTTCACTATTAACCTTGCCTTATAGGTCTCTACCTTTCCATCAGAACCAATTTTCTTCTTGAAAACCCATTTGTTCCCTATAGGTACAATACCTTCAGGTGGGTCAACAAGATCCTAAACTTGATTCTTATACATGGAATCAATTTTAGATTTCATAGCATTAATCCATTTTGAAGAGTCTATATCTGATATAGCTTCTTCATAGGTAAGTGGATCATCTCCATGATCTACTTTTTTATAAGTAGACAACTCTTGTTCTTCTTCATAAAGGAAACCATATCTCACTGGTGGGTGAGATACCCTGGTTATTCTACGAGGAATAGCTGTAGATGTTTCATCAACGGGTGTAGGTTGACTAGATGGATCTATATCCATCTGATCTGTTGGTTAGTTAGAATTCTCTAATTCCAACTCTATTTGCCTTCCTTTGCCTCCTTCTTGAATAAACTGTTGTTCAAGAAATGTGACATCTTTACTCACCATAACCTTTTGTGATGTAGGCAAATAAAAATAATATCCAAAATTATCTTTTGGATATCTAACAAATCGACCCTTTTTCTGATCTGGTTTCCAATTTATCAATGTTCAGCTTTTTTATATAAGCTGGACAATCCCAAATCTTAACATGCTTAAGACTTGATTTTCTTCCATGCCATATCTCATAAGGTGTAGAAGAAAATGATTTTGATGGAATCCTATTCAGAATATACAAAGCTGATTCTAATGCAAATCCCCAAAAGGAGATTGGCATATCTGTATAACTCATCATACTACGTACCATATCCAATAGGGTACGATTTCTCCTTTCAGATACACCATTCAGCTGTGACGTTCCTGGAGGAGTCAGTTGGGAAACAATGCCATGCTCTCTCAAGTATTCCTCAAATTCAGTACTCAAATATTCACCTCCACGACCTGATCGAAGAGCTTTAATACTCTTTCCTGTTTGATTTTCTACTTCAGATTTAAATTCTTTGAACCTTTCAAAAGATTCATGTTTGTATTTCATCAAATACAAATACCCAAACCTTGATTTATCATCAATAAAAGTAATAAAGTAATGAAAACCGCCTCTAGCCATTTCCTTAAATGGACCACATACATCACTATGTATTAGCTCTAAAATATTTTCAGCCCTTAGCCCTTGTCCAATAAAAGGTGATCTAGTCATTTTGCCCTAAAGGCAAGATTCACAAGTTGGAGTAGGCTCAGAGCCCAATGAGGATAGAATCTCCATTTTCTCCAGTTTTGCAATCCTATCTTCTGCAGCATGACATAACCTTAAGTGCCAAATATGTTTTAAACTTGAGTTGGTTTTCACCATGGCATTGCATTCATTTAGATCACTTGCATTCATTTTGTGTTCGTCATTATTATCTAAATAATAAAGACCTTCATTCATATAACCCGAACCAACATATTTATTTCCGAAATAAATATTACAAACATCATCTGTGAATTGAAATTCATAGCCATTTCTAGTCAAACTAGATATTGAAATGATGTTCTTAAAAGCATCAGGTACATATAAAATTGTGACACCCCTTACCCGATTACAGTGTAGCCGAGCAAGTTATGCCACTCAGTGTGCCGAGCACTCTATTTTTATCTTAATTAATTTTTTTTATCATAATTTTGAATATAACTTGTGAAATATAATTCATTTTAAGCCATTTATCGAAATTATTATTTCTTTGAGGTTCCGAAAATTTTAAAGAAAATCCGGCAGAATACCGGCTAAAAATGGAGAAAATAGCTTCTTGGAACTGTGAAAAACACTTCCTATATTCATTTTCCATCATCTCAACTCCATTTATCAAATTCTCAACAATGTTCAATCTCAGTTCTCATTCATCCATCTCATATGATACCATGCATAATTCATATATAAACATTCACTTTTCCATTTACAACCACACTTTTCATTATTTATATGAATATCAAAATACATTACATAAGTTTCAAATACATATGAGAAAATAAAATCAATTACAAAATACTAAAATGTCATCTAGAGTCCTACCAATGCACTGCTGACAGTGAGGTGACACAGACACTATGCAGAACTGTGAACTGCCTTACCGAATCTGTGGTCTACCGGCCCTCTTCCAATCTTCAGTACCTACGCGTCGCAAAAGCGACGCGCTAAGCATAAAGCTTAGTGGTGCAAATAATAAAATAAAAAGAAATAATATGCCAATAAAAAAAATCATAATTTCTTAGCCATTGTGTTCATAAGAACTGAATAATTACCAACTTAATGTTTAGTCGAGGGCTAATTACGTTTTATGATATTAACTTCTTCATGCATTTTGTTTATTTATTTTCTTCCTGATCTTGAGTTTCTTTGTATTCTATCGTAATCATTCCTGATATTTGATTTTCGTATTTTCTTTAACAATCGATTCGATTCTGATTATACTTTTCCATGCCCAAGTAACCTATACTGAACGACTGGACTGGATAACGGGTCGTTGGCACTGGACACCGCGGTGCCTCGGGCCATCATACCATGGGACGCAGAACGTCAACCATGTATGCAGTTAGTATGGCTAAAAAGCCATGATATCACATAATCGGGCATAAAAGCCATGCATACGGGCATAAAAGCCATGAATACGGGCATAAAGCCATGAATACGGGCATAAAAGCCATGAGTACAGGCATAAAGCCTTTCGTTTCGCAGTACTGCTAAACAATACCCTATTGGCATGCCAAACTATCCAAACCAATCTTGTTAGGTATACTAGGGCATTTGATACTTTAAAATATTAATATATTGTGCTTTATGACTTCATTATTTCATGATAAATTTCAATCATAATTC
The DNA here is from genome assembly GCF_030052815.1 of Hevea brasiliensis. Taxonomy (NCBI): domain Eukaryota; kingdom Viridiplantae; phylum Streptophyta; class Magnoliopsida; order Malpighiales; family Euphorbiaceae; genus Hevea; species Hevea brasiliensis. The sequence goes on along the minus strand of NC_079494.1, from coordinate 61,098,358 downwards.
ATACATTCATTTGATCATTTATATGATCACAATTCACATCAATTATCCTTTTATACCATTGTACTCAAAATACTTCTCCTCTTTACAATAATGAGAACTAATGTCTCATTCATACATTAATATGGTTTATTTATCCATTCATTATGTTATTCATATTGATCTCAATTCTAAACAATGGTTCACATGTACCATTGTATTCAAAACATTTTTCCTTTCTCATTTATACATTCAAGAGTCTACTTATGTAATTACAAATTTTATATTTCAAGTTGAGTTACTAATATTTTATGAATTCCATTTGTGATGGGCATATATGCCCAAACTATCTATTCACATCAATTAGGTGACTTATTTTTCATGTTTCAAGTAATCCATGAATATTTCATGGATTTCAAATTTATGGCCTAAATTTCTTTTTAACAATTTTGACTAGGATGCATAGTCCATATTTGTCATACAATTCTAAGCATTTAAGCTTAGAATTGGTTCTAGGTCTTCATCTTAATTCACTAATCATTTTGATTACTATTCACCATACTAGTCAACCAAAATGTTGACCTTTTTATACTTAATGGATATATTAATTCTAATTACACCAAGATCCCACATTTTGAGTTTTACATTTACTAGTATTAATTGCCAATTGCAATTTAAAGTTCCCTAGATGCATTTCTAATTTCAAATTTTGAATTTCAAGTTTTGGTGTCACTATTCACCTCATTGGTCAACAAAAATGTTGACTTTTGCATAGACAATAGGTACATTGGTTTTAACACTCCCGATGTACCACATTTTGCATTTAAAACTTGTTGGAATCAATTACCAAATCCATTTCCAAGCTTATTTCAAGTTTTCATGTCATTATTCACTTCATTAGTCAACTAAAATGTTGACTTTTGCATAGAAAATATGTACATTGACTTTGGCACTTCAAACATACTACATTTTTCATTTAAAACTTGTTGGTTTTGGTCACTTTCTCAAAGCTTAGGTCATTTTGGCAAAATTGCCAATTTTCGCTTTGGTGCTCCGGTTGCACTGTTTCATTGGTCGATTTACTGTTGGAATTTGACAAAACTTCCTTCATAGAAAATGTTCCTTATTTTGTCTAGTTGAATTTCTTTTTTTGAATCACTCCATTTGGAGTTTTGTATCTCAAGTTATGGCCAAAATAAGTTTACTGTTCACGTGCAATCGCTCATGCTGAGATTTTGGGTCTGGCAGATTTTTGGTCCAACTTTGGTCAGTAATTTGATCAAGTTAAGTTCATAATTTGGTCTAACTTTCTTCTTATGAAATGTTCTACCATACCTTAGGTTTCCATCGGTTCAAGAATCGCCTAAATTTGAGTTTTCTAGAGAGAGTTATAGTCCTCCAAACATTGCTGCTCAAATGAAAATTCTGGAAATCTCAGTACAGTAAACTTCACTTTGCTCAATGATTTGATTAGGTTCTGGTCATAATTTGGGGTAGGTTTCTTCATGAAAGTTGTTTTTCTATGTCTTAACTTGTTGCTGTAAAAATTTCAGGTCAATTGACCAAATCTACAGTGAGTTATGGCCAAATGAACAGTTACTATTCATTTGGTCATTCTGCAGGGGCTGTTTGCAGGGTATCCGGATTGGGGCCAAGTTTTGGTCCTCTTGCTTTGGTCTTTTGGGCATGGTTTCTTCAGCAAAAATGTGACATTACAAGCCTAGTTTCATGTCCAATTGGCCAAACATCAATTGGACCTACACAGCCAAAGTTATGGCTGTGCAAGTGGACTGAAATTTCAGTCACTCTGCTGCACTCACAAGGCAGCCTACACATTCACTTGGCTCAACTATTTTTCAGTCCAATTCATGGTCAACATACCTAAAATGGTCACTAATTGACCATTAAGATGTTCTCTAACAATTTCCTAAGCCAAGTCAATTTTTCACTTCTCAAAACCCTAGTTTTCCCTTATGATTCACACATACACCTAATTAAGCACTTCCATTCATTATTTATGTGTATATACACCTTAAACATAATCTCTAATTCATTCTAAGTCCATTAAAACCATCAAAAACACTCCACCTTTGTTCCTTCCTTAGGGCAGCCAAAATTGATGGCATACATACACATAGTTTTTATTCATTTTACTTACAATTCCTTACTTATTTCAAGTCTTTAACATAGAAATAAAGAGTATTAAATAGATAGGTGCACTAACCTTGAATGGGGCAGAATTTCCAGCCACCCAAACTCCTTTCTTTCTTCCTCTTTTGGCTGCCTAGAGGTTGCTCAAGTTGCTAGGTTAATTTTTTGTGAAGCTAGGTTATGATTTTGTTGGGTAGAAATGGGTGAATCAAGCTTTGAAAAGCTTGAATATGCTTAGCTATGGAAGAGGTCACGTTTGAGGAAGAAGAAGAAGAAGATGACCAGAATTTTTGGTCCTCTTTGACTCTTTTAAGTGTTTTAAAAATGCTTATTTGAATGCAATTGGTGGAGACTTGTAAGTGACATCATAAAGATGTCATAAATTGCTTTTTATGGATTTTTCTTTCCTTTTCTTTTCTAATCATTTTCAATTCAATTTTCAACAATATTTATTCACATTTTACGTCATATTAATTATTTACTCAACTGGACAAGTCGGCCAAAAATCACCTCTGAAGGCGAAATGACAAAAATACCCTCCGTTTGGCTTAACGGGTCAAAATTGTCTGTACCGATTGAAAAATTTTTCTAAATATTTTCTTGGCATTCTAATGTCATAGGAACCTTAATGACCCTTCTCTGGAGTCCCAAAAATTATTTTATAATTTTTCCCCCGGGTCTAGGGCTCCTCGCTATAGAACCGCAACTTCCTCTCAGTTACCCATCGCTTGGGCACCAGCTCATTTAACTTGGTTGTATTTTATTTCTAAAATTTTTACTATATTTTTCTTATTAATATTTGAGTTAATTATGGTTCCTGACTTTAGTTTAAAAATTTTTCCGGACGTTCTAGCTGTCCAGACCGACACCGGTCACCGGAACAGTAGAATGTACGGAGTTGCTACAGTGAGAGTGTTACAATTCTCCCCCTCTAATTTAAATTTCGTCCTCGAAATTTATCCGGTGTAAATAGTCGAGGGGCTATTACCTCCTTATTTCTTCACCTTTCCGTGTTATCATACTTCACTTTCTCCTAGTCTCAATCCTATCCTCAAACAGTTATGTACTCATCCTTTTTCATCTTAAATACAGTCTCCTTCTCATCTCCATTCACTATCTCATTGTCTCTTCACTCTCTTATTCCATACCTTAACCTAAAGTAAACAAGAAATACAGATCTGCAATAGTGTCACCTCGACTCATATGAATGCAATGCATGATATGCAATCTATCTAGGTCCAGAAACGCCTAAACCGCGCTCTGATACCAATAAATGTGACACCCCTTACCTGACTACAGTGTAGCCGAGCAAGTTATGCCACTCATTGTGCCGAGCACTCTATTTTTATCTTAATTAATTTTTTTTTATCATAATTTTGAATATAACTTGTGAAATATAATTCATTTTAAGCCATTTATCGAAATTATTATTTCTTTGAGGTTCCGGAAATTTTAAAGAAAATCCAGTGAATCTGGCTAAAAATGGAGAAGCAGTTCTTGAACTGTGAAAAACACTTCCTATATTCATTTTCCATCATCTCAACTCCATTTATCAAATTCTCAACAATGTTCAATCTCAGTTCTCATTCATCCATCTCATATGATACCATGCATAATTCATATATAAACATTCACTTTTCCATTTACAACCACACTTTTCATTATTTACATGAATATCAAAATACATTACATAAGTTTCAAATACATATGAGAAAATAAAATCAATTACAAAATACTAAAATGTCATCTAGAGTCCTACCAATGCACTGCTGACAGTGAGGTGACACAGACACTATGCAGAACTGTGAACTGCCTTACCGAATCTGTGGTCTACCGGCCCTCTGTCCAATCTTCAGTACCTACGCGTTGCAAAAGCAACGCGCTAAGCATAAAGCATAGTGGTGCAAATAATAAAATAAAAAGAAATAATATGCCAATAAAAAACATCATAATTTCTTAGCCATTGTGTTCATAAGAACTGAATAATTACCAACTTAATGTTTAGTCGAGGGCTAATTACGTTTTATGATATTAACTTCTTCATGCATTTTGTTTATTTATTTTCTTCCTGATCTTGAGTTTCTTTGTATTCTATCGTAATCATTCCTGATATTTGATTTTCGTATTTTCTTTAACAATCGATTCGATTCTGATTATACTTTTCCATGCCCAAGTAACCTATCTTGAACGATCGATCGATAACGGGTCGTTGGCACTGGACACCGCGGTGCCTCGGGCCGTCATACCATGGGACGCAGAACGTCAACCATGTATGCAGTCAGTATGGCTAAAAAGCCATGATATCACATAATCGGGCATAAAAGCCATGCATACGGGCATAAAAGCCATGAATACGGGCATAAAGCCATGAATACGGGCATAAAGCCATGAATACAGGCATAAAGCCTTTCGTTTCGCAGTACTGCTAAACAATACCCTATTGGCATGCCAAACTATCCAAACCAATCTTGTTAGGTATACTAGGGCATTTGATACTTTAAAATATTAATATATTGTGCTTTATGACTTCATTATTTCATGATAAATTTTAATCATAATTCATACATTCATTTGATCATTTATATGATCACAATTCACATCAATTATCCTTTTATACCATTGTACTCAAAATACTTCTCATCTTTACAATAATGAGAACTAATGTCTCATTCATACATTAATATGGTTTATTTATCCATTCATTATGTTATTCATATTGATCTCAATTCTAAACAATGGTTCACATGTACCATTGTATTCAAAACATTTTTCCTTTCTCATTTATACATTCAAGAGTCTACTTATGTAATTACAAATTTTATATTTCAAGTTGAGTTACTAATATTTTATGAATTCCATTTGTGATGGGCATATATGCCCTAACTATCTATTCACATCAATTAGGTGACTTATTTTTCATGTTTCAAGTAATCCATGAATATTTCATGGATTTCAAATTTATGGCCTAAATTTCTTTTTAACAATTTTGACTAGGATGCATAGTCCATATTTGTCATACAATTCTAAGCATTTAAGCTTAGAATTGGTTCTAGGTCTTCATCTTAATTCACTAATCATTTTGATTACTATTCACCATACTAGTCAACCAAAATGTTGACCTTTTTATACTTAATGGATATATTAATTCTAATTACACCAAGATCCCACATTTTGAGTTTTACATTTACTAGTATTAATTGCCAATTGCAATTTAAAGTTCCCTAGATGCATTTCTAATTTCAAATTTTGAATTTCAAGTTTTGGTGTCACTATTCACCTCATTGGTCAACAAAAATGTTGACTTTTGCATAGACAATAGGTACATTGGTTTTAACACTCCCGATGTACCACATTTTGCATTTAAAACTTGTTGGAATCAATTACCAAATCCATTTCCAAGCTTATTTCAAGTTTTCATGTCACTATTCACTTCATTAGTCAATTAAAATGTTGACTTTTGCATAGAAAATATGTACATTGACTTTGGCACTTCAAACATACTACATTTTTCATTTAAAACTTGTTGGTTTTGGTCACTTTCTCAAAGCTTAGGTCATTTTGGCAAAATTGCCAATTTTCGGTTTTGGTACTCCGAAGTTGCACTGTTTCATTGGTCGATTTACTGTTGGAATTTGACAAAACTTCCTACATAGAAAATGTTCCTTATTTTGTCTAGTTGAATTTCTTTTTTTGAATCACTCCATTTGGAGTTTTGTATCTCAAGTTATGGCCAAAATAAGTTTACTGTTCACGTGCACTGTTCATGCTGAGATTTTGGGTCTGGCAGATTTTTGGTCCAACTTTGGTCAGTAATTTGATCAAGTTAAGTTCATAATTTGGTCTAACTTTCTTCTTATGAAATTTTCTACCATACCTTAGGTTTCCATCGGTTCAAGAATCGCCTAAATTCGAGTTTTCTAGAGAGAGTTATAGTCCTCCAAACATTGCTGCTCAAATGAAAATTCTGGAAATCTCAGTACAGTAAACTTCACTTTGCTCAATGATTTGATTAGGTTCTGGTCATAATTTGGGGTAGGTTTCTTCATGAAAGTTGTTTTTCTATGTCTTAACTTGTTGCTGTAAAAATTTCAGGTCAATTGACCAAATCTACAGTGAGTTATGGCCAAATGAACAGTTACTGTTCATTTGGTCATTCTGCAGGGGCTGTTTGCAGGGTATCCGGATTGGGGCCAAGTTTTGGTCCTCTTGCTTTGGTCTTTTGGGCATGGTTTCTTCAGCAAAAATGTGACATTACAAGCCTAGTTTCATGTCCAATTGGCCAAACATCAATTGGACCTACACAGCCAAAGTTATGGCTGTGCAAGTGGACTGAAATTTCAGTCACTCTGCTACACTCACAAGGCAGCCTACACATTCACTTGGCTATACTATTTTTCAGTCCAATTCATGGTCAACATACCTAAAATGGTCACTAATTGACCATTAAGATGTTCTCTAACAATTTCCTAAGCCAAGTCAATTTTTCACTTCTCAAAACCCTAGTTTTCCCTTATGATTTACACATACACCTAATTAAGCACTTCCATTCATTATTTATGTGTATATACACCTTAAACATAATCTCTAATTCATTCTAAGTCCATTAAAACCATCAAAAACACTCCACCTTTGTTCCTTCCTTAGGGCAGCCAAAATTGATGGCATACATACACATAGTTTTTATTCATTTTACTTACAATTCCTTACTTATTTCAAGTCTTTAACATAGAAATAAATAGTATTAAATAGATAGGTGCACTAACCTTGAATGGGGCAGAATTTCCAGCCACCCAAACTCCTTTTTTTCTTCCTCTTTTGGCTGCCTAGAGGTTGCTCAAGTTGCTAGGTTAATTTTTTGTGAAGCTAGGTTATGATTTTGTTGGGTAGAAATGGGTGAATCAAGCTTTGAAAAGCTTGAATATGCTTAGCTATGGAAGAGGTCACGTTTGAGGAAGAAGAAGAAGAAGATGACCAGAATTTTTGGTCCTCTTTGACTCTTTTAAGTGTTTTAAAAATGCTTATTTGAATGCAATTGGTGGAGACTTGTAAGTGACATCATAAAGATGTCATAAATTGCTTTTTATGGATTTTTCTTTCCTTTTCTTTTCTAATCATTTTCAATTCAATTTTCAACAATATTTATTCACATTTTACGTCATATTAATTATTTACTCAACTGGACAAGTCGGCCAAAAATCACCTCTGAAGGCGAAATGACAAAAATGCCCTCCGTTTGGCTTAACGGGTCAAAATTGTCTGTACCGATTGAAAAATTTTTCTAAATATTTTCTTGGCATTCTAATGTCATAGGAACCTTAATGACCCTTCTCTGGAGTCCCAAAAATTATTTTATAATTTTTCCCCCAGGTCTAGGGCTCCTCGTTGCGAGAACCGCAACTTCCCTCTGGTTACCCATCGCTTGGGCACCAGCTCATTTAACTTGGTTGTATTTTATTTCTAAAATTTTTACTATATTTTTCTTATTAATATTTGAGTTAATTATGGTTCCTGACTTTAGTTTAAAAATTTTTCCGGACGTTCTAGCTGTCCAGACCGACACCGGTCACCGGAACAGTAGAATGTACGGAGTTGCTACAGTGAGAGTGTTACAAAAATATTATCCAAACACAAAACATATCCAAACATGTAAAAAGATTTAGATCCTATGGCTAAAGCTTCAACAGTTGAACCATTGCCAATCTGGACTCTAAACATCTTGAGAATGCAAGCTGCTACTATTTGCTAGTTCCTGCATATCATTAGAAATGTGAGAACTGGCACCAGTATCTAAAATCCAAGCTGTAGATGAACTATGAGTATCATCAAAATCTAAATAACAAGATATGGACATACCTTCCGAAGGTTTATCCTTCTTGTCCTTCAGAGAAGCAAGATACTCTAGGCAGTTCCTTTTCCAGTGCCCATCCTTCTAGCAGTGGAAATACTTTCCTTTGCCTCCATCAGCTTTAGTCTTCCCTTTCTGTTTAGATATTTTCTTGGAAGGACCAGGAATCTGAGGTTTCTTTTTCTTATTGCCCTTCTTCTTAGTGGACTTTCCAGCTGAAGAAGATGCAATCAAAGCTACCTCTTTTCCTTTATTGCCCGGCATATTCTTTTGGGCAACAACCAACATGTTGAGTAAACTAGCTAAGGTGCATTCCTATTTAGTCATATGGAAATTTGTCACAAAATTCCCAAAAGACTCAAGAAGGGACTGAAGGATCAAATCCGTCTGCAGTTGGAAATCCATGTTGAAGTCAAGATGTTCCAACTACTCAATCAGCCGAATCATCTTGTGGACATGATCCCCAACATTTTGTCCCTCAGACATCCTCATGCGAAACAGCTGCCTAGATATCTCATACCTAGCATTCCTACTGTGCTCACCATATAACTCTTGTAGGTGAAGGAGGATCTCACTCGCACTCTGCATGTTCTCATGCTGCTTCTGTAACTCATTACTCATGGAAGCAAGCATATAACACTTAGCTCTCATATCATGCTCCTTCCACTTGTCCAAAGTTTCATGTTCCTCTTGAGTGGCCTATGGAGGTAAGGGACTAGGAACATTTGAATCTAGAACATATCCTACATGTTCAAGGTTTAGGACAAGTTTCAAATTTCTTAGCCAATCAGAGAGATTAGGTCCTATCAACCTATTGTGATCAAGTATGCTTGCAAGGATATTGGATGGTGGTGGTTGTTCTGTGCTCATTATTATCAGAAAATTAATTGCAGAAAATAACCAGATTAATTAGTAAATATATTAAGTAATTAACCAAAATGATTATGGTCTTTTAATCAAATTGGTCCTCCCACTAACTTAGCGAATCCTACACTTCCAAAGTAGAAAACGGAAATCCTAGTTGGATGGATTTCTAGTGGGTGATTGAATTCTTATAATTCTATTGATCATCCTCAGGTACATCCGTTATTGGAATTACAATAAACTATAAGTAAACAACTCCTTGCCCATCACATCTCATGTGAGGTTCAATCCTTTACCTAGCCCCTAATGCTCAAAATCTCAGGTACATCCATTATTGACTTATCTTGCATTAGTTAAGTTGATCCCATTGAGCCAGTAATTATGCAAATAATTTTAATGTCCTCAGGTACATCCAATATTGGCCACCAAACCATTTACATATTTACAGCATCTCATGCTTAACAATTATTCTTAAGAAAATCTCTTAAATTAATTGCATCTTATGCAACTATTTAAAATTTCTTAAAATAATTGCCCCAATGGAGGGCCCATGTTATAATTACTTTAATTATAGCATTTCTAACTTAATCATTTGTTTGGAAGATTTTATGGTCATCCTAATTACTATTAAGGTCTCACTTTGCACATTATCCATTTAGCATGTATATATCATATAATTGCATACATTCCCATACATCTCATGCATTCATGGATAAGCAGTAAATATGGTATGATCATGAACTTTCTAAGGGATTCAATTCTGAGCCACCAAGAATTGAATCAGGGCATTCCTAGGTGCATTTTATTCATTCATTTTACAAGAGTTGCTGAACGAGTACATAATCAATACTTGATCTTGAATTCCTCCCACTGGTCCCACCAATGCTCTTGACCTCCTTGAACTTCTTGCAATCCAATATTACATAGTAATCCTTAGCATACCAAGGTGAATTTACAAGAAGTAAATAAATGAAATTACAACCCAAAATTTATTGCAACGTTAATAATATATGCCCAAAATAAATTAAAATAAATTAATTAATTTATAATCCCAAAGAAACATAAAAGAAATAAATCGAATCACATTGGTCTTTTATAGTCCATGATTATCCATCATGCATATCACTATTTAACAATTAAATATAATATACATACTTAAATTAAATTGAATATCTTATATTCAACTTAAAAATTCATATTTGAATATGATTCAAATAAATTTAAAAATTCATATTTGAATCTCATTCAAACAAATTTAAAAATTCATATTTGAATCACATTCAAACAACCTTAAAAATTCAGATTTGAATCACATTCAAACAATTTTTAAAAAGTCAGATTTGAATCACATTCAAACAATTTTTAAAAATTCAGATCTAAATATTATTCAAACAACTTTAAAAAATCAGATTTAAATATGATTCAAACAACTTTAAAAATTCAGATTTGAATCACATTCAAACAACTTTTAAAATTCAGATTTGAATCACATTCAAACAATTTTTAAAATTCCGATTTGAATCAAAATTTAATTGTGTGATTAAAATTCTAATTAAACAATTTAATTAGATATAGGATGAGCTTTTAGATCATATAACAATTGCAAATTAAAATGTAACGATCGAGTTTCCAACCACTAGAGGAATTGTCCGCTTTGGCCATAAGCCTTACGATTTTGTCCCATAGGTGGAATGGAGAACTTCCCATGAGGTCACCCATCCTAGGATTTCTCTCAAGCGAGCACGCTTAACCCTGGAGTTCTTCCAACTCTCCAGGCCATTCCACCAAAAGACGCCTCTAGTGATTAGTTCCCCCATCTTATATATCATTACTTTTTGAACCCAAGACCATCTCCGTGCTTTGCCGATGTGGGATGCCTAAGGGTCTCCCCACCTTTCGGGACTCAGCGTCCTCGCTAAGGTTTGCCCCACCATCGCCCAAGAGGAGACGTGAGCTGCTCTGATACCAATTGTAACGATCGGGTTTCCAACCACTAGAGGAATTGTCCGCTTTGGCCATAAGCACCCTACTTCTTGTAAGATGTAACATGTTCTCGTAGTATACCTAATGAATTACCGTACTTCATCTACCGATAATCCATTAAATATACTACAAGGGATTTTAAAATAATTTTCGTTCATTTTGGAATTGGTGGGTAAAATTTTTTTCAAATTTTAAAAACCTTTATTTAAAGTCCAAACATAAATTAAATTCTTAGATATTTAAAATCTTCGCAATTTTTTACAAAAATTTCGGCAGAGTGCCGTCTGTATTTTTAGAAAACAGTTCTTCAAAACCTGAAAATAGAAACACTCCCAATACATTTCTCAATCACAACTCTATTTGCAACCACCAAACTTCAAATCAACAGCAATAGCAACACTTCAATTCAAAATCCAAATTTCAAATCGAGAATGAATATCTCCAAACATTTCATAACTCATGGACATTACGTTTTAAATCATTAATTTACAATCATAAGTTAATTTACATATGTAAAATCTAAAAAATAATATTATTACAATTTTATCTGTACAACTGCTCAAATTATAGAGATACATATGCATAATATCATATTTACATCAAACTAAACTACCAGGGTATAAACAATACCCGTACAAAAATTCTTCAATTTTGCTCCTCTCTAATTATAGCAGCTCGCTCTGCTGCTATGTCCTTTTCTCTATCTGCGACGGTAATTTAAAGCTATTGCTGAGTATATAAATACTCAGTGGTGCACAATAAAACATAAAATGCATAATATAAAACATTTATGAACAAATCATCATTCAAAAATCTCATAATCGCATTTCACAATTTTTTTCTCAAATCACATTTATAACAAATCATAATTTTCAAAGCTTAATATACCACAACTTGATCAAACAATTTAATAAACATAGTGTTGCCAAACAATAACACGACTTAGGCCATGACACAAAATTTCCGAACATGTCGTGTGTATATCACGACAAGGCATACTCACCCCACTAATCGAAATCAATGAGGGAGGTGGCTAGCTAGCTAATGAGTACTCATCCAAACTCGCCCCTCAGACTGAAAAGCCAGAGAGGGAGGAAAGTGATCAAATATCATACTCACCCCACAAGTGGAGGAGGAACATATTAGTATTGCCATGCCAAGTGTGAATTAAAAACAATTTAAATTAAGTTATTCAAATATTTTATACAATTCACAATTCATATTTCACTCTAAACTTTTCATTTACAAAGTAGGCAACACACTATTTTTCAAATAAGATTTTCAAAGCCATAACTAAATTCAAAACCATATTGTTCAAATATTTCATACAAATCAATAATTAATTTTCCTTCCAAATTTTCTGTAACATCCCCACTGTACGTGTTCTGTACGTTCAGTTGTTCCAGTAGTCAAATAATAGTCCAGGCAAGTTAGGATATCTGGAACTACACTTCGGTGATAGTGAACAGACATATAATGATGAAATAAATAAAAAGAAAATACAAGAAAAATCAAACAAAAATGAAAGAGAGAAAATGATGCTAAGTTAAACGAGCCGGCACCACAGTGATGGGTGACCGCACCGGGAAGGCCGTTGCCGACCCCAGGACCGCGGGGAACCCTCTGAATTTAATTTTGAGACATAAATAAAAGTTTATTGAAATGTAATTGACACTAGAAACATCAAAGAAAAATTAATAGATTAGTACAAAGAAAAATGAAAAATCGAGAAACAGACAAAAATCAGTATTACGAAAAAAATCAGGAATATAACCCGAAGTGGGGTATTTTGGTCATTTGACACCTAGAGTTGCCTTTTGACCTCAATGTCCATTAAAAATAAATGATATTACACTTTATAAATGTCTTAAAAATTAAAATTGTGGTACATTATATTAATAGTGCAAGAAATGGGGTATAAAGTGAATAATTAAAATCTTAACATATAAAATTACTTAATTAAAAGTGAGTGGGGCACTAAGGGGTATTTAAACACCTAAAGGACATGTGTATGTCCACTAAACACTTCAGCTTTCTGCATCATCTTCTCCAGCCGAAATGGACCACCATGAAAACACCATGGGCAAAGCTTCCAAATCTCTCATGCAAGCACCTTTACGCCATGTTTCCACTTAAATTCTTTCATTAAACTTGGTCCACACCTCTTGGGCAGATTATAGAGAACAAAAAGGAAGAGATTTGGTGAAGTTTTGATAAGCTCCAAAAGTTGTAAATGTCCAAAACCACTCTCTTGCTTTAGTAAAGCTTGTGTTTAGGTTGAGGTGAGTGTTTTGGTGAAGAGAAATGAAAGAAATAGTGAGAAATGGACTTATCCATTTTCGGCGGCCATGAACCCTTGTTGAGCTTGAGTTATTTTTACTTCTAGTGAATGAAAATGAAGGTTGATTAATTCAAATGAAAGTTGTAGTAAGTTTGTGCATAAGTATGTGCATGTAGTGTTTAGATTAAAGGTGTGAAATGGAACCTTGATGCCTTGAGCAAACTGCCATGTTTGGCAGCCCCTAATAGCATGAATTTGTGTGTGAACATGTGGTTATTAATGATATATGTTGATGTTAAATTGTGGGCAGCAAGTGTAAGTGATATTGAAGTATGAATATGTTGAAGTATATGTGTAATATTAACATTGAAGTATGTTGAATTTGGGTGGATGTAAATATTGAAGTTTAATGGTGTATTGTGTGCCTTGTGCACTTGAGTATTCTGCCCAGAATTTTTGCTGGAATTGTGTCTAAATGTAACACCCCTCACCCATCTACAGTATAGCCGAGCAAGGCATGTTACACGGCATGCCAGAACACCTAGTCTGTGATTATCTCATTTCTTGAACTCAATTTGATTTTAAGAAGTCATTTATGTAATATTCATATCATGTTGATACTATTGTCATACTTTGTTAAAATCAGTGTTTCAAGACTAGTAATAAAAATTTGGCAAGATGCCGTCTATATTTAGGACAAACTGTCCTTCCAAACCTGTTGAAAACAGTTTAATATTATGATATCAAAATCTCAAATATTTCACAGTCTCTATTTCTCAGTAAAGTCAATAGACTTTTACAGTCATTAAACAGTTCCATAATACACTCCATAATAATTTAAATATATATAGAAAATTTCCATGTTATTTAATATGTACAAAATATTACAAACCTTAGAGCTTTTATAACATTATAAAATACAGGGCTGAATTTTAAATATACAACAAAAGTACAAAATACAAGATATCCTAAGTCCTACCATATATGCAATGCAGTGCCGATGACTCTGGACTCCTGTGCAGATCTGACGTCTCACCCGGTCGTAGGTCTGCTGGGCTCCCCAGCTGTATCTCCAATACCTACGCGTTACAAAAGCAACGCGCTAAGCAATTTTGCTTAGTAGTGCCAAATATAAAGAAATATATACTAAAATAAAGTAAATAAAGTGTTTACAAATTTTTGGTGGTGCTATATGTCAGTAGACTGGATTTAGGTATTTGAATTTAATAGTACTTGAATTACTGCCCGTGTAGCCTATATACTGACCAGACTGGATAAATGGATATACTAGCACTGGGTACCTAGTACCTCGGGCCGTCACACCATCGGTCACAAAGTGTCTCCCGGTGTGCAAATAACGTGCAAATAACGTGACACAATCACAAAGTGTCTCCCGGTGTGCATATATTGTACACAATTCCAGCAAAAATTCTGGGCAGAATACTCAAGTGCACAAGGCACACAATACACCATTAAACTTCAATATTTACATCCACCCAAATTCAACATACTTCAATGTTAATATTACACATATACTTCAACATATTCATACTTCAATATCACTTACACTTGCTGCCCACAATTTAACATTAACATATATCATTAATAACCACATGTTCACACACAAATTCATGCTATTAGGGGCTGCCAAACATGGCAGTTTGCTCAAGGCATCAAGGTTCCATTTCACACCTTTAATCTAAACACTACATGCACATACTTATGCACAAACTTACTACAACTTTCATTTGAATTAATCAACCTTCATTTTCATTCACTAGAAGTAAAAATAACTCAAGCTCAACAAGGGTTCATGGCTGCCGAAAATGGACAAGTCCATTTCTCACTATTTCTTTCATTTCTCTTCACCAAAACACTCACCTCAACCTAAACACAAGCTTTACTAAAGCAAGAGAGTGGTTTTGGACATTTACAACTTTTGGAGCTTATCAAAACTTCACCAAATCTCTTCCTTTTTGTTCTCTATAATCTGCCCAAGAGGTGTGGACCAAGTTTAATGAAAGAATTTAAGTGGAAACATGGCGTAAAGGTGCTTGCATGAGAGATTTGGAAGCTTTGCCCATGGTGTTTTCATGGTGGTCCATTTCGGCTGGAGAAGATGATGCAGAAAACTAAAGTGTTTATTGGACATACACATGTCCTTTAGGTGTTTAAATACCCCTTAGTGCCCCACTCACTTTTAATTAAGTAATTTTATATGTTAAGATTTTAATTATTCACTTTATACCCCATTTCTTGCACTATTAATATAATGTACCACAATTTTAATTTTTAAGACATTTATAAAGTGTAATATCATTTATTTTTAATGGACATTGAGGTCAAAAGGCAACTCTAGGTGTCAAATGACCAAAATTCCCCACTTCGGGTTATATTCCTGATTTTTTCGGTAATACCGATTTTTGTCTATTTCTCGATTTTTCGTTTTTCTTTGTACTAATCTATTAATTTTTCTTTGATGTTTCTAGTGTCAATTACATTTCAATAAACTTTTATTTATGTCTCAAAATTAAATTCAGAGGGTTCCCCGCGGTCCTGGGGTCAGCAACGGCCTTCCCGGTGCGGTCACCCATCACTGTGGTGCCGGCTCGTTTAACTTAGCATCATTTTCTCTCTTTCATTTTTGTTTGATTTTTCTTGTATTTTCTTTTTATTTATTTCATCATTATATGTCTGTTCACTATCACCGAAGTGTAGTTCCAGATATCCTAACTTGCCTGGACTATTATTTGACTACTGGAACAACTGAACGTACAGAACACGTACAGTGGGGATGTTACAACTCTTCCCCTCTAAATAAAAATTTCGTCCTCGAAATTTACCTGATGTGAAGAGCTGAGGGAACTATTGTCTCATTGTCTCCTCGCTCTCCCATGTTGCCTCTTCCGTGTTGTGGTGTCTCCATAGGATTTTCACTAGTGGAATTGTCTTGTTTCTGAGCTCTTTTACCTCTCGTGCCAAGATTTTAATTGGTTCTTCTTCATATGTCAGGTCAGGTTGTACCACAATTTCTTCTGCTGAGATGACATGTGAAGGATCTGATCTGTATCTTCTGAGCATCGAGACATGGAACACATTATGTATCTTATCCAGCTCAGGTGGTAAGGCTAATCTGTAGGCTACTGGTCCCACACGTTCAATAACTTCATATGGGCCAATGAACCTAGGGCTTAATTTTCCCTTTTTTCCGAATCTCAACACTTTCTTCCATAGTGATACTTTGAGAAATACCTTTTCGCCAACTTCATACTCAATGTCTTTTCTCCTCAAGTAAGCATAAGATTTCTGTCGGTCTGAGGCAACTTTCAAATTGGCCTTTATCAGTTTCACCTTTTCCTCTGTCTGTTTTATCAGGTCTGACCCCACTAGCTTATCTTCACCCAATTCAGTCCAACATACAGGTGTTCTGCATTTTCTCCCATCTGAAGGCTTCATAGGGTGCCATCTGTATGCTAGCTTGATAGCTATTATTATATGCAAATTCTGCCAGTGGAAGGTATCTATCCCAACTTCCCTCAAACTCAATAACACAACTTCTCAGCATATCCTCGAGGACCTGGATTATTCTTTCTGACTGTCCATCCGTCTGAGGCTGAAAAGCCGTACTAAAATGGAGTTGTGTGCCCAAGGATTCTTTCTGACTATCTCACTGATGTACAATTCTGCTAGCTTTTCCAGTGAATAGTCAGTTCTAACTGGCAGAAAATGTGCTGATTTAGTCAACCTATCCACAATCACCCATACTGCATCATGCTTCTTCTGAGTGAGAGGTAGACCACTGACAAAGTCCATAGTGACTCCATCCCATTTCCATTCAGGTATGTTTATGGGCTGCAACAAACCTGATGGAACTTGATGTTCTGCTTTGACTTGTTGACAGGTCAAACATCTAGTTACATGGTCAACTATGTCCTTCTTCATACCTGGCCACCAGTATTGGAGTTTCAGGTCTTGGTACATTTTTGTGCTTCCAGGGTGCATAGCATACACACTGTTATGTGCTTCTTTCAGAATACTGATTTTCAATTCTTTATCATCTGGAACACACACTCTTTCTTTATAGTACAGGCACCCATTTTCTTTCACTTCATATTCAGTTTCCTTTCCCTCAGTGATTTTGCCCATAACAGCCATTAATTTCCCATTTGTCTTCTGCCCATCCTGTATCTGTTGTAACAGATTTGGCTTCACTTGCAACTCAGCCAAAATAATTCCATCATGAGTTAAGGATAGTTGGGCATTCAGAGATCTTAATGCTACAATAGATTTTCTGCTTAAAGCATCAGCGACTATATTTGCCTTCCCAGGGTGGTAGTCAATTACACAATCATAATCTTTAGGAATTCAATCCATTGCCTCTGTCTCAAATTAAGTTCCTTCTGGGTTGGCAGATACTTCAGACTCTTATGGTCTGTGTATATGTAGCATTTTTCTCCATACAAGTAATGCCTCCATATCTTCAATGCGAAGATAATTACTGCTAACTCCAAATCATGAGTAGGGTAATTCTTTTCATGTGGCCTTAACTGCCTGGAAGCATATGCGACCACTTTCCCTTCTTGCATGAGTACACACCCTAACCCATTGTGTGAGGCATCACTGTAGACTACAAAGTCTTTTCTAGACATTGGCTGTGTTAACACTGGTGCCTCTGTCAATATAGCCTTCAGCTTCTCAAAACTGGCTTGACACTTGTCATTCCAGTCAAATTTCATATTCTTGTGTAGTAATTTGGTCATTAGAGCAGCTATCAGGGAAAATCCCTTTACAAATCTTCTATAATATCCAGCTAACCCTAAGAAACTTCTGATCTCAGTTGTATTTCTGGGAGGCTTCCATTCCATCACTGCTTCAATCTTCTTGGGATCCACTCTAATCCCTTCAGCTGATACTACATGTCCAAGGAATGCAATCTCATTCAACCAGAACTCACACTTGGACAATTTAGCATACAATTTCTTCTCTTTTAGAGTCTGCAAAACAATTCTCAAATGCTCATCATGTTCTGCTTTATCCTTGAAATACACCAGGATGTCATCAATGAAGACCACTACGAACCAATCTAAGTATGGATGGAAGATACGGTTCATAAGGTCCATGAATGCTGCTGGAGCGTTTGTTAACCCAAATGGCATCACCAGGAATTCATAATGCCCATACCGGGTTCTAAATGCAGTCTTAGGCACATCTGCATCCTTAACCCTTAGCTGATGATACCCTGATCTGAGATCAATCTTAGAAAACACACCGGCTCCCTTCAACTGATCAAACAGATCGTCAATTCTAGGCAATGGATACTTGTTCTTCACTGTTACTCTGTTTAACTGCCGGTAGTCAACACATAACCTCAGTGTCCCATCTTTCTTCTTTACAAACAGTACCGGAGCTCCCCACGGTGACACACTGGGGCGTATGAACCCCTTATCTAGTAATTCTTGCAGCTGGATTTTTAACTCTTTCAATTCAACAGGTGCCATCCTATACGGAGTAATTGAAATTGGAGTTGTACCCGGCATAATCTCAATAGCAAATTCAACTTCCCTTTCTGGTGGTAAACTAGGCAATTCCTCAGGAAATACCACAGAGAAATCCCTTACTGTGGGTATGTCAGACAAGTTAAGTTTACCCTGCCAAGTGTCAACCACGTGTGCAAGATAGGCTTCACACCCTTTTCTCAGCCATCTCCTTGCAACTGTAGCTGAGATGACATTGGACAAGAAATCTGTCCTTTCACCCACTACTATTATTTACCATTTTTACAAGTTGGCATTCATTGCCAAAATGCTTCAAGCATCACTGTATGCAAAATGTCAAATTCTCAATTTTTGTGTGCTAGATTGGTCTAGCTTAAAGTCCTATTTCCCTTGGTTTTTAGCTTTTGGTCAAAGAAGCACAATTGTAGCTCTATGTCTTATTGCACGCGGAGCAAAATTTCAGGTCATTCCGAGTTGTTTAGACCAAGATATGGTCAATTTGCTAAAGCTGGACAGATTGCACTTTTAGTGCACAATTTGGTCAATTTTTAGGTCACTTTTGGTTCGGCAGTTTTTGTGCCCGAACTTGTGCAAGCCATTTGACTTGGTTCTGGTCATTTCTGGGCTTTGGTGTCTTCATAAGACTTGTAGATATAGGTCTTAACTATTCATGGTCAAAATTTCAAGTCAATTGGACCTATTTTGAGTGAGTTATGGCCTAAACACTAACTACTGCCCAAATGGTCAGTTTTCAGGCCTCAAATGCACTAATCCGGATTTGGTCACTTTTTAAGGTCAGTTTCTAGGTAGAATTTTAGCAACATTTCTACATGAAATTTGGCCTATTTGGTGTCTAGTTTCACCCCATATTGGCCTCATACCAATTGGGTTCACAGTTTGGCACTTATGGCCTAATTTAGGTGCTGCCTCCAATACACAACCTGCACAAAGCACATACACTCCCAATTTGATGTTCCTTCTCCTCCTCATTACTACAATATTCAATCAACAACACTTCCATACATATATTGTACACAATTCCAGCAAAAATTCTGGGCAGAATACTCAAGTGCACAAGGCACACAATACACCATTAAACTTCAATATTTACATCCACCCAAATTCAACATACTTCAATGTTAATATTACACATATACTTCAACATATTCATACTTCAATATCACTTACACTTGCTGCCCACAATTTAACATTAACATATATCATTAATAACCACATGTTCACACACAAATTCATGCTATTAGGGGCTGCCAAACATGGCAGTTTGCTCAAGGCATCAAGGTTCCATTTCACACCTTTAATCTAAACACTACATGCACATACTTATGCACAAACTTACTACAACTTTCATTTGAATTAATCAACCTTCATTTTCATTCACTAGAAGTAAAAATAACTCAAGCTCAACAAGGGTTTATGGCTGCCGAAAATGGACAAGTCCATTTCTCACTATTTCTTTCATTTCTCTTCACCAAAACACTCACCTCAACCTAAACACAAGCTTTACTAAAGCAAGAGAGTGGTTTTGGACATTTACAACTTTTGGAGCTTATCAAAACTTCACCAAATCTCTTCCTTTTTGTTCTCTATAATCTGCCCAAGAGGTGTGGACCAAGTTTAATGAAAGAATTTAAGTAAAAACATGGCGTAAAGGTGCTTGCATTGTCACACCCTACCCCTCTGTAAGGCATAACATGATCCCGTAGTATACCTAATGAATTACCAACTCCGTCTACTGATAATCCATTAAATACACTACAAGGGATTTTAAAAACTTTTCTTACTTCTTTTACAGTGGTGAGCACTATTTACAGGTGTGAAAGACTTTGGTGAACTGAAGTGAAACAACTAACTCATTTGATTTATTTGGAATATCTGTAAAAATTTTGGCAAGGTGCCATTTGTATTTTGGACAAAACAGTTCTTCAGAAAACCTGTAAAAAGCACTTCAATATATTTTCAAATCTCAACTCCAACATTTTTATCAACACAACACATTTCTCAAGTCAAATCCACAGTGATTTTCAAAGACTAAGATACAAAGATATAACACAATTTTTACAAGCCAAATAACTCATAATTATTTTACAACTTTACTGTACAACTTAAATTTACAACTGCTCAAAACCAAGAACAAAATATACATACAGTGAATATACATTACAATACAAAATGCCACATGTGGTATACTCACTATACCCAAAAATCTCTCATTGGCGATACTAGCGACCTAACTGCTTTGCCTGTCTGTCTCTCTACTGCGACGAGAATAAAAGCTATCACGAGACAATGTCTCGATGGTGCACAACATTTACCAAATACAAATTTTAAATCACAATTCATAAATCATATCAATAGTGGATACTTAAAACCATAGTTAAATTCAAGACAATAAATGTCAACAAGAATTTAAACTCCATTTGTTAATATCACAATAATTTTCAATAAGTCAGATCATGGTTGAATTCAATAGACAGTATATGTCAATAAGAGTTTAAATCAATTTCACAATCTCACAATACATAATAACACAATTCGATCAAATAACTGAAGAATACAGTGTTGCCAATCTATAACACAATTTAGGCCATGACACAATTTTTCCATATATGCCGTGTTGTACACCACGACAAGACATGCTCACCCCAATAATCGAAATCAATGAGGGAGGAAGCTAGCTATATAATGAGAACTCATCCATACTCACCTCAGACTGGGAAGTCAAAGAGGGAGGAACATAATCATACTCACCCCAGACTAATAAGTCAAAGAGGGAGGAATAATCACACTCACCCCATTAATGGAGGAGGAACATAGTATCCGTGTCATGCCAATTGTGAGTCAAAACAATTCCAAACATTTTATTCAAATGATCCGTAAGAATCCAATAATTTCCAAAGTTATAATCTCATTCACAAAATGGCAACACAATTCGTAATTCACTTCAATTTCCACAAAAACCATTTACAGTGCTTTTCAATCAATAAGTATCCATCAAATACTATTCAAACAGTTTCAAATCATTTACAATACTTTTCAAGCAATAAATATCCATTCAAGTACATTTCCACAATTTAAAACAATAATATACAAGTAGTCATAATTTATTTCAATTGAAAATAATTCAAAAGAAATAGTTGTTGTGCACAAACCTCTGATATTTGTCTCCTGGTCCTGACTCAGTATTTCTTTCCCTTTTGCTGAGTCCTTGTTAACTGAGAAACACAATTCGAAGTATTTCAGTACCAAATTAAATTGTCTCTATCGATGGTGTTTGGTAAATAATGCACTGAACTCAATTATTCACTTAATCACCTAATATACCGACCCTCGTTGCGTTTTAGGTAAATTAGGTTTTAGTGTCGTTAATATGTCACATTCGATAGGGTTTTAGGTTTGGTACGTTTTGCCAAACTCGTTTCCTTGTTTAGTGCATTTTAATGCAACTTGCTGGATTCCGGGATACTGGTTTGACCTAGCCGGACGGCCTAGTTCCCTCGGTTTTCGGGCTTCGGTCAAAACTACAAACTTGTAGATCTAGGTCTTATTGCACGCGGTGCAAAATTTTAGGTCAATCCGAGTTAAGTAGACCAAGTTATGGTCACTATACTACTGCTGGTCAAATGGCACCAATTAGGTCATTTTTTTGGTCAATTTGGTCAACTTTGGTTCGGCTAGTTTTTGGACCCGAACTTGTGCAAGCTTTTTGACTTGCTTCTGGTCATTTCTGGGTTTTGGTGTCTTCATAAGACTTGTAGGTATGGGTCTTAACTATTCATGGTTAAAATTTCAGGTCAATTGGACCTGTTTTGAGTGAGTTATGGCCTAAATACTCACTGCTGCCCAAATGGTCAGTTTTTAGGTCTCAAGTGTACCTAATCCGAATTGGTCATTTTTCACATCACCTTGCAAGCAGAATTTTGGTATGGTTTCTCAATGAAAGTTGGCACATTTTGTGCCTAGTTTCACCTCAAATTGGTCTCATACCAATTGAGGTTACACATTTCAGGTTATGGGCTAAAATGTACACTGCCCTCAATATGCATTTCACACCCCACTTCAAACACACATATACCTTGCAATTTGGTTCACTTCCCTACCAATCTGTTTTGGTACATTAACCACAGTATAATCTACTTTACATTAACATTATTTTGGGCAGATTACCATTACCCTCAACACACCAAATATAATTCACATTTACAATATCTCAATACCATTACATACACACCTAAACACCACTAATTCTCACATACACTTTACACAATAATTTCATTCACATATCCTTCATTCCTTAATGCCACAATTCTGCCAATACTTCCATCAATACATACAATTATGCAAGGGTTCCCAAGCTGCCAAAATTGTCCTTCAACACCACATTGCCCTACAATCGATCAATTCTCATCCAAGTGCCAAAATCACCATATATATGTGAAACAATTCATTAGGATATTAATTTACCATGATCAACATTATTTCTCATCAATTATATGCATAATATCTCATCAAAAACGTGACTCATGGCTGTCCAAAATGAAAACAACAATAACCCTTCAAACTCAAAATTTTCCTTCACCAAACCGACACCCATAACATGAACATAAACTTTAACAAAGAAATTCTCAAAAATGCAAACTTACCTTTAATTGTAACTTGCTAAACCTTCACCAAACTTCTCAAAATTGGTATCAATATCTTCCTTGTGATGTGTAGACAAAGTTTCATGAAGGAACCTAAGAGATTGGAGTTGAAAATGGAGAGTTAAGAGAGCTTGCATGAAAAATGGCCATGGTTTTTCCTCTCACCTTCATTCACGGCAATGTTGAGATCACTTTGAGGAAGATGAAGTTCAGCTGATTTAGTGGAGTTACAGCTGCCCTATTATATGTTTATTTTATGCATTAGTGGTCCACTCACAATTTTAATCATATTTTAAGCTAAACTTTCATTTAATCCCACATTAAACCCTTGATTTTAGCTATTTACTTTAGGTACCACCAAATTAATTTTTCATTTTATTTTCTAAGTGTAATATTATTTATTTTTAATGGACATTTAGGTCAAAAGACACTTCGGGACGTCAAATGACCATAATGCCCCTGTTCGGGTGGCATTCCCGATTTTTCGGTAACACCGAGTTTTGTCCGTTTTTCGATTTCTCACTTTTCTTTGTACTAATTATTTAATTTTTCTTTGATCTTTCTAATGAGATTTATTCTTCAACAAGGGTCTATTTAAGTCCTAAAAATGTTTTCCAGGGTTCCATGAAGTCAAGGGCTAGTCAACTGTCCACGCCATGACTTCGATCTGATCACCCATCGTTAGGTTTCCCGGCTCGTTTAACTTGATCACATTTCTTTGCTATCATTTTTCCTTTGTTTTTCTTGTACTTTCTTTTCTTGTATTTCATTATTTTATGTCTCCTCACTCTCATTGAAGTGTGGTTCTAGGCATCCTAGCTGTCAGACGACAGTCACTGGAGCAATGAGCACTCACCGAACTTAGGGGTGTTACATGCATGAGAGATTTGGAAGCTTTGCCCATGGATTTTTCATGGTGGTCCATTTCGGCTGGAGAAGATGATGCAGAAAACTGAAGTGTTTATTGGACATACACATGTCCTTTAGGTGTTTAAATACCCCTTAGTGCCCCACTCACTTTTAATTAAGTAATTTTATATGTTAAGATTTTAATTATTCACTTTATACCCCATTTCTTGCACTATTAATATAATGTACCACAATTTTAATTTTTAAGACATTTATAAAGTGTAATATCATTTATTTTTAATGGACATTGAGGTCAAAAGGAAACTCTAGGTGTCAAATGACCAAAATACCCCACTTCGGGTTATATTCTCGATTTTTTCAGTATCTGGAATTTTTGTCTGCTTCTCGATTTTTCGCTTTTTTGTACTAATCTATTAATTTTTCTTTGATGTTTCTAGTGTCAATTAAATTTCAAAAAAATATTATTTATGTCTCAAAATAAAATTCAGAGGGTTCCCATGATCCTGAATTCGACAGCGGCCTTCGGTCTGATCACCCATCACTGTGGTGCCGGCTCGTTTAACTTAGCATCATTTTCTCTCTTTCATTTTTGTTTGATTTTTCTTGAATTTTATTTTTATTTATTTCATCATTATATGTCTGTTCACTATCACCGAAGTGTAGTTCCAGATATCCTAACTTGCCTGGACTGTTATTTGACTACTGGAACAACTGAACGTACAGAACACGTACAGTGGGGATGTTACATTTTCATTATAGAATAGGCAACACAACATTCTCGAAATTCATAATGAACAAACACATTCACAATGTATAACAAATCAATTTTCATTATGAAAACTATAATTTAAAATTTTTGTGCACAAACCTGACGTGAGTCGCCTCTAGGCCTTGATTCAGTCCCTTATACCTTCCAGGTCTTTTTCAGCTGAAACACAACATTTATAGTGTTTCAGTATCTTATTTCACAGCAAAACCAATAATTAATTCATAAATACTTAATTCTAGCCCAAATATGCTTAAACTAACATTCTTGGAAATTTTCATTTTGGAGTTACTATTCATGATACTATTTAAGTCAATTTGTTGACTTTCTAAGGCTTAATAGGTATGGGAACTTCAACTTCACCCACATACCACATTTTGGTCACTAAATTTGTTGGTTTTGGTTGTTTACTCAAATTATAAGTCTTTTAGGCAAATTTTCAAATTTTCAGTTTTGGTGTCTTAGATTGCACTGTTCCATTGGTCATTTTACTGTTAGAATTTGGCAAAACTTTCTTCATAGAAAATGTTCCCTATTGTCTTAAGTTTATTCTCCTTTTTGAATCACTCCAATTGGAGTTTTGTAACTCAAGTTATAGCCATTTGAACTATGGCTGCCGGATTGGACTCAACCCAGTTTTCTGGGCAAATTGAAGTTCTAGCAGTTTTAGATCACCAACTTTGGGTGGCCAAATGACTTGGTTAATAGTATAATTTGGGTTTGTATTCTTCATGAAAGTTTTAGGTTTATATCTAAACTATCCACTGGTAAAATTTCAGGTCATTTAGACCTTCATAGCTCAAGTTATGTCCAAATGAACAAACACTGTTCATTTAGTCAGTTTGTACAGGGCAGACTGAGATTTTTCAAGTTTGGTCAATTTATTCACTAGGTTTTAGTCACTTTTTGGGCATGCTTTCTAAATGAAAATTGTGTCATTTAGTGTCTATTTTCATTCCCAATTGGTCTCATACCAATTGGACTTGTAAAATTTCATTTTTGGTCCCTTAAAGGTAACTTAGTCATGCTGCCAGCAGCATGACCACACTCAATCCGAATTTGGCCTTAACTCCAACCATTCTAGCACACTTCATTTGGTCACCATTGACCATTTCTTACTTCAAATTAGGTCCAAGACATCATTTACAAGTTTCTCACATTTTTTCTCTCTAAACACTAATGTCCAAAACCCTAATTCACACTAATTGTTACATTTGATTAATTCCAAACATACAAACACCATTTCCCAACTCACTCAAGCTTCCTAACACATTTAATTCATTCAAAACACATCATATTCCCATACATCCATGGCTGGCTGAAATTCCCTTTAGTCCTTTATAATGTTTTCTTTTGATTTTAAATAAATTTCTAAGTTACTCAAACCACAAATATAACCAATAAACTAAAATTTTTAATTTAGATTGCTTACCTCACTTGAAATTCCTCTTCCTCAATTCTCTTTTTTTTTTTTCCTTTCCTTTTCTTGCTCAAACTTCTTTTCAAGTGAAATCAACAAGGTTTAAGGTTGGTAAGTAAATTTTCTAGGGTGGGATTTAGGGTTCTTCAAGCTCAAAATGAGCTTTAATGGTGGTTTAAGTGAGGGAGAGGGTGAGGGAGAGAGTGAGGCGACAACCAAGAAGAAGATAGCTTCTTTTTTTTCTTTTCTTTTCTTTTCTTTTTATCTTATGGAAGACCATAAATTCCAATTAAATAAAATTTTAATTAAAATACTTATGACATCATGCATGATGTCATCTCCCTACACCTTTTTCTTTTTCTCTTTTTTTTTATTTATTTTTTTATTAGTTCTTTAATTTAATTCTCGACTCTGAAATTTTCTTTTCTCTGATTTTATTTGACAGTTAGATCAGGAATCAGCTTTTGCCCCTAGCCGGTTCAACCCGATTTGCAAATAATTCAATATTTCTTCCGGATCCCTGACCTAATTATTTGACTGGCTTAACAATTCTTTTTCGTGATTTTCTCTTATCCACTGTGTTCGTAATGGTCCTAAGGACCGCTACGTCATATTTTACGGTTCGAAATTTGAGTTTAAATGGACTTCGCAATCGTTCCTGAGAAGGTCACCCATCACTGTGACTCTCAGCTCGTTTAACTTCTTATGTTATGTTTTTCTTATTTATACTTAACTAATTGACAGTTACTAAATATTTGTGTTTATGGCTTATCTAGTTGTCTTAAGTGTGATTCTAATCCCTTTAATTATCCGGACCGACTCCGGTCACCGAAACAGTGAAATATACCAGGCTATGTAAATAGGAGTATTACATAAAAAGCCAAACCATGAGCACCATTAATGGTGTTCTTCAAGCATGCTGCCACACATCCATTGCAACCAGCAATGGATAAATCATCTCATGATCAAAACACACAATTAAATCATATAATCAACAATCTAAATGGCAAACATAGTGGCTTTGATACCAATTGAAGGAGCGAAAGCGTGAAAAACACAAGTTTATACCATTGAATTCAAAAATTTTCACCTAGGGTCACATACATCCTGCAAGATTTATTTTTATCTATTTGATTTCAACGATAAACAACATATTAAAACTCTTTTAATATTTTTTTGGATCTGTATTTTCCATTTAAGATTTTAGAATTAATCAGATCAATTTTAGAACCCTAGATTAAATCAAGAACAAACACACTAACCTCTTGATGCATTGCAGTGTATTTTCGCCTTTGAGATTCATCTTCAGGACACCAGATGTTGTCCCTCTAGCTTTTCCACACCAAGAACACCTATGGCAGCCCTTGAATAGCTTCTAAAGCTTTTTCTATTATTTATAAAATCAAGTTCTGCCTTTTAAGAGATTAAAGATGTAAACAAGACACTAGAAACGATTTCTAGTATTTTTAATTCATGAGATTGTTTGCTAATCTCTTGGAATAGATGAGAGATGAAGAGGAAGAGAGAATATGAGTCTCAAGGGTGGCGGCACACAATGGGAGGTAGCAGCTTGTGTTTTTATTTTTTCCATAACAACACTTATACAGCTAGGTCACCACTTGAACCCTTGCCACATGTCACCCTTTGATTGGTTCTAGGTTTAATTGACCCAATCACATTGTGCCAAGTGTCAAACCTATATTTAATCTTAATTTTAATCATCTTACATGATTAAAAGACATTTGGCAAGCTTATGTGTAATTCCATGTGTAACCATCTCATGGTGCCACATGTCACCCTGTGAAATGACCAAAATGCCCCTGTGTCTTAATTTTGAGTTCTTAACCCAAAATAATTATTTCTCTTCTTCTAATCAATTTATATCAAATATAAATTAATTAATTAATCTCTATTAATTAATTTCTCATTAATTAAATTCATATTTAAGCACTTTAAATATAAATTTAACTTATACTATACATCCAATAATCTAGATTTGGTTTCAAGTCATGCTAGGGACTTTGCAATCTAATTGCAAATAAAACCTATTTAATTAATCAATTAAACTCTTTAATTAATTAATTAAATCATATTTAATTAGGTGATAACTTGTGTATGTGTGTGACTTACTAGGCTCATCACTAATTGGCAATGAGATACGATATCAACTCTTAATATCATCAGAACTCTTTCTTACCATAAATGATTTCTCTAAATCATTTTATGTACCTCATAGACCATGGTTAACACCTAGCATAGCATGCCATGGCCACCCAATTAGTAATAAGGTTTACCTTAAATGAACCTATAATCATATGTTACCATGCACTACAATCTCTCTGTTATAAAATCCCAACTCAAGTTGGAGTCATGGTTTATGTCAAACTCCATTTGCTATGAATATTATGTTCTCTTTTAATTCCAGATCTTGATTAAAAGATTTTCTCATCAGAAACTCTTTTCTGATAAATCTATCTGTCTTGGCCAGGAACTTGAAACATCAAGAACAATTAAATGAACATAAGATTTTATCTCTATTTACTTGGAGGAACAGATTCCATCTTAATCAACACCTACCTCCATATATAACTAGTAGGAGCCAACACATGCCCATATACCCATACACAGTACAAGCATGAAAGCAGTATCAAACTCAAACTACCTATATACAAGATAACTGTGCTATCTCAGGTTTAAAGATTATATATACTGATATGATTTATGACAAAACATTGACAAGAGTAAACTCTATGTGCTTGTCATAAGTGTCACTGGTTCGACCTACTTATCATGTATAAGTGCCTATCATGTTTGTTATATGGCATGAGACTCACCATTCTATCTTATTTATATCTCATATAAATAACTTGTGAACAAACATGAATACAATCTTTCTGGATAAGTCATGTCCTTATTATGAAGTATCCTCAATTGTGAACCTATTTATGATACTTTGTACTAGAAATACTATCACTCATATTCTTAAAAACTTAAGAATAGAATTTCTAACAAAATATCAATGGACTTTTTCTATTACACATAAATATCTTATGTAAATGGAAAAGTGGAAATGCCTTTTATTAATAAAAACATGTACAGGATACATACTAAATGATATGCTCTAAGGCATACTACTAACACACAGCGTGGTAGTGAATAAGGTGTATAAAAGTTGCCCGTTGAGGATTCAGGGTATGAATTCTCGGCAAACCTAATTGAATTGCCCTTCCACGAATTTGACGTGATTTTGGGAATGGACTGGTTGTTACGTCATCAGGCAATAGTTGATTGCAAATTAAAGAGGATTTCTGTGAAAACTCCTGAGGGTAATGAGATTTCAATTGTAAGGAAAGATTTCTTGTCTAATGTTATCTCAGCCACAATTGCAAGAAGATTAATGAGAAAAGGCTGTGAAGCTTACCTAGCACATGTGGTTGATACTAGGCAGGCTAAGCCAAACTTGTATGATATACCCACAATAAGACTCTTCCCAGACGTATTTCCTGAAGAATTGCCTGGTTTACCACCAGAAAAGGGAAGTCGAATTTGCTATTGAAGTAATGCTGAGTACAGCACCAATTTCTATTGCTCTTTATAGGATGGCACCCACTAAATTGAGGGAGTTGAAAATTCAGTTGCAGGAGTTACTCGATAAGGGGTTCATACGCCCCAGTGTGTCACTATGGGGAGCTCCGGTGCTATTTGTGAAGAAAAAGGATGGAACCTTAAAATTATGCATTGATTACCGGCAGTTGAACAAAGTAACTATAAAGAATAAATATCCGTTGCCCAGAATTGACGATCTGTTTGATCAGTTAAAGGGAGCCGGTGTATTTTCAAAAATTAATCTCAGATCAGGGTATCATCAACTAAGGGTAAAGGATGCAGATGTGTCAAAAACTGCATTCAGAACCCGGTATGGACATTATGAATTCCTAGTGATGCCGTTTGGGTTAACAAATGCACCAGCGGCATTTATGGACCTTATGAACCGTATCTTGTAGTGGTCTTTATTGATGATATTTTGGTGTATTCCAAGACCAGGGAAGAACATGATGAACATTTGAGGATTGTTCTGCAAACCCTGCGAGAAAAGAAGTTGTATGCTAAGCTGTCCAAATATGACTTCTGGATGAGTGAAATCTCCTTCCTTGGACATATAGTATTAGCTGAGGGGATCAGAGTGGATCCCAAAAAGATAGAAGCATGGATGGAATGGAAGCCTCCCAGAAATATAACTGAGGTCAGAAGTTTCTTGGGGCTAGCTGGGTATTACAAAAGTTTTGTGAAGACGTTTTCTTTCATAGCTGCTCCAATGACCAAGTTGTTACACAAAAATGTGAAATTTGGCTGGAACGACAAGTGCCAAGCCAGTTTTGAGAGGCTGAAGGCTATGTTGACAGAAGCACCAGTGTTAACACAGCCAGTGTCAGGAAAGGACTTTGTGGTCTACAGTGATGCCTCGCATAATGGGTTATGGTGTGTATTGATGCAAGAAGGGAAAGTGGTCACCTATGCTTCTAGGCAGTTAAGGCCACATGAACAGAACTACCCTACTCATGACCTGGAGTTAGCAGCAATTATCTTCACACTGAAGATACGGAGGCATTATTTGTATGGTGAAAAATGTTACATCTATACAGACCACAAAAGTGTAAAGTATTTGCCAACCCAGAAGGAGCTCAATCTTAGACAGAGGCGATGGATTGAATTCCTAAAGGACTATGATTGTGTGATAGATTACCATTCTGGAAAGGCAAATGTAGTTGCTGATGCTCTAAGCAGAAAGTCCATCACAGCTTTAAGATCACT
Source organism: Hevea brasiliensis (assembly GCF_030052815.1). Lineage (NCBI taxonomy): Eukaryota > Viridiplantae > Streptophyta > Magnoliopsida > Malpighiales > Euphorbiaceae > Hevea > Hevea brasiliensis. The sequence continues at coordinate 61,067,234 of NC_079494.1, read as the reverse complement.
AAATGCCCGTCTGTCCCTAGCTCAAGATGGAGCTATTTTGGCTGAATTGCAAGTGAGGCCAAACCTGCTGCAACAAATTTTAGATGGGCAGAAGGTGGATGAGAAGTTAATAGCTACTATGAGCAAAATCTCAGAAGGGACGGCAACTGATTATGAGGTGAAAGCAGATGGGTATCTGTACTACAAAGGAAGAGTATGTATACCAGATGATGGGGAATTGAAAGCCAGTATTCTAAAAGAGGCACACACCAGTGTTTATGCAATGCATCTAGGAAGTACAAAAATGTATCATGATCTGAAGCTTCGGTATTGGTGGCTTAGTATGAAGAAGGATATAGCTGACTATGTGACTAAATGCTTGACATGTCAGTAAGTCAAGGCAGAACATCAAGTTCCATCGGGTTTGCTACAGCCTATACGCATACCTGAATGGAAATGGGATCGGGTCACCATGGATTTTGTAAGTGGTCTACCTCTCACCCAGAAGAAGCATGATGCAGTATGGGTGATAGTAGATAGATTGACGAAGTCAGCACACTTTCTGCCAATTAGGACTGACTACTCACTGGAGAAGCTAACAGACTTGTATATCAGTGAGATAGTTAGACTGCATAGAATTCCACTTTCCATCATATCTGATCGAGACCCAAGGTTTACATCGAGATTTTGGAAGAAGTTGCATAAATCCTTGGATACACAACTCCACTTCAGCACAGCTTTCCATCCTCAGACGGATGAGCAATCAGAAAGAGTAATCCAGGTAAACAATTGAAACCAATTAAATTAATACAAATATTGAACAGAAATGATAATAATAACATGAAATATATGTCAAATCTTTGAGGATATGCTGAGGAGTTGTGTCATTAACTTTGAGGGAAGTTGGGATAGATACCTCCCACTAGCAGAATTTGCATATAACAATAACTACCAAGCTAGCATCCAAATGGCCCCGTATGAAGCATTGTATGAGAGGAAATGTAGAACTCCAGTGTGTTGGACTGAATTAGGTGAAGACAAATTGGTAGGGCCAGACCTGGTGAAATAGACTGAGGAAAAGGTAAAGCTAATTAAAGCCAATCTAAAGGTTGCCTCAGACAGACAAAAATCTTATGTCGACTTGAAAAGAAAAGAAATAAAATATGCAGTTGGCGACAAAGTGTTCCTTAAGGTGTTACCATGGAAGAAGGTACTAAGGTTTGGAAGAAAAGGTAAGTTAAGCCCTAGGTTCATTGGCCCACATGAAGTCATTGAACGTGTGGGTCCAGTGGCTTATAGGCTAGCTTTACCACTATAGTTGGATAAGATCCATAATGTGTTCCACGTGTCTATGCTAAGAAGATACCACTCAGATCCTTCACATGTCATCTCCATGGAAGAAATTGAAGTACAACCAAATTTGACATATGAAGAATAACCCATACGGATCCTAGCTCGGGAATGAAAGAGTTAAGGAATAAGTAGATTCCACTGGTGAAACTGCTTTGGAGGCACCACAACACCGAGGAGGCAACTTAGGAAAGTGAAGAGACGATGAGACAACAGATCCCTCAACTGTTTGCATCAGGTAAATTTCGAGGACGAAATTTAAATTAGAGGGGAAGAGTTGTAACACCCTCACTGTAGCAATTCCGTACATTCTACTATTCAGGTGACCGGTGTTGGTCCGGATAGCTAGAATGTCTAGAAAAACATTTAAACTAAAGTGAGGAGCCATAATTAACTCAAATATTAATAAGAAAAATTTAGGAAAAATTTTAGAAATAAAATACAACCAAGTTAAATGAGTCGGTGCCCTAGCGATGGTAACCTAGTGGGAAGTTACGGTCCTCGCAACTAAGAGCCCTAAACCCTGAAGAAAATTCATAAAATAATTTTTGGGACTCCAGAGAAGAGTCATTGAGGTTTCTATGACATTAGAATGCCACAAAAATGCTAAGAAAAATTTTTAGATCGGTACAGACGATTTTGGCTCAATAAGCCAAACAGAGGGCATTTGGTCATTTCGTCTTCAGAGATAATTTTTTGCCAACTTATCCAATTAAATAAATAATTTATATGACATAAAATGTGAATAGATATTGTTAAAAATTTATTTGAAAATAAGTAGAAAAGAAAAGAAAAGAAAATGAAAGAAAAGTGGAATTATGACATCATATGATGTCATTAATGAGCTCTCCACCAATCACAACTTAACAAAATTACTTAAGGGATAAAATGGACACAAAATAAGATAAAAACAAAAAAGAAAAGTCCAGTAGCCATTTCTTCTTCAACCAGCCGAATTGCTTGAGAGAGAGAGAGAGGAGAGAAAAACCTCCATGAAAGCTTGATCAAGCTTGAATCCCCACCCTTTCTCACCATAAAAGCCCTAGTTGTCTTCACAAAAATTCAACCCACACCTTGAGGAAGCTTTGGGTAGCAAAATTTTGAAGAGAAATTGAAGTTTTGCAAGACCCAAACTTAGCTCCAAAGAGGTTAGTGACTAAACTTACCCTTTCTCTTTCAATTCATGTTCAAGGAGTGAAATTGAATGCAAACTTATAAGAAAATTTAATAAACGTCATGTGTATGTCTTGCTTAAAAATTCTAGCAGCCACTGGCTTGCTAGGGCTTTGAAGATTTTCTTGAATTAAAATGGTACCCTAGCTACGCTTAATACTAACATATTGTTTAGGATAGTGAAAGGCAAGTGAATGCATGATTTGAGATGGAATGGGTTAGGGTTTGGGTATGAAATTGAGACCTTGATCATGTAATGGTGCAAGTAAGTTTTAATGGTCAATTCGTGACCATTTGGTTATGTGTGAATAAGAAATGAAGTGGTTTGTTTAGTGGAAATTGATATTAGTGTTGCTGCCTTGGCTGACCTGCAGGACTGAGCATGAGTCCAGCAGGTTTGGGTAGCAATCACTTCAGTTTTAGAGGTTCAATTGGTGCAAGGCTAATTGGACATAAAACTAGACACATAATGGCACAACTTTGGTGAAGAAACCATGCCTAGAAAATCCAACCAAGTTAACCTAAAGATTGCCCTAATCCAGGTGACCTGCATTCTGTCTGGGCAAAATGACCAAATGAATAGTGTTTATTCATTTGGTCATAACTCAGTGTAGAAAAGTTTAATTGACCTGAAATTTTACCAGCAGAAAGCTGAGATATAGACCTACAACTTTCATGAGGAAACCAAACCCAAATTGTGACCATAACATGTTCAAAAGGTGACCTACAGTCATTGCACAGAACATTGTAGATTTGGTCAGTCCAGAAAATCTAGAAAGTTTGCAATCCGGTCAGTTTTGGTGTTTAGGCTATAACTTGAGTTAAAAAACTCCAAATGGAGTGATTCAAAAAAGAAAATGTAACTAGACACAATAAAAAACAACTTTCATGTTGATAACTTTGCCAAATTTCTACTGTAAAAATGACTAATGGAACAGTAAACACAAGGTTTGAAATCTGAAAATTTTAAACAACTAACACTAAGCTTAGAAATGGTATTGGCAACCAATACCAACAATTTTAGAATGCAAAAAGTGGTATGTTGGGAGTATTAAAACCAATGTACCTATTGCCTATGCAAAAGTCAACATTTTAGTTGACTAATGAAATGAATAGTAACATCTAAACTTAAATTTCAAGAATTATAAAATTTAAAAGTGTAACATACCCTAGTACACCTAACAAGATTGGTTTGGATAGGTTGGCATGCCAATAGGGTTCTATTAGCAGTACTGCATATGGCTTCATGCCATTCTGTGTTTTATGGCCTCACGTGCCATTCTGTGATATAATAGCCTTTGGCTATGTTGATTGAGTTTTTATACATGAGTTTTTTCCCTGATAATTATTACAGCTTATTAGCTGTTCTGTTGCACACCATGAGATACAATGTGACCGATGGTGTGATGGTCCAAGGTACTTGGTACCCAGTGCCAATTTACCCATTTATCCAGTCCAGTCGACTAGTATAGGTTACTCGGGCAATTAAAATAAAACTTACCAAATTTTAATCGAATAATACTGTAATGAATGCCAGGAATTAAGTCTACATAAAATGTAAACATACATTCTGCATATTTATTTTATTTAGTTATTTTATTTTATATTGTCACCACTAAGCAGAATTGCTTAGCGTGTCATTTTTGCCACTTGTAGGTACTGGAGACATAGCTAGAGAGTCCAGCAGACCTCAGACCGAGTGAACTTTCAGATCTGCACATAGAGTCCAGAGTCACCTCACATTTGCAGTGCATTGATGGGACATTAGGTTACTTTTGGTATTTTATATTTTATAAACTTTTGTAATTAGACTTTTATTTTGTCATGTATATTACAAACTCATGTAATTATGTTTTGATGTAAACATCTATAAATCATGTTCAGTAATAAATTTGAGTATTTCTTATTGAGTTGAGTATGATATGAAGCGAATTGAATTTTAAGATATTGAAGTCATTTGAGAAATTGTGGAAAAATGTTGGTGGTTAACTGAGATTGATATTATGATTATATTGGAAGTGTTTTTAACAGATTCAGAAGAACTGTTTTTCCAATTTACAGCCGGTACTCTGCCAAATTTTCTATAAAATTTGCGGAAAATTCAAATTAATCAACATTGTAAATAAATGAGTTAAAAAGGTTAAATTGTAATGGAAATATGATTTAGTGCTCCGACACACTGTGTGGCATATCTTGCTCGGCTACACTGTAGACGAGTAAGGAGCAAGGGGTGTCACAAATAGGGTTCTGATAGCAGTACTGCGCATGGCTTCATGCCATTCTATGATATGATAGCCTATAGCTATACTGATTATGATGTTATACTTGGCTTTATGCCTTATTGCTTTTATGGCTTATTAGCCATCCTGTCTGCTCACTGGAAGACACATTGTGACCGATGGTGTGACGGCCCGAGGTACCTGGTACCCAATGCTAGTTTACCCGTTTATCCAGTCTGGTCAATTTGTATAGGTTACTTGGGCATGAAAAAGTATTAATAAAATTAAATTAAGTTTAAAGGCAACAAATTGATGAAATTTTAAGTTAAGAAACAAGAATGATTTCAATAAAAATAAATGTTCTTAAGGGTCAGAAAATGAAGATAAATAAATATATGAGGCTTAAAATCATTATGAGATCGATTAATAACATGCTATAAAGAGTTAATATCATAAGATTTAATTAGCCTTAAACAAAACAAAAATTTAGAAATTATTTATTATTCTTATAAGCACAATAACTAAGAAATTATTATTTTTATTTGTATATTATATTTTCTTATATTATTGGCACTACTAAGCTTTATGCTTAGCGCATCGCTGTTTGCAATGTGTAGATATTGAAGATTTGGCCAGAGAACCCAATAGACCACAGACTGGGATTTTGGAGTCCGGATTTGCAGAAGTGTCAGAAGTGTATAAGATTGTCACCTTCTCAGCAATGCATGTAGATAGGGCCCATATAGATCATCTTTTGTATTTTGTATAAAATGCTTAGTTATTGTATTGTAATGTAGATAATGAAAAGGTAATTAATAGGAATGTGATGTAAACTAATAAATTAGCTTTTTCATATGTAATTAATTTATATATCATGTAAATTACGACATTATATAATTATTTTATAAATTATGTAATTTGAGCATGAATGATATTGCATGAGTTTGAAGATAGAATTGAAATATATATATATATATATATATATATATATATATATATATATATATATATGATGCATGAAATGATGAGATGATTATGAGAATTATTGATGAGATTTTTATTGTGAAATATTACTGAAAATTTCAAGCAGGTGAATAGTGAATCACGTCAAACGATAATAAAATAGGGGAAACTCAATTAGTTTCTCTATAGAATATGAACATTTTAAAATATAATGAGTTCAAAATTATTAAAGAAATAAAGTAAGATAAGTTAGGGTGCTCCGGCACTGAGTGTGACATGTCTTGCTCGGCTACACTGTAGCTGGGTGAGGGGTGTCACACTATCCTCATTGGATTCTGAACCTGCTCCAACCTGTTAATCTTGCCTTCAGGGCAAAATGACTAGATCACCCTTTGTTAGACAAGGGCTAAGAGCTGAAAATATTTTGGAGCTAATACATAGTATGTATGTGGTTCATTTAAAGAAATGGCTAGAGGCGATTTTCATTATTTTATTACCTTTACTGATGATAAATCATGGTTTGGGTATTTGTATTTGATGAAATACAAACATGAATCCTTTAAAAAGTTTAAAGAATTTAAATCTGAAGTAGAAAATCAAACAGAAAAAAGTATTAAAGCTCTTTGATCAGATCTAGGAGGTGAATACTTGAGTACTGAATTTGATGAATACTTGAGAGAGCATGGCATTGTTTCCCAGCTGACTCCTCCAGGAACACCACAGTTGAATGGTGTATCTGAAAGGAGAAATCGTACCTTATTAGATATGGTACGTAGTAAGATGAGCTATACTGATATGCCAATTTCTTTTTGGAGATTTGAATTAGAATCAGCTTTGTATATTTTGAATAGGATTCTATCAAAATCAGTATCTTCCACACCTTATGAGATATGGCATGGAAGAAAACCAAGTCTTAAGCATGTTAAGATTTGGGGTTGTCTAGCTTATATCAAAAAGCTGAACACTAATAAATTGAAAACCAGATCAGAAAAGGGTCAATTTGTTGGATATCCAAAAGATAGTTTTGGATATTATTTTTGTTTGCCTACATCACAAATGGTTGTGATAAGTAGAGATGCCACATTTCTTGAATAACAGTTTGTTCAAGAAGGAGGCAAAGGAAGGCAAATAGAGATTGGAGAATTCTGACCAACCAACAGATTGGATGGATATCTATCCATCTAGTCAACCTACACCTATTGATGAAACATCTACAGCTGTTCCTCGTAGAACAACTAGGGTATCTCACCCACCAGTGAGATATGGTTTCCTTCATGAAGAAGAACAAGAGTTGTCTACTCATGAAGAAGTAGATCATGGAGATGATCCACTTACCTATGAAGTAGCTATATCAGATATAGACTCTTCAAAATGGATTGATGCTATGAAATTCGAGATTAATTCCATGTATAAGAATCAAGTTTGGGATCTTGTTGACCCACCTGAAGGTATTGTACCTATAGGGAACAAATGGGTTTTCAAAAAGAAAATTGATTCTGATTGAAAGGTAGAGACCTATAAGGCAAGGCTAGTAGCGAAAGGATTTTTCCAAAGGCAAGGAATCGACTATGAGGAGACTTTCTCACTTGTTGCCATGCTTAAATCAATTAGGATTCTATTAGCAATAGCTGCATACTATGATTATGAGATTTGACAGATGGATGTCAAAACAGCTTTTCTCAATGGATACACAGAAGAAAACATTTTCATGGAACAACCTAGGAGTTTTGAATCCCAAGATAGTTCCAAAGTATGCAAGCTAATGCGATTCATTTATGGGTTGAAGCAAGCTTCGAGGAGTTAGTGTAACACCCCCATTTGCATAACCTGGTATATGTTACTATTCCGGTAACCAGTGTCGGTCCGGAAGATTAAGGGGAATAGAACCACACTTAAGACAACTAGATAAGCTATAAACACAAATAATTAGTAATTGCCAATTAGTTAAGTATAAATAAGAAAAATAGAACATAAGAAGTTAAACGAGCCGAGAGTAATAATGATGGGTGACCTTCTCGGGAAGGGTTACGAAGTCGATTTAAACTCAAATTTCGAACTGTAAAATGTGACGCTGAGGTCCTTAGGACCATTACGAACACAGTGGAAAAGAGAAAATCACAAAAAAGAATTGTTAAGTCTGTCAAATAATTAGGTCAAGGAGCTGGAAGAAATATTGAATTATTTCCAAACCAGGTTGAACCGGTGAGGGGCAATTTGGTCAATTGACCCCGAGAGCTGACTCCTGACCTAACTGTCAAATAAAATCAGAGAAAAGAAAATTTCAGAGTTTGGAATTAAATTAAAGAACTAATAGAAAAAAAATAAATGAAAAAAAAAGAAAATGAAAAAGTGAAGGGAGATGACATCATGCATGACATCATGCATGATGCCATAAAGATTATAATTAATAAATTTAATTAAATTGATTTATAGTCTTCCTAAGAAATTAAAAATAAAAGAAAAGAAAAAAAAAAATTAAAAGTCTTCTTCTTCCACCAAGTTGACGCCCCACCTCTCCCTTAACACCACCATTACCACACCTCCATAAAAGCTTGCTCTAAGCTTTAAATCCCCTATTAAACCCTAATTTCTTCCCCAATCACTTCATAAAACCTTATTTTCTTCCTTTGAGAAAGAGATTTAGCAAGAAAGAAAGAAGAAAAGAGGAGAAAAATTGAAGATTGAATATCAAAGTTGAGGTAAGCTATTTACTTTGGAATTTTGAGTTTAATACATGTGTTTATGATTGAATGAACTTGGAAATAAGCTTAAAATGAAATAAAGACAGGTGTTAGGGGACAAAGTTGAATTTTGGCCAACTAGGGTTTTGATATATGTATGCATGAATTGGGTGGATTTAAAAGTGTATGTGAGCTTAATTGTGTTGAATAATTATGATTAAATGCATTGAATTGGTTAAATGCAATTAATTGGTGAACTAGGGTTTTGGACACCTAGGGTTTGGGAGACAAAATGTGGAGAAATAGTAAAATGATGTAGTTGACCTAGTTTGAGGTGAGAAATGGTCATTTTTTACCAAATAAAGTGTGTTGGAAGTGTTGGAGTTGAGGTTAAATTCGGATTCCATGTGGTCATGCTGCTGGCAGCAGAACCAAGGTCCCTTTAAGGGACCAAAACTGAAAATTTACAAGTCCAATTGGTATGAGACCAATTGGGAATGAAAATAGACACTAAATGACACAATTTTCATTTAGGAACCATGCCCAAAAAGTGACGAAAACCTAGTGAACAAATTGACCAAATCTGGAAATTCTCAGTCTGACTTGTACAAACTGACCAAATGAATAGTGTTTGTTCATTTGGCCATAACTTGAGCTAGGCAAGTCTAAATGACCTGAAATTTTACCAGTGTATAGATGAGATATAGACCTAAAACTTTCATGAAGAACATAAACCCAAATTATGCCATTAATCAAGTCATTTGGCCACCCAAATTTGGTGACCTAAAACTACCAGAACCAAAATTTGCCCAGAAATCTGGGTTAAGTCTAATCCGGTAGCTATGGTTCAAATAGCTATAACTTGAGCTAAAAAACTCCAATTGGAGCGATTCAAAAAGGAGAATAAACTTAAGACAATAAGGAACATTTTCTATGAAGAAAGTTTTGCCAAATTCTAACGGTAAAGTGACCAATGGAACAGTGCAACTTAGGACACCAAAACTGAAAATTTGCAAATTTGCCTGAAAGACTTAGAATTTGAGAAAACAACCAAAACCAACAAATTTAGTGACTAAAATGTGGTATGTGGGTGAATTTGGAATTCCCATACCTATTAAGCCTTAGAAAGTCAACAAATTGACTTGAATAGTATAATGAATAGTAACCCCGAAACACAAATTTTGAAGAACGCCAAGTTTAGCATATTAAAGCTATAACACCCTCCCGGTAGCAACTCCGTACATTCTACTGTTCCGGTGACCGGTGTCGGTCCGGACAGCTAGAACGTCCGGAAAAATATTTAAACTAAAGTCAAGAACCAAAATTAACTCAAATATTAATAAGAAAAATTTAGGAAAAATTTTAGAAATAAAATACAACCAAGTCAAATGAGCAGGTGCCCAAGCGATGGGTAACCCAGAGGGAAGTTGCGGTTCTCGCAACGAGGAGCCCTAGACCCGGGAAAAAATTCATAAAATAATTTTTGGGACTCCAGAGAAGGGTCATTGAGGTTCCTATGGCATTAGAATGCCAAGAAAATATTTAGAAAAATTTTACAATCGATACAGACAATTTTGACCCGTTAAGCCAAACGGAGGGCATTTTGGTCATTTCGCCTTCAGAGACGATTTTTGGCCGACTTGTCCAGTTGAGTAAATAATTATTATGACATAAAATATGAATTAATATTGATGAAAAATTAATTGAAAGTTAGTAGAAAAGAAAAGAAAAGAAAATGCAATAAAATGCCAAATATGACATATTGTGATGTCATTTAAAAAGCTTCCTCCAATCACAATTAAACAACCCTTTAATTAACTAATAAAAGAGACCAAAGGAGACCAAAATTCTGGTCATCTTCTTCTTCTTCTTCAGCCAAAACGTGACCTCCCCTTTTCCATAACCCTCCATGAAAGTTTCCTTTAATTTCTTCCATTTCCCATGAAATTCCACTACTAAACCCTAAGTCACCTTCACTAAAACTTGTCCCCACATCACAAGGCAACTCTAGGCAGCCACAAAGAGGAGAAATTCTAGAGTTTTCACAACCTCAATAAGTTGAGCAAAGAGGTTAGTGCTTAATTATGCATGTATATCTCTTGTTCCATGTTAAGGACTTAAAAATGAGTATGAAATTGTGGATTAAATGAATGAAACTTATGGGTATGTATGCCATGGATTTCGGCTGCCCTAAGGAAGGAATAGGATTGAGTGTTTGTGATGGACTTGGAGTGAACTAGAAACCATGTTTAAAGTGTATAAATATAAGGATAATGAACTAGTAGTTAATTAAGGTAAGTTGTGAAAATTCATAATGGGAATTAGGGTTTTAAGGGTGAAAATTGGACTTGGCATTTGAATTGATTAATGGAAATTCTAGTGGTCAATTAGTGACCATTTAAGGCAAGTTAATCATAATTTGAAGTGAGTTAATGCATGGCAAAGTGAATGTGTAGGCTGCCTAAAGACAGCAGCAGGGTGACTGAAATTTCAGTCCACTTGGACTGCCATATCTTTGGCTGTGTTGGACCAATTGGTGTTTGGCCAATTGGACATGAAACTAGGCTTATAATGGCACATTTTTTCTGAAGAAACCATGCCCAAACGACCAAAGCAAGTGGACCAAAAGTTGGCCCCAATCTGGATGCCCTGCAACAGCACCTGCAGAAATGACCAAATGAACAGTAACTGTTCATTTGGCCATAACTCACTGTAGATAAGGTCAATTGACCTGAACTTTTTACAGCAACAAGTTAAGATATAGAAAAACAACTTTCATGAAGAAACCTACCCCAAATTATGACCAGAACCTAACCCAAATGGCAGTGGCAGTCACTGTTCATGTTACTGTAGATATGGTAATTTCTGCAGAATGAAAATCCGGCCAGCTGTGGTTTTTGGACCATATCTGGAGCTACAAAACTCCAAATGGAGTGATTCAAAAAATGAAATTCAACTAGAAAAAATAAGGAACAACTTTCATGTTTGCCATTTCTTCAAATTCCCAATGCAAAAGTGCTTAATGGAATAGTAAAGTTAAGCTTCACAAACTGAAAATTCTGCTTCCCTTGGTTTAAACTTAGAAATGGTAATAGTAATCAATTCCAACAAGTTTTAAATACAAAATGTGGTATGTTTGGGGTGTTAAAACCAATACACCTATTTTCTATCCAAAAGTCAACATTTTTATTGACCAATGAGGTGAATAGTGACACCAAAACTTGAAATTCAAAATTTGAAAAATTTAAAAGTATCAAATGCCCTAGTATACCTAACTAGATTGGTTTGGATAGTTTGGCATGCCAATAGGGTATTGTTTTAGCAGTACTGCGAAAGGAAAGGCTTTGTGCCTGTATTCATGGCTTTATGCCCGTATTCATGGCTTTTATGCCCGACTATGTGATATCATAGCTTTTAGCTATATTGACTGCATACGTGGTTGACGTTATGCGTCCCATGGTATGACGGCCCGAGGCACCGCGGTGCCCAGTGCCAACGACCCGTTATCCAGTCCAGTCATCCAGTATAGGTTACTTGGGCAACCAAATGAATGGAAAAGTATAACTGTGAACTGATTATTAAAGAAAATACGAAAATTAAGTATCAGGAATGATTACAAAAATACAAGGAAGCTCAAGATCATGAAAAAAAAATAATAATAATTAACGAAATGCATGAAGAAGTTAATATCATAAAACATGATTAGCCCTCGACTAAACAATAAGTTAGTAATTACTCATTTCTTATGAACACAATAGCAAGCAAATTATTATTTTTATTTGCATATTATATTTTCTTGTATTATTGGCACCACTAAGCTTTATGCTTAGCGCGTCGCTTTTGCAACGCGTAGGTACTGAAGATTTGGACAGAGGGCCCAGTAGACCACAGATTCGGTAAGGCAGTTCACAGTTCTGCATAGTGTCCGTGTCACCTCACCGTCTACAGTGCATTGGTAGGACACTAGGCTTCATTTTGGTATTTTGTAATTGATTTTTATTTTCCTTTGTGTAAATGAAACTTATGTAATGTATTTTGATTTTCATGTAAATAATGCAAAATTGTGTTTGTAAATGGAAAAGTGAATATTGATAAGTGACTGTTACATGACTATCAAATGTGATGAATGATTGAGAAACGAATGGTTGAAAAATATTGAGATTTTGATATTGGAGTTTGTGAATAGATGAATATGATTATTAGAAGTGTTTTTTACAGGTTCCGAAGAACTGTTTTCTCCATTTTTAGCCGGTACTCCGTCGGATTTTCTTTAAAATTTTCGGAACCTCAAATAAATTACAATTTAAATAAATGAATTATATTTCACTAGTTATATTCAAAACTACGATAAAAATGAATTAAGATAAAATAGAGTGCTCCGGCACACTGAGTGGCATAACTTGCTCGGCTACACTGTAGTCGGGTAAGGGGTGTCACATTTAGTGGTATCAGAGCACGGTTTAGGCGTTTCTGGGCCTAGATTGAGTCCATACCATGCATTGCATTTGTAAGAGTCGAGGTGACACTAATGCAGATCTGTTTGTCTTTCTTATTTTGAATAGGATATGGACCCTTCATCACAGAGAGCAGTCGAGGAGGAAGTGGAGAGTCATGCTCCACTGTGCGGAGAGGGGGTAGGGAGAACCTACTCCACCAGCTCAAGCGAGCACCTCGGCCTCCACAGCAATGTTCCACAAATGGCCGATTTCTTTAGACAAATGGCCGGAGTAATGCCAAAGACACCACCACCACCACCACTCCACAGTAAATCACACGGAAAGGCTAAGAAAGTTTGGAGCGGTGGACTTCTATGGTAGAGAGAAGATGATTACATTGCGGTAGAAAATTGATTGAACAGAGCAGTGAATTCTAAAACAACTCCATTGCACTCGAGCAAAACTTGGAATCTATTGTATCTCTGCTGCAAGGCGATGCATATGAATGGTGGGACCGTGTCCGATGAAGTGCAGAGAAATAGTGACATGGGACTTCTTTCTCTCCGAATTTAAGAAGAAATATGTGGGTCTTGTATACCTAGAAGAGAGAAGAAGAGAGTTTATTAACTGAGAGGCAGACAGGTTGTCGGTGGCCGAGTATGAGAAGGAATTCGTAAGATTGAGCCGCTATGGAAGGGAGATAGTCCTAATGAAGCTGAAAGGTGCAAGAGATTTGAAGAGGGATTAAATGATGATATAAAGATCAAGAACACTACAATGGGGATCACAGACTTCGCCAAGTTAGTGGAAGCTGCATTAAAAGTGGAGAAAGTGAGAATAAATGAACAAAATAGGAAAGATAGGCAGCGTAAGAGGGAATTTGGACCAGGACAGTCAAGTATACCAACTGATAGTAAGAAGTTTAAGGGTTCTAGTTCACAAGATCGCACAGGGCCACAGAGGCCGATTGGAATATCTATATCTAGTTCCCGGGCACAATAACAAGGGGATCAACCGGTGCTGAATGTATGCATTGTGGTAGAAGACACGAGGGGAGTGTCGATTGTTAACCGGAGAGTGTTTCAAGTGTGGGGCTACGGATCATTTCATAAGAGATTGCCCTCGAGGAGTGGTTCAATAGCTCCGTACAAGTTGATAGACCTTTCCCTATAGTTCAAAGGGGTAAAAGATCGGGTAGAGCAGAAATGGCTGACATTTCACAGAAGATTGTTTCTGAGACAGTTGAAAAGCCCGAAGTCAGGGTGGCACCACAAGTATATGCTATGGAAGCTCAGCAAGAGCCAAACCCAGACACTAATGAGGCGATACAAGGAAGTGAAGAAACAAGAAGGTAGCAACTCCCCGATTACTTAAGTCAGGTAAATTTCGAGGACGAAATTTAAATTAGAGGGGAAGAGTTGTAACACCCTCCCGGTAGCAACTCCGTACATTCTACTGTTCCGGTAATCGATGTCGGTCCGGACAGCTAGAACGTCCGAAAAAATATTTAAACTAAAGTCAAGAACCAAAATTAACTCAAATATTAATAAGAAAAATTTAGGAAAAATTTTAGAAATAAAATACAACCAAGTCAAATGAGCCGGTGCCCAAGCGATGGGTAACCTAGAGGGAAGTTGCGGTTCTCGCAACGAGGAGCCCTAGACCCGGGAAAAAATTCATAAAATAATTTTTGGGACTCCAAAGAAGGGTCATTGAGGTTCCTATGGCATTAGAATTCCAAGAAAATATTTAGAAAAATTTTACAATCGGTACAGACAATTTTGACCCGTTAAGCCAAACGGAGGGCATTTTGGTCATTTCGCCTTCAGAGACGATTTTTGGCCGACTTGTCCAGTTGAGTAAATAATTATTATGACATAAAATATGAATTAATATTGATGAAAAATTAATTGAAAGTTAGTAGAAAAGAAAAGAAAAGAAAATGCAATAAAATGCCAAATATGACATATTGTGATGTCATTTAAAAAGCTTCCTCCAATCACAATTAATGTAACGCCCCTAAGTTCGGAAGTGCGTTCTGCTGTTCCGGTGACCAGTGCTGTCCGGACAGCTAGGATGCCTAGAACCGTACTTCAATATGAGTGAGGAGACATAAAATAATGAAATACAAGAAAAGAAAAACAAAGGAAAAATCATAGCAAAGAAATGTAAACGAGTAAGTGAGCCGGGAAACCTAGCGATGGGTGACCGCACCGGAAAGTCACGGCGTGGACCGTTGACTAGCCCTGGACTGCGGGGAACCCTGGGAAACATTTTTAGGACTTAAATAGACCATTGTTGAAGAGTAAATATCATTAGAAAGATCAAAGAAAAATTAAATAATTAGTACAAAGAAAAGTGAGAAATCGAAAAACAGACAAAATACGGTGTTACCGAAAAATCGGGAAAGCCACCCGAACAGGGGCATTATGGTCATTTGACATCCCGAAGTGTCTTTTGACCTAAATGTCCATTAAAAATAAATAGTATTACACTTAGAAAATGAAATGAAAAATTAATTTGGTGGTACCTAAAATAAATAGTGGAAATCATGGGTTAAATGTGGATTATGGGAAAGTTAACTTAATATATGATTTAATTCTTCTTAGTGGACCACTATAGGATTAATTAAACATTAAGTATGGCAGGTGTAAGTCCACTAAACCCACCAGATAGTTCATCTTCTCCATTCCATCAAATATGCCGAATTGATGGTGAGAGAAAACATCCATGGCCGTTTCACTTAAGCTCTCTTAACTCCCTTCATTCCAACTCAAATCACTTAGTGTTCTTCACTAAAATTTGTCTACACATCACAAGGAAGATATTGATACCAATTTTGGGAAGTTTGGTGAAGGTTTAGCAATTTACAATTAAAGGTAAGTTTGCATTTTTGAGAAATCCTTTGTTAAAGTTCATGTTTATGTTATGGGTGTTAGTTTGGTGAAGGAAAATTTTGAGTTTGAAGGGTTATTGTTGTTTCCATTTTGGACAGCCATGGGGTCACGTTTTTGATGATTTAATATGCATATAATTGATGAGAAATAATATTGATCATGGTGATTTAGTAACCTAGTGATTTACTTCATGTTATATGGTGATTTATGCACTTGGATGGGAAATTGTATATTGGTACGGCAATGTAATGTTGAAGAATGGTTTGTGGCAGCTTGTGGATACTTGAGTGATGGTGTATATTGAAGGAAGTGTGGGCAGAATATTGACCTAGAAGGATTGATGATATGTATGTAAATTAATGTTGTAAAGTGTATGTAAGGTTTGTAATGTTTAGGTGTGTTTGTAATGGTAATTAGAAATTGTAATTGTGAATGCTATTTGGTGTGTTGAGGGTGATTGGAATCTGCCCAAAATAATGCTTATGTAATGTAGAAAATGTTTTTGGTAATGTGCCAAAACAGTTTGGTAGGGTATGGAAGTAAACCTTGCAAGGTAAATAATGTGTTTTGAATGGGGTGTGAATTGCATATTGAGGGCAGTGTATATTTTAGCCTATAACCTTGAATGTGTAACCTCAATTGGTATGAGACCAATTTGAGGTGAAACTAGGCACAAAATGTGCCAACTTTCATTGAGAAACCATGCCAAAATTCTGCTTGCAAGGTGACCTAAAAAAATGACCAATTCGGATTAGGTGCAATTAGGACCTGAAAAATGACCAATTGGGCAGCAGTGAGTGTTTAGGCCATAACTCACTCAAACCAGGTCCAATTGACCTGAAATTTTGACCAAGAATAGTTAAGACCCATACCTACAAGTCTTATGAAGACACCAAAGCCCAGAAATGACCATAAGCAAGTCAAACAACTTGCACAAGTTCGGGTCCAAAAACTGGCCGAACCAGAATTGACCAATTTGACCTAAAATTGACCTAAAATGGTATCACTTGACCAGCAATAGTGTAATGACCATAACTTGGTCTACTTAACTCGGATTGACCTGAAATTTTGCACCGCATGCAATAAGACCTAGATCTACAAGTTTGTAGTTTCGACCGAGACCCGAAAACCGAGGGAACTAGATCGTCCGGTTAGGTCAAACCAGTTTCCCGAAATCCAGCAAGTTGCATTAAAATGCACTAAACAAGGAAATGACTTTGGTAAAACGTACCAAACCTAAAACCCTATCGAGTGTGACATATTAATGACACTAAAACCTAATTTACCTAAAACGCATCGAGGGTCGGTATATTAGGTGATTAAGCAAATAATTGAGTTCAGTGTATTATTTACCAAACACCATCGATAGAGACAATTTAATTTAGTACTGAAACACTTCAAATTGTGTTTCTCAGTTAACAAGGACTCAGCAAAAGGGAAAGAAATACTGAGTCAAGACCAGGAGACAAATATCAGAGGTTTGTGCACAACAACTGTTTCTTTTGAATTATTTTCAATGGAAATAAATATTGACTATTTGTATATCATTGTTTTAAATTGTGGAAATGTGTTTGATGGACACTTATTGATTGAAAAATATTGTGAATGGTTTGAAACTGTGAAAAACTATTTGAATGACATTGATGGATACTTATTGATTGAAAAGCACTGTAAATGGTTTGAAACCACAGCTATCATGTATATTGATTGTATTCCTCTCTAGCTTGTCTAGTGGGATGAATTGAATTCCCTCTCTGGCTGAAGTGTTGAGGTGTGTGCCTGTTGAGGACGAATAGAATGAGTACTCATATTTTTGCTAGCTAGCCATGTTATTCCTCATTAGTCATCGACTTTTGGGATGAATTGAATACCTCATTAGCCATCGGCTTTTGGGATGAATTGAATTATGGATCATGATTAAGCTGTGTGTGATTTACTGATGTGTATTGTGAGATTGTGAAATGGATTTTAAACTCTCATTGACATATACTGTCTTTTGAATTCAAACCTGATCTGATTTATTGAAAATTATTGTAATATTGACAAATGGAGTTTAAATTCTTGTTGACAATTACTGTCTTGAATTTAACTATGATTTTAAGTATCCACTATTGATATGATTTATGAATTGTGATTTGAAATTGTATTTGGTTAATGTTGTGCACCACTGAGACATTGTCTCAGCGATAGCTTTTTATTGTCCGCAGTAGAGAGACGCAGTATGGCAGACTAGGCTGCACATACCTCCAGCGAGAGATTTTTCGGGTATAACGAGTATACCGCTTTTTGCATTTTGTACTGTAATGTATGACACTGTATGTATATTTTCTTTTTGGTTTTTAGCAGTTGTAAATTAAATTGTACCTTGAAGTTGTAAATTAATTATGAGTGTTTTGGATTGTAAAAGTTGTATTATATTTCCTTATCTCGGACTTTGAAAAATTCCTATGGAATTGTGTTGATAAATTGTTGTGTTGAGAAATGTATTGGAGTTGAGATTTGGAAAATTATTGAAGTGTTTTTTTTACAGGTTTTCTGAAGAACTGTTTTATCCAAAATACAGATGGCACCTTGCCAAAATTTTTACAGAAATTCCAAATAAATCAAATGAGTTAGTTGTTTCACCTCAGTTCACCAAAGTTTTTAACACCTGTAAATAGTGCTCACCACTGTAAAAGAAGTAAGAAAAGTTTTTAAAATCCCTTGTAGTGTATTTAATGGGTTATCAGTAGACGAAGTTGGTAATTCATTAGGTATACTACGGGATCATGTTATACCTTACAGAGGGGTAAGGTGTGACAATTAAACAACCCTTTAATTAACTAATAAAAGAGACCAAAGGAGACCAAAAATTCTGGTCATCTTCTTCTTCTTCTTCAGCCAAAACGTGACCTCCCCTTTTCCATAACCCTCCATGAAAGTTTCCTTTAATTTCTTCCATTTCCCATGAAATTCCACTACTAAACCCTAAGTCACCTTCACCAAAACTTGTCCCCACATCACAAGGCAACTCTAGGCAGCCACAAAGAGGAGAAATTCTAGAGTTTTCACAACCTCAATAAGTTGAGCAAAGAGGTTAGTGCTTAATTATGCATGTATATCTCTTGTTCCATGTTAAGGACTTAAAAATGAGTATGAAATTGTGGATTAAATGAATGAAACTTATGGGTATGTATGCCATGGATTTCGGCTGCCCTAAGGAAGGAATAGGATTGAGTGTTTGTGATGGACTTGGAGTGAACTAGAAACCATGTTTAAAGTGTATAAATATAAGGATAATGAACTAGTAGTTAATTAAGGTAAGTTGTGAAAATTCATAATGGGAATTAGGGTTTTAAGGGTGAAAATTGGACTTGGCATTTGAATTGATTAATGGACATTCTAGTGGTCAATTAGTGACCATTTAAGGCAAGTTAATCATAATTTGAAGTGAGTTAATGCATGGCAAAGTGAATGTGTAGGCTGCCTAAAGACAAAGAAGCAGGTGATCAAATTTCAGTCCACTTGGACTGCCATATCTTTGGCTGTGTTGGACCAATTGGTGTTTGGCCAATTGGACATGAAACTAGGCTTATAATGGCACATTTTTGCTGAAGAAACCATGCCCAAACGACTAAAGCAAGTGGACCAAAAGTTGGCCCCAATCTGGATGCCCTGCAACAGCACCTGCAGAAATGACCAAATGAACAGTAATCATTTGGCCATAACTCACTGTAGATAAGGTCAATTGACCTGAACTTTTTACAGCAACAAGTTAAGATATAGAAAAACAACTTTCATGAAGAAACCTACCCCAAATTATGACCAGAACCTAACCCAAATGGCAGTGGCAGTCACTGTTCATGTTACTGTAGATATGGTAATTTCTGCAGAATGGAAATCCCGCCAGCTGTGGTTTTTGGACCATATCTGGAGCTACAAAACTCCAAATGGAGTGATTCAAAAAAGGAAATTCAACTAGACAAAATAAGGAACAACTTTCATGTTTGCCATTTCTTCAAATTCCCACTGCAAAAGTGCTTAATGGAACAGTAAAGTTAAGCTTCACAAACTGAAAATTCTGCTTCCCTTGGTTTAAACTTAGAAATGGTAATAGTAATCAATTCCAACAAGTTTTAAATACAAAATGTGGTATGTTTGGGGTGTTAAAACCAATACACCTATTTTCTATCCAAAAGTCAACATTTTTATTGATCAATGAGGTGAATAGTGACACCAAAACTTGAAATTCAAAATTTGAAAAATTTAAAAGTATCAAATGCCCTAGTATACCTAACTAGATTGGTTTGGATAGTTTGGCATGCCAATAGGGTATTGTTTTAGCAGTACTGCGAAAGGAAAGGCTTTGTGCCTGTATTCATGGCTTTATGCCCGTATTCATGGCTTTTATGCCCGACTATGTGATATCATAGCTTTTAGCTATATTGACTGCATACGTGGTTGACGTTATGCGTCCCATGGTATGACGGCCCGAGGCACCGCGGTGCCCAGTGCCAACGACCGTTATCGATCCAATCATCCAAAGATAGGTTACTTGGGCAACCAAATGAATGGAAAAGTATAACTGTGAACTGATTATTAAAGAAAATACGAAAATTAAGTATCAGGAATGATTACAAAAATACAAGGAAGCTCAAGATCATGAAAAAAAAAAAAATAATTAACGAAATGCATGAAGAAGTTAATATCATAAAACATGATTAGCCCTCGACTAAACAATAAGTTAGTAATTACTCATTTCTTATGAACACAATAGCAAGCAAATTATTATTTTTATTTGCATATTATATTTTCTTGTATTATTGGCACCACTAAGCTTTATGCTTAGCGCGTCGCTGCAACGCGTAGATCAAGATTTGGACAGAGGGCCCGTAGACCACGATTCGGTAAGGCGGTTCACGATTCTGCATAGTGTCCGTGTCACCTCACCGCCTCTGATGCATTGGTAGGACACTAGGCTTCATTTTGGTATTTTGTAATTGATTTTTATTTTCCTTTGTGTAAATGAAACTTATGTAATGTATTTTGATTTTCATGTAAATAATGCAAAATTGTGTTTGTAAATGGAAAAGTGAATATTGATAAGTGACTGTTACATGACTATCAAATGTGATGAATGATTGAGAAACGAATGGTTGAAAAATATTGAGATTTTGATATTGGAGTTTGTGAATAGATGAATATGATTATTAGAAGTGTTTTTTACAGTTCAAGAACTGCTTTTCTCCATTTTTAGCCGGTACTCCACAGGATTTTCTTTAAAATTTTCGCAACCTAAAATAAATTACAATTTAAATAAATGAAATATATTTCGAAAGTAATATTCAAAACTACTATAAAAATGAATAAATATAAAATAGAGTGCTCCAAGACACCTTGAGTGGCATAAACTTGCCTTGCTCGGCTGCTGTGTAGTAAGGGGTGTCACATTTAGTGGTATCGAGCACGGTTTAGGCGTTCGGGCCTAGATTGAGTCCATACCATGCATTGCATTTGTAAGAGTCGAGGTGACACTAATGCAGATCTGTTTGTCTTTCTTATTTTGAATAGGATATGGACCCTTCATCACAGAGAGCAATGAGGAGGAAGTGGAGAGTCATGCTCCACTGTAGCAAAGCAGAGACCGGGGTAGGGGAGAACCTACTCCACCAGCTCAAGCGAGCTGCTCACCTCCACAGCAATGTTCCAAAGAAATGGCCGATTTCTTTAGACAAATGGCGAGTAATGCCAAGAAGACCACCACCACCACCACTCCACAGTAAATCACACTGAAAGGCTAAGAAAGTTTGGAGCAATGGACTTCTATGGTAAGAGAGAAGATGATTACATTGCGGTAGAAAATTGATTGAGCGAAGGCAGAATTCTAAAACAACTCCATTGCACTCCAGAGCAAAACTTGGAATCTATTGTATCTCTGCTGCAAGACGATGCATATGAATGGTGGGACACTGTGTCCAGTGAAGTGCAGCCAGAAATAGTGACATGGGACTTCTTTCTCTCCGAATTTAAGAAGAAATATGTGGGTACTGTATACCTAGAAGAGAGAAGAAGAGAGTTTATTAACTCGAGGCAGACAGGTTGTCATGGTCGAGTATGAGAAGGAATTCGTAAGATTGAGCCGCTATGGAAGGGAGATAGTCCCTAATGAAGCTGAAAGGTGCAAGAGATTTGAAGAGGGATTAAATGATAATATAAAGATCATGATCACTGCCTTGGGGATCACAGACTTCGCCAAGTTAGTGGAAGCTGCATTAAAAGTGGAGAAAGTGAGAATAAATGAACAAAATAGGAAAGATAGGCGTAAGAGGGAATTTGGACCAGACAGTCAAGTATACCAACCGATAGTAAGAAGTTTAAGGGTTCTAGTTCACAAGATCGCACACGGGGCCACAGAGGCCGATTGGAATATCTATATCTAGTTCCCTGCACAATAACAAGGGGATCAACCCCAGTGCCTGAATGTATGCATTGTGGTAGAAGACACAGAGGGGAGTGTCGATTGTTAACTGGAGAGTGTTTCAAGTGTGGGGCTACGGATCATTTCATAAGAGATTGCCCTCAGAGGAGTGGTTCAATAGCTCCGGTACAAGTTGATAGACCTTTCCCTATAGTTCAAAGGGGTAAAAGATCGGGTAGAGCAGAAATGGCTGACATTTCACAGAAGATTGTTTCTGAGACAGTTGAAAAGCCCGAAGTCAGGGTGGCACCACAAGTATATGCTATGGAAGCTCAGGAAGAGCCAAACCTAGACACTGATGAGGCGATACAAGGAAGTGAAGAAACAAGAAGGTAGCAACTCCCCGATTACTTAATTCAGGTAAATTTCGAGGACGAAATTTAAATTAGAGGGGAAGAGTTGTAACACCCTCCCGGTAGCAACTCCGTACATTCTACTGTTCCGGTAATCGATGTCGGTCCGGACAGCTAGAACGTCCGAAAAAATATTTAAACTAAAGTCAAGAACCAAAATTAACTCAAATATTAATAAGAAAAATTTAGGAAAAATTTTAGAAATAAAATACAACCAAGTCAAATGAGCCGGTGCCCAAGCGATGGGTAACCTAGAGGGAAGTTGCGGTTCTCGCAACGAGGAGCCCTAGACCCGGGAAAAAATTCATAAAATAATTTTTGGGACTCCAAAGAAGGGTCATTGAGGTTCCTATGGCATTAGAATTCCAAGAAAATATTAAGAAAAATTTTACAATCGGTACAGACAATTTTGACTCGTTAAGCCAAACGGAGGGCATTTTGGTCATTTCGCCTTCAGAGACGATTTTTGGCCGACTTGTCCAGTTGAGTAAATAATTATTATGACATAAAATATGAATTAATATTGATGAAAAATTAATTGAAAGTTAGTAGAAAAGGAAAGAAAAGAAAATGCAATAAAATGCCAAATATGACATATTGTGATGTCATTTAAAAAGCTTCCTCCAATCACAATTAAACAACCCTTTAATTAACTAATAAAAGAGACCAAAGGAGACCAAAAATTCTGGTCATCTTCTTCTTCTTCTTCAGCCAAAACGTGACCTCCCCTTTTCCATAACCCTCCATGAAAGTTTCCTTTAATTTCTTCCATTTCCCATGAAATTCCACTACTAAACCCTAAGTCACCTTCACTAAAACTTGTCCCCACATCACAAGGCAACTCTAGGTAGCCACAAAGAGGAGAAATTCTAGAGTTTTCACAACCTCAATAAGTTGAGCAAAGAGGTTAGTGCTTAATTATGCATGTATATCTCTTGTTCCATGTTAAGGACTTAAAAATGAGTATGAAATTGTGGATTAAATGAATGAAACTTATGGGTATGTATGCCATGGATTTCGGCTGCCCTAAGGAAGGAATAGGATTAGTGTTTGTGATGGACTTGGAGTGAACTAGAAACCATGTTTAAAGTGTATAAATATAAGGATAATGAACTAGTAGTTAATTAAGGTAAATTGTGAAAATTCATAATGGGAATTAGGGTTTTAAGGGTGAAAATTGGACTTGGCATTTGAATTGATTAATGGACATTCTAGTGGTCAATTAGTGACCATTTAAGGCAAGTTAATCATAATTTGAAGTGAGTTAATGCATGGCAAAGTGAATGTGTAGGCTGCCTAAAGACAAGAAATAGGTGATCAAATTTCAGTCCACTTGGACTGTCATATCTTTGGCTGTGTTGGTCCAATTGGTGTTTGGCCAATTGGACATGAAACTAGGCTTATAATGGCACATTTTTTCTGAAGAAACCATGCCCAAAAGACCAAAGCAAGTGGACCAAATTATGACCAGAACCTAACCCAAATGGCAGTGGCAGTCACTGTTCATGTTACTGTAGATATGGTAATTTTTGCAGAATGGAAATCCGGCCAGCTGTGGTTTTTGGACCATATCTGAAGCTACAAAACTCCAAATGGAGTGATTCAAAAAAGGAAATTCAACTAGACAAAATAAGGAACAACTTTCATGCTTGCCATTTCTTCAAATTCCCACTACAACAGTGCTTAATGGAACAGTAAAGTTAAGCTTCACAAACTGAAAATTCTGCTTCCCTTGGTTTAAACTTAGAAATGGTAATAGTAATCAATTCCAACAAGTTTTAAATACAAAATGTGGTATGTTTGGGGTGTTAAAACCAATACACCTATTTTCTATCCAAAAGTCAACATTTTTGTTGACCAATGAGGTGAATAGTGACACCAAAACTTGAAATTCAAAATTTGAAAAATTTAAAAGTATCAAATGCCCTAGTATACCTAACTAGATTGGTTTGGATAGTTTGGCATGCCAATAGGGTATTGTTTTAGCAGTACTGCGAAAGGAAAGGCTTTGTGCCTGTATTCATGGCTTTATGCCCGTATTCATGGCTTTTATGCCCGACTATGTGATATCATAGCTTTTAGCTATATTGACTGCATACGTGGTTGACGTTCTGCGTCCCATGGTATGACGGCCCGAGGCACCGCGGTGCCCGGTGCCAACGACCCGTTATCCAGTCCAGTCATCCAGTATAGGTTACTTGGGCAACCAAATGAATGGAAAAGTATAACTGTGAACTGATTATTAAAGAAAATACGAAAATTAAGTATCAGGAATGATTACAAAAATACAAGGAAGCTCAAGATCATGAAAAAAAATAAATAATTAACGAAATGCATGAAGAAGTTAATATCATAAAACATGATTAGCCCTCGACTAAACAATAAGTTAGTAATTACTCATTTCTTATGAACACAATAGCAAGCAAATTATTATTTTTATTTGCATATTATATTTTCTTGTATTATTGGCACCACTAAGCTTTATGCTTAGCGCGTCGCTTTTGCAACGCGTAGGTACTGAAGATTTGGACAGAGGGCCCATGAGACCACGATTCGGTAAGGCGTTCACGATTACGCATAGTGTCCGTGTCACCTCACCGTCTACAGTGCATTGGTAGGACACTAGGCTTCATTTTGGTATTTTGTAATTGATTTTTATTTTCCTTTGTGTAAATGAAACTTATGTAATGTATTTTGATTTTCATGTAAATAATGCAAAATTGTGTTTGTAAATGGAAAAGTGAATATTGATATGTGACTGTTACATGACTATCAAATGTGATGAATGATTGAGAAACGAATGGTTGAAAAATATTGAAATTTTGATATTGGAGTTTGTGAATAGATGAATATGATTATTAGAAGTGTTTTTCACAGGTTCCGAAGAACTGTTTTCTCCATTTTTAGCTAGTACTCCGCCGGATTTTCTTTAAAATTTTCGGAACCTCAAATAAATTACAATTTAAATAAATGAATTATATTTCACAAGTTATATTCAAAACTACGATAAAAATGAATTAAGATAAAATAGAGTGCTCCGGCACACTGAGTGGCATAACTTGCTCGGCTACACTGTAGTCGGGTAAGGGGTGTCACAAAAGCTAGGCATAAGTGAATTTGAATTTATTTTTGGATTTACGATGAGTTATGATACTGAAACACTGTGAAACTATGTGTTTCAGTTAAAAAGAATACCGAAAAAGAACTCGAGGGATCGAGTCAAGGCCAAGAGGCGACTCTTATAAGGCTTGTGCACAACTAACTCTTTTGTTATATTTTTACTTCTAAATTGATTTGAATAAGTTTATTTTACAATTTATAGATTTTCATGTGTTGAGAATTATAATTTGTTGAATGAAATTGTATAAATTAAATGTAAATTTTCTTATGCATTTAAGGATTTATTGCATGGTTTTGAGAATCGTAAATTTTAAATTTGATGTGTTGCCAACCTTGAGCATGAATTTGTGATGATTAAATATGTTGATGATTTGAAAAAACTTTGCAAATAGAAATTGTTTTGAATATGATTTGAAACCACAGTTGACATGGCAAAATTTGTTATGAATTCTCATTAGCTTGTCTAGTGAGATATCCCCTCCACTAGATGGGGCGAGTTACCTCCTCACTGGCTTGCCAGTTGGGGAAGAATTTGAATGAGTACTCATATATACTAGCTAGTCTTTGTTTCTCCCTTTTAGCCTCGGTTATTGGGAGAGTTTGAAATGTCGTGGTGTACAATACGGTATCTATTTGAATTTTGGGTCATGGGTTCAACTGTGTGAATTGTTGGCAACGCCCTTTAAATTATGCATAAATTGATAAATTGTGATTGAAATAAATAATTTGTTAATGATTCAAAATATTTTTGTATTATTTCAGAATTTAAAAGAAATGTAAATAAATAGTTATTAATTGATCAAAATGTTATTCAAATGAATAATTTGCATGAATGAAAATAATGATTTTTGTATGTCATGGATTTTGAAAAATTTAGAAATTTTAAATTTTTATTCATTATGAATTGTTAAGAATAATTTGTATTAAGTTTTAAATTATTAGTTTGTACACCACTGAGTTCACCACTCAGCGATAGCTTTGTATGCTGTTGCAGGTGAAAGAAAATATAGAGCAGCTGAGCGAGGTTACTGAAAGAAACAGTGAGATTATCCTTGAGTATATCATAGGTATACCCTTGTAAATTAACTTTTGATATAATTCTGTAATCATATTTATAAAATTTATTTTGAGCAGTTGTACAAACTCTTTTGTAATATATATATTTCGATTGTAATCAAATACAAATTATTGTAATATTATCTTGAGATTTTATATACTTATAAAGTTTTGCATTATTAAATTGTAATGCTCCCATGAATGTGAAAATTAATTTGGTTACCTCAATGAGATGTTTTAATGTTTGATTTAATTTAAACTGTGTATTGAATTGCTTATGTTAATTTGTGAAATGAGGATTCTTTGAATTTTGAGACTTGAGAAATTGGTTGAGATTGATTGTAAAATTTGAAGAAGTTGTTGAGAAAAATATTGGAAGTTTCTTTATTTTTAGGTTTTGAAGAACTGTTTTCTCAAAATATAAACGGCACTCTGCCGAAATTTTTATAAAATTTACGGAAAAATAAAATGGGCCAAAAAAATTTAACTAGTTTTCAACTTTAATTAAATGTTTTAATACCTATTAGAAAATGCTCACCACTTAACAAAAGTAAGAAAATTGTTTTAAAATCCCTTGTAGGGTACTTAATGAGTTATCGATAGTTGAAGTTCAGTAGTTCATTAGGTATTCTACGGGATCATGTTATGCCTTACAGAGGGGTAAGGTGTGACAGTTAGAACATCCGTTTTGATGAAGCCATTAAGTCATTTGCTTTTATCAAAAATGAGGATGAGCCATGTGTATATAAGAAAGTTAGTGATAGTGCTATCACTTTCCTTGTCTTATATGTTGATGACATTCTGTTGATGGGTAATGACACAGGTATGTTGACAACTGTAAAGTTATAGTTGTCAAATACATTCTCCATGAAAGACTTAGTAGAGGTAACCTATATTCTTGGGATTCGCATCTGTAGAGATAGAGCAAAAAGAATAATTGGTTTATCCAAAAGTCTATACTTGGAAAAGGTGTTAAAGAGGTTTAACATGTTTGATTCCAAGAGAGGATTGTTGTAACACCCTCCCTGTAGCAACTCTATACATTCTACTATTCCGGTGACTAGTATTGGTCTGGACAGCTAGAACGTCCAAAAAAATATTTAACCTAAAGTGAGAAACCATAATTAACTCAAATATTAATAAGAAAAATTTAGGAAAAATTTCAGAAATAAAATACAACTAACTTAAATGAGCCGGTTCCCTAGCGATGGGTAACCCAGTGGGAAGTTGCGGTCCTCGCAACTAGGAGCCCTAGACCCAGGGGAAAATTCATAAAATAATTTTTGGGACTCCAGAGAAGAGTCATTGAGAGTTCTATGGCAATAGAATGCCAAGAAAAGGCTTAGAAAAAATTTTCAATCGGTACAAAAAAATTTTGGTCTGTTAAGCCAAACGGAGGGCATTTTGATCATTTTGCCTTCAGAGGTGATTTTTGGCCGACTTGTCTAGTTAAGTAAATAATTATTATGACATAAAATATGAATAAATATTGCTAAAAATTAAATTGAAAATGAGTAAAAAAGAAAAGGAAAGAAATTGGAATTTTGACATCATTATGATGTCATTAAAATCCTCCCACCCAATCAAATTATGACACTTAGCAATAACTCATTTGAAATGAGTAAATGGGCAGAAATTAAAGAAAAACAATCAGATTTCTTTATCTCTTCCCTTTGGCTGAACCAGTACCTCTCTTCCTCTTCCACCATTAAAGCTTCACCAAGCTTTGGGTTCACCCTCCAAACCACCTCAAAACCCTAGCCTCCCTTCACATTCATTCTCACACCTAGAGCAAGCTTTGGACAGTAAAAAGAAACGAAGAAAGTGAAGTTTTAAAGCCTTAGAAAGTGCCTAAGTCAAGGTTAGTGCCAATTTCTTCTAAAAATTTTGTGTATGGCTGCCATTGAACATGATTTTGGTATTGTAAACCATGGATTATGTGTGTATGAAAATTTTAGTTATTAGAGTTAGGGTTTTAGGCACAAATCTTGGATTTTGTTCATGTGTTGGTGAATGAAAGTTTAAATGGTCAATTAGTAACCATTTGGCTGTGTATGATGAGGAAATGAAGAGAGTTATGGCTTGGTATTTGAGATTTGGTATGCTACCCTTGCTGACCTGCAAGACTGAGTGTGAGTCTAGCAGGTTTAGGTAGCTATAAATGGAGTTGTAGAGGTTTAATTGGTGCAAGGCTAATTGGACATGAAACTAGACACATAATGGCACAACTTTGGTGAAGAAACCCTACTCAGAAAACCAAACCAAGTTGACTAAAAAATTGCCCTAATCTGGTGACTTGCATTCTGCCTGGGCAAAATGACCAAATAAATAGTGTTTAGTCATTTGGTCATACTCAGTGTAAAAAGGTCCAATTGACCTGAAATTTTACCAGCAGAAAGTTGAGACATAGACCTACAACTTTCATGAGGACACAAATCCAAATTCTAACCATAACCTAGTCAAATTGCCAACTAAACTTAGGTTACCAAATCTGGCAGAACTAGTTTTGCCCAGAATTTTGGATTCTGTCTAATCCGGCCAGTTATGGTATTTAGGCCATAACTTGAGCTACAAAACTCCAAATGGAGTGATTCAAAAAAGAAAATGTAAATAGACACAATAAGGAATAACTTTCATGAAGATAACTTTGCCAAATTCCTACTGTACAAATGACCAATAGAACAATAAACATAAGGCTTGAAATCTGAAAAGTGTGAATAATTAACACTAAGCTTAGAAATAGTATTGGCAACCAATACCAACAACTTTAGAATGCAAAATGTGGTATGTTGAGAGTATTAGAACCAATGTACCTATTGTCTTTGCAAAAGTCAATATTTTAGTTGACTAAGGAAATGAATAGTAACACCTAAACCTAAATTTTAAGAATTATAAAATTTAAAAGTGTAACATGCCCTAGTACACCTAGCAAGATTGGTTTGGATAGGTTAGCATGCTAATAGGGTTCAGTTAGCAGTACTGCACATGACACTATGCCATTCTGTGACTTTATGGCTTTTAGCCATTCTGACATTGTGTTGAGACTTGGCCTTATGCCTAATGTTATTATAGCTTATTAGCTGTTCTGTTGCACATCGGGAGATACATATGTGACCGATGGTGTGACGACCTGAGGTACTTAATACCCAGTGCCAGTTTACCCATTTATCCAGTCCAGTCGTCCAGTATAGATTACTTGGGCAACTAAAAATGAAAGTGGATAAATTTAATGAAATTATGAATATAACAAGTACATAATAAATAAGATTACCAATAATGATCGAAAAATGGTCTCATAAGACATCAGAACATGCACTGCATATTTATTTTATGTTATTTCTTTTTATTCTATTATTGGCACCACTAAGCATTTTTGCTTAGAGCGTTGCTTTTTGCCACGCATAGGTTCTGGAGAGACCGATAGAGAGCCCAGTAAACCACAGACTGGGTGAGACCATCTGCAGCTCTGCATAGTATCCATGTCACCTCATCAACGTCAGTGCATTGGTAGGACACTAGGTTTCATTTTGGGTATTTTGTAATTAAGTTTTATTTTCTCATATGTAATTGAAACTTATGTAATGTATTTTGGTATTAATGTAAATAGTGAAAATTGTGTTTATGAATGAAAAAGTGAATATTTATTTATGACTTTTACATGAATATCATATGAGATGAATGATTGAGAAATGGAAATGTTATTGAAAAATATTGAGATTTTGTTGATAAAATGAAGTTTGGGATTGATTGAAAATTTTGGAAGTGTTTTCCACAGGTTTCGAAGATCTGTTTCTCCATTTTTAGCCGGTACTCTGCCGGATTTTCTATAAAACTTGCGAAACCTCAAATAAATTTATGATTTTAATGAATGACTGAAATGAATTATATTTCGTAAATTATACTTCATAACTATGAACAAGAAGAATAAAAATGATTGAATTAAAATAGGGTGTTCCGGTACACCGTGTGGCATATCTTGCTCGACTACACTGTAAACGGGTAAGGGGTGTCAAATTAGTGGAATCAGAGCATAGTTTAGGTGTTTCTGAGTCTAAATCAAGTCCATACCATGCATTGAATTTGTAAGAGTCGTGGTGACACTAATGCAGATCGGACCCCATATCACAGAGGGCAGTTGAGGAGGAAGTGGAGAGTCATGCTCCACCTGCAGCAGCTGAGGCTGGGGATAGGGGAGAATCTGCTCCACCAGCTCCAGCAGAGCCTGCTCAGCCTTCACAAGCCATGTTCCAGCAAATGGCCGAGTTTTTCAGACAAATGGCTAGGGTAATGCCACCACCACCACCACCTCCACAGCAGAAATCACATCTAGAAAGATTAAGAAAATTTGGAGCAGTGGATTTCTTTGACAAGGGAGAAGATGATTATGTTGCAGCCGAAAATTGGTTGAACAGAACAAGCAGAGTTTTAAAGCAACTCCACTGCACTCCAGAGCAAAACCTAGAAGCTGTTGTATCTCTGTTATAAGATGATGCCTACTAATGGTGGGATATAGTGTCTAGTGAAGTGCAGCCAAAATTAATAACTTGGGACTTCTTCCTTTCATAATTCAAGAAGAAGTATGTGGGTAGTGTATACCTGGAAGAGAGAAGAAGAGAGTTCATTAATCTGAGGCAGAGACAGTTGACAGTGGCTAAGTATGAAAAGGAATTTGTCAGACTGAGCTACTATGAAAGGGATATAGTCCCTAATGAGGCTGAAAGGTGTAAAAGATTTGAAAAGGGACTAAACGACAACATGAAGATCATGATTACTGCCTTGGGAATCACAGATTTCACCAAGTTAGTGGAAGCTACAATAAAAGTTGAAAAAGTTAGAATAAGTGAGCAGACTAGAAGAGAGAGACAGCAGAAGAGGGGCCCGAGTCAGTCTAGCTCATCTCCTGTACCAGAAAAGAAGTTTAAAGGTCCACCTGTACAGAGTTTAGGTCAACCACAAGGTCAGGGTCAATCCCAGGGGCCCAAACCACAGTTTACCCCTAGGAGAGGTCAATCCACACCATCAGTGGGCAGCTCTCTAAGGACGGGGTTCAGGGGACCAGCTGCAGCATCTTTTGCATGTCTGCATTGCTTGAAGTGGCATAAAGGGGAGTGTTGGAGAGTAACGGGTGTCTGCCTAAGGTGTGGGTCAACAGAGCATCAGTTAAGGAACTATCCACACAGAACTGCTACAGCTACTCCAACACAAGTAGACAGACCTGCTCTTGCACCACAAAGGAGTAGTAAATCTGGTAAATCTAAGGCAGTGGGACCTTCACAGAGACCTGCATCTAAGCTAGCAGAGAGGCCAGAGGCCAGAACACTTGCCAGAGCCTATGCCATAAGAGCTCAGGAGGAGCAAGATGCCCCAGACGTCATCAGGGGTACGTTCTCCCTCTACAATACATCTGTGCATGCATTGGTAGATTCAGGATCCACTCATTCATACATCTACATCAACGTACCCATAGAAAGGGGGATACTGGTAGGGGAAAGTGACCAAGACATTCTGGTCACTAATCCATTAGGCCACAGTGTAGTGGTGAATAAAGTATACAAGGGTTGCTTGTCAAGGATTCAGGGGTATGAATTCTTGGCAGACTTGATTGAGTTGTCTTTCCATGAGTTTGATGTGATTTTGGGAATTGACTGGTTGTCACGTCATCAGGCAATGGTTGATTGTAAGTTGAAAAGGATCTCATTGAAAACTCCTGAAGGTAATGAGATTACAGTTGTGGGGGAAAGAACAAATTTCTTGTCCAATGTCATCTTAGCCACAGTTGCAAGAAAACTGATGAAAAAAGGCTGTGAATCTTACCTAGCACATATGGTGGATACTAGGCAGGCTAAGCCAGATCTGTATGACATACCCACAATAAAAGACTTCCCAAATGTGTTCCCTGAAGAATTGCCTGGCTTGCCATCAGAAAGGGAAGTTGAATTTGCTATTGAAATACTGCCGAGTATAGCACCAAGCTCTATTGCTCCTTATAGGATGGCACCCACAGAATTGAAGAAAATGAAAATCCAGTTAAAGGAGTTACTGGATAAGGGGTTCATACGCCCCAGTGTGTCACCATGGGGAGCTCCAGTGCTGTTTGTAAAGAAGAAGGATGGGACTTTGAGGTTATGCATTGATTATCGGCAGTTGAATAAAGTGACAGTGAAGAACAAATATCCGTTGCCTAGAATTGATGATCTGTTTGATCAGTTGAAGGGAGCAGGAGTATTTTCCAAAATTGATCTCAGATCAGGGTATCATCAGTTGAGGGTGAAGGATGTAGATGTGCCAAAGACTGCATTCAGGACCCGGTGTCACACCTTACCCCTCTGTAAGGCATAACATAATCCCGTAGAATACCTAATAAACTACCGAACTTCACCTACCGATAACTCATTAAGTACCCTACAAGGGATTTTAAAACAATTTTCTTATTTTTGTTAAGTGGTGAGCATTTTCTAATAGGTATTAAAACATTTAATTGAAATTAAAAACTAGTTAAAACTTTTGGCCAATTTTATTTTTTTGCAAATTTTATAAAAATTTTGACAGAGTTCTGTATGTATTTTGAGAAAACAGTTCTTCAAATACCTGAAATAAAAGCACTTCCAAAAATTTTCTCAACCACTAGTTCAATTTCACAGTCAAACTCAATCAGTTTCAACAACTCCACAATCATTTCAATCAATTTCTCAAGTTTAAAATTCAATAATCCTCAAGGAACTGTCAATCAATTTCATACATGCATATTTCTTTAAAGATAAACAATTTATATATACATCATACAAAAATTTACATTAAGAAAATCCAAACTAAAATTTATTACGAATTTTATATAGATTTTGTACAAGCTGTTCAAGACCCATTTGCACATATCCATACATTACTGTGCATTACATACATCAAAATAAATATTTACAGGCAGAGTATAAATTATACACGATAGCTTCAAGCTAATAAATCCTCAATCCTCAGCAACTCAGTCTGTTGCTCCTCTAGTCTCTATATCTGTGACAGCAATAAAAGCTATCGCTGAGTACTAGGACTCAGTGGTGCACAATATACTAAAATAATTTTTATGCAGAATTTAAATCACATTTACTCAAAAATTTGACTGAACATGAGAATTAAATACAAATCATGCATTATGAGATTTTAATCCCAAACAATTTCATTTTGAAGTATCAAATCACAGTTCATAAAACCTACAGTTACATCATGCCATTCGAAACAAATAGAATCTCAATAGCCAGAGGCTAAAGAGAAATCACATCATAAGGCTAGCTAGCTCAAATATATGGATATCCATTCACATCCTCTTCTACTGGCACACCTCAACACTTCTCCAGAGAAGGAATCAAAATTCGAAACTAATTACCCCCACTAGTCGTGCTAGTGAGGTGTTCAAATATATGGTCATGACACTGTGGTTTTAAAACTTATCTTAACAATTTGCTAAACATTGTCATTTCAAATATATACAATAACTTTCAACAATTTAAGTCAAAACATCATAAATAATGTCACAAATAAATTTTTAACAATTCAAAGCAAATGTAAAATACATATTTCATTCACTTTATCAATGAATTTTAAAGCATAGTGTTGTTGTGCACAAACCTCAAATGAGTAGCCTCTTGGCCTTGACTCAGTTCCTCGGGTTCTTTCCCGGTATTCTTTTCAACTGAAGCACACAATTTTACAGTGTTTTAGTATCATAACTTAGCAAAAATCCAAAAATAAATTTAACTTCACTTTTACCTAGCTCTAACGTGCTAAACTCGACGTTCTTGAAATTTTGTGTTTTGGAATTACTATTCACTATACTATTCAAAGTCAAATTGTTGACTTTCTAAGGCTTAATAGGTATGGGAATTCCAACTTCACCCACATACCACATTTTGGTCACTAAATTTGTTGGTTTTGGTTGTTTATTCAAATTCTAAGTCTTTTAGGCAAATTTGATAAATTTTCAGTTTTGGTGTCTAAGGTTGCACTGTTCCATTGGTCACTTTACTATTAGAATTTGACAAAACTTCCTTCATAGAAAATGTTCCCTAGTGTCTTAAGTTTCTTCTCCTTTTTGAATCACTCCAATTGGAGTTTTTTAGCTCAAGTTATAGCCATTTGAACCATGGCTACTAGATTGGATTCAACCCAGATTTTCTGGGCAAGTTTGGTTCTGGCAGTTTTAGGTCACCAATTTGGGGTGGCCAAATGACTTTGTTAATGGCATAATTTGGGTTTGTGTTCTCCATGAAAGTTTTAGGTCTATATCTCATCTAACCACTGGTAACATTTCAGGTCATTTAGACCTTCCTAGCTCGAGTTATGGCCAAATGAACAGTCACACTATTCATTTGGTCAGTTTGTACAGGGCAGACTGTGATTTTCCAAGTTTGGTCAACTCGTTCACTAGGTTTTGGTCACTTTTTGGGCATGCTTCCTAAATGGAAATTGTGTCATTTAGTGTCTATTTTCATTCCCAATTGGTCTCATACTAATTGGACTTGTAAAATTTCATTTTTGGTCCCTTAAAGATAACTTGGTCATGCTGTCAGCAGCATGACCACACTCAATCTGAATTGGCTTTTGATTCAAACACTCCTAACACACCTCATTAGGTCACAATTGACCATTTCTTTCCTTAAACTAGGTCCAAGAAATCATTTACCCATTTTTCACTTTTTTTGTCTCTAAATCCTAAGTGTCCAACCTAGTTCACAATTTCCTTGTATTTAGCTAATTCAATGCCTTTAATTATAATCATTCAACTAATTAAGGTTCATATACCCATTCAAACCAATCAAACCATGCAATAAAACCCCCATACACATGCTGGCCGAATTTCAGTCATGGTCCCTCAACAAATTTTTCTTTTCATTTTAAGTTTATTTACAAGTTAATCAAGCAAAAAATGTAGAAATCAAACTAAATTTATCAAGTTTGCTTACTAACCTTTCTTAGAACTTCAATTCCTTCAAATCTCTATCTTTTGTATTTCTTTCCTCTTTCAATCTTCTTGTTGAGGTTCAATTTAAAGGTTTCTACAAATTTTAGAAATGATTTATGGGGAAATTTTAGAGTTACCAAAGCTTGAATTTGAGCTCAAATGGAGGAATTACAGTGAAAAGAGAGAGAGAAGAGGTGAACGGCAATTTGGAAGGAGAAGATGACCACTTTGTTTTTTTTTTTAATTTTATGTTTATTTCTCTCCTTTTTGACTTAGTAAAAAATAACTTAAATAGGAAAATATTTATGAGGTATGCATGATGTCATCTATGTGATATCATTACCTTTTTTACTTTTCTTTTTCTTTTTTTTCTATTTATTTTTCTATTAGTTCTTTAATTTAATTCTTGATTCTGAAATTTTCTTTTCTCCGATTTTATTTGACAGTTAGGTCAGGAGTCAGCTCTCGGGGTCAATTGACCAAATTGCCCCTTGCCGGTTCATCCTGGTTTGCAAATAATTCAATATTTCTTCTGGCTCCCTGACCTAATTATTTGACTGGCTTAACAGTTCTTTTTTGTGATTTTCTCTTTTCCACTGTGTTCATAAGGGTCCTAAGGACTACAGCGTCACATTTTACGGTTCGAGATTTGAGTTTAAATCAACTTCGCAGTCATTCCCGAGAAGGTCACCCATCGCTATGACTCTCGGCTCGTTTAACTTCTTATGTTCTGTTTTTTTTTTTGTTTATACTTAACTAATTGAACATTACTAATTATTTGTGTTTATAACTTCTCTAGTTGTCTTAAGTGTGGTTCTAATCCCCTTAATTATTCGGACCGACACCGGTCACCAGAACAGTGAAATACACCAGGCTATACAAATAGGGGTGTTACAATTCTCCCCCCCTTAAAATAAATTTCGTCTCGAAATTTTACCTAGTATCAATCTCTAAACAGCTGTGGATGTTGTCTCCTCATGTCCTCCTCTCATTCCCAAGTAACCTCCTGGCCCGAATGATGGTTCCACAGCACTTTTACCAACGGTATCTGCTTGTTCTGTAGCTGCTTCACCTCATAAGCCAGATTCACTGTGGGTTCTTCCTCATATGTGAGGTCTGGATTCACTTCAATTTCCTTTACTGGTAATACATGAAATGGGTCTGATCGATACCTCCTCAACATAGACACATGGAAGACATTATGTATCTTCTCCAACTCTGGAGGTAGTGCCAACCAATAAGCCAAAGGACAACTCTTTCCAGAACCTCATATGGCCTGATAAAATGAGGACTTAGTTTCCCCTTTCTGCCGAATCTCATAATTCTCTTCCAAGGAGAAACCTTGAGGAATACTTTCTCACCCACTGCATACTCAATATCCCTTCTCTTCAAATCAATGTAGGACTTCTGACGTCTGATGCAGTCTTAAGTCGATCTCTGATCACCCTAATCTTCTCCTCAGTTTGCTGAGCAATTTCGGGTCCAATCATCTTTCTTTCACCCATGTCATCCCAACACAACGGGATTCTACATTTTCTGCCATACAAAGCTTCATATGGAGGCATCCCAATGCTTGATTGGTAGCTGTTGTTGTAAGCAAACTCAATCAAAGGCAAGTGTGTATCCCAACTGCCCTCAAACTCAATCACACAAGCCCGTAGCATATCCTCCAAGATCTAAATTACCCTCTTAGACTGGCCATCTGCCTGTGGATGGAATGCAGTACTGAAGTTCAATCTAGTTCCTAGGGCTCTCTGAAGACTACCCCAGAATCTTGAAGTGAACCTAGGATCTCTGTCTGACACGATGGATACTGGCACTCCATGCAGTCTTACAATATCATCAATGTACAACTTGGCCAATCTTTCTAAATTGTAGTCCATCCAGCCTGGCAGAAAATGAGCAGACTTGGTTAATCTGTCAATAATGACCCATAATGCATCATGACTCTTCTGTGTCCTCGAAAGTCCCATCACAAAATCCATCGTTATTCTCTCCCATTTCCATTCTGGTACTGGTAGTGGATGTAACAACCCAGTGGTTACTTAATGCTCTCCTTTACTTGCTGACAAGTTAGGCATTTAGAAACAAACTCTGCCACATCTCTTTTCATACGCCTCCACTAGTAATGCTCCTTTAGCCCTCTATACATCTTTGTGCCACCAGGGTGCATGGCAAAAGGAGACTCATGTGCTTCCTTCAAAATGATCTGCCTCAAATCGACATCATTAGGAACACACATTCTGCCTTGGTGTAGTAGTAGACCATCATCTCTGATTGAGAATTCTGGTTTCTTGCCCTGCCTGACTTCTTCCAATAGCTTCTGATACTTCTGATCATTCTGAGCAACCATTCTGATCTGATCAATCAACACTGGCTGTACATGCCATGCAACTGCTGTCTGCCCCTCATCATTAATCTCTAAGCTGGTATGTAATGATCTCAACTCATGTACCATAGACAAAGGAGTAACCCGTAGACTTGCCATAGTCTTGTGACGTAAGGCATCAGCCACAACATTAGCTTTTCCTGGTTGATAGTCTATCAGACAATCATAGTCTTTTATTAACTCTAACCATCTCCTCTGTCTCAAATTCAACTCCTTCTGAGTGCCCAAATACTTCAAACTCTTATGATCTGTATAGATGTAACACTTTTCCCCATACAAATAGTGTCTCCAGATCTTAAGAGCAAACACAATAGCTGCAAGCTCCAAATCATGTTTCGGATAATTTCTCTTATGCGGTTTTAGCTGGCGTGATGCATAGGCAATGACATTTCGATCTTGCACCAATACACAGCCTAACCCATTGTGAGAAGCATCACTATAAACTGTGTATTCTTTACCCGGAGTAGGTAAAGTTAGGATTGGAGCTTCAGTCAATCATTTCTTCAATTCATCAAAACTCTGTTGGCATTTATCCATCCACTGAAATTTCACATCTTTTCGAAGTAGCTTAGTCAATGGAGATGCCAACATGGAGAATCCCTTTACAAATCTACAGTAGTATCCAGCTAAACCCAAAAAACTGCAAATCTCTGTGATGTTTCTGGGTGGCCTCCAATTAAGGACAGCTTCTATCTTACTTGGATCTACCTTGATGCCCTCTTCTGATACTACATGCCCCAAGAAAGATATTTCTTTCAGCCAAAATTCACATTTCGATAATTTGGTGTATAGCTGTTTCTCCCTCAAAGTCTGCCGTATAATCCGCAGATGTCTATCATGCTCTTCTGCAGTCCTCGAATAGACTAATACATCATCTATGAATACCACAACAAACTTGTCAAGGTATGGCCTGAAGATAGTGTTCATTAGATCCATAAAAGCAGCCGGAGCATTAGTCAACCCGAATGGCATGACCAAGAATTCATAATGGCCATAGCGGGTTCTAAAGGCAGTTTTAGTAATACTCTGCTCTTGTACTTTCAACTGATAATAACCTGATCTCAGGTCAATTTTGGAGAACATAGCTGCACCCCTCAACTGATCAAACAAGTCATCAATGCGGGGCAATGGGTATCTATTCTTTATTGTCACCTTATTCAACTGTTGATAATCAATACACAAGCGGAGAGTGCCATCCTTCTTCTTTACAAACAACACCGGTGCTCCCCAAGGTAACACACTAGGGCGGATAAAGCCCTTGTCAAGCAACTCTTGCAACTGCACTTTTAACTCTTTCAATTCTGCAGGTGCCATTCTATATGGCGTTATAGAGATTGGGTCCACACCAAGCATAACATCAATTTCAAACTGCACTTCTCTTTCTAGAGGTAGTCCTAGCAATTCATCAGGAAACACATCCAGAAAGTCACATACAGTAGGGATGTCCCTCAGTGCTGGACTCCCCACTTGGGTGTCTATCACATGTGCCAAGTATGCTTCACACCCCTTTCTGATCATCCTTCTGGCTAGTGCAGCCAAAATGATGTTTAATGGCAGTAAATGCCTCTCCCCATGTATTACCACATCACTGTACAAAGGGAGACCAAAAGTGACTGTCTTCAGTCTATAGTCAATCATAGCGTGATGCCTGGCTAACCAATCCATGCCCAAGATGATATCATACTCTCTGAAGGGCATTTCAATTAAGTCTGACAGGAAAATATGTCCTTGGATCACCAAAGGATAGTCTCTAGAAATTCTGTTGACCTGAACCTCTTGTCCTAACGGACTAGTTACTAACACTTCAAAACCCATTTGGACACATGAAACAGTAAGTGAACTGACTATGCTAGCACTAACATATGAATGGGTTGAACCCGGATCAAACAACACAAATACATAATGATCAGAGATAGAGAATGTACCAGCTACAACATCAGAAGTCTCAGCCTCTTCTCGCTGTCTCATTGTGTAGACTCTGGTTGAAGCACTTCCTTGTGCTGACTGACCAACCGTACCCTGACTGCCTGAAGCAGTGCCTCTACCTCTGCCTCTTCCTCTACCAACTGATTGTGAACCTCTAGGAGCAAGACTCTTAATAGATCCCTCGGCAGTAGTAGGAGCTAGACCATATCTCGAAGCACTAGTGCAGTCTTTAGCTATATGGTCCTTGCCTCCACAGTTAAAACAGGCTCCAGTGGCCCAAAGCATTCCCCCCCATGAATCTTGCCACAAGTCTCACAGGGGCAGGCAGAATGTGAACTCTTGCTCGACTGCTGACCAGACCTAGGGGCTCTCTTTCCAGAAAATCTACCCCTACCAAATCTTCCACCTCGACCCCTGTTGGGTCCACTAAATTTCTTCTTCTTTCTAGAGGTACCACCAGAACTCGGCTCTACTGACTTTTCCCCCTTGTATTTCTCTGATTTCTCAGCTTTCTCTGATTTTTCTTTTATTGGGGTCGCCTCTAATTCAATCCTTTCTAGCTCAAGTGCTTGAGACATGAGTTCTGAAAAATTGCTGTGCTTGAATCCCACTACTTGCATTCTCAAACTGAGCTTCAAACTAGTCTCAAATCTCTTGCATCTTGCCTTGCTGGTAGAAAGGAGACTCCCAGCATAATGATTCAAGCAGAAGAACTCCCTCTCATACTCTGCCACTGATCGGTTCCCTTGTTTCAAACTCAAAAATTCTTGCAGTTTCTAATCAACATATGCATCTGGGATATATTTCTGTCTGAATTCTCTGATAAAGTCATCCCAGGTCAATACTGGTGGTTCAGCTAAGCTATGGGGGATGGTCTTCCACCAATCATATGCATCCCCTTGCAGTAAAGACACAGAGTATTCAAACTTCAGTTCATCTTGGTAGTGCAGCTTCTTAAATACTCTGTCTATTCTTTCAAGCCATTGCTCTGCCTCTAAAGGGTCCACTGTACCCTTAAATTCCACAGCCCCATACTTTAGTAATTTATCATACTGTCTGGCTGAAGGCAGTGGTTGTGCCACAGGTGTCTGGAGTGGAGCTTGAGTAGGCATACCCCCAGCCATTTGTTGAAACATTGCAGCCATCTGCTATGCAAACTGTACAGGAAACTGCGACATTTGTGGGGCTGGTGCTACAGATCCACTGACATTCTGTAAAGCTGGGGCTTCCCCTTGTGCCTCAGCTTCAATAGACTGCTCAACTGAGCGATCCCCTTCTTCCATTTCAGGCTGAAGTTAGGGTATCTTCTGAACAAATAACACAAGAACATTTCCCTCCGTTAGTTCATATTTATGATTTAATGCACTGTATGTAACAAATATGGACATTAAGCAGTTGTACTTAACA
Source organism: Hevea brasiliensis (assembly GCF_030052815.1). NCBI lineage: Eukaryota > Viridiplantae > Streptophyta > Magnoliopsida > Malpighiales > Euphorbiaceae > Hevea > Hevea brasiliensis. Next base: position 61,025,878 of record NC_079494.1, on the reverse strand, counting down.
AAGAAAAGACACAAATTCTCACATTAAAACATACTTCAAAAATTTGCTCTGATACCACTAAAACATGTCACACCTTACCCCTCTGTAAAGCATAACATGATCCCGTAGAATACCTAATGAACTACCGAACTTCACCTACCGATAACTCATTAAGTATCCTACAAGGGATTTTAAAACAATTTTCTTATTTTTGTTAAGTGGTGAGTATTTTCTAATAGGTATTAAAACATTTAATTGAAATTAAAAACTAGTTAAAACTTTTGGCCCATTTTATTTTTCTGCAAATTTTATAAAAATTTTGATAGGGTTTCGTCTGTATTTTGAGAAAACAGTTCTTCAAATACCTGAAATAAAAGCACTTCCAAAAATTTTCTCAACCACTACTTCAATTTCACAATCAAACTCAATCAATTTCAACAACTCCACAATCTTTTCAATCAATTTCTCAAGTTCAAAATCCAATAATCCTCAAGGTACTGTCAATCAATTTCTTACATTCATATTTCTTTAAAGATAAACAATTTATATATACATCATACAAAAATTTACATTAAGAAAATCCAAACTAAAATTTATTACGAATTTTATACAGATTTTGTACAAGCTGCTCAAGACCCATTTACACATGTCCATACATTACTGTGCATTACATACATCAAAATAAATATTTACAAGCAGGGTATAAATTATACCCGATAACTTCAAGCTAATAAATTCTCAATCCTCAGCAGCTCAGTTTGCTACTCCTCTAGTCTCTATATCTGTGACAGCAATAAAAGCTATCGCTGAGTACTAGGACTCAGTGGTGCACAACATACTAAAATAATCTTCATGCAGAACTTAAATCACATTTATTCAAAAATTTGACTGAACATGAGAATTAAATACAAATCATGCATTATGAGATTTTAATCCCAAACAATTTCATTTTGAAGTATCAAATCACATTTCATAAAACCTACAGTTACATCATGCCATTTGAACAAATAGAATCTCAATAGCCAGAGGCTAAAGAGAAATCACATCACAAGGCTAGCTAGCTCAAATATATGGATATCCATTCACATCATCTTCTACTGGCACACCTCAACACTTCTCCAGAGAATGAATCAAAATTCGAAACTAATTACCCCCACTAGTCGTGCTAGTGAGGTGTTCAAATATATGGTCATGATACTGTGGTTTCAAAACTTATCTTAACAATTTGCTAAACATTGTCATTTCAAATATACACAATAACTTTCAACAATTTAAGTCAAAACATCATAAATAATGTCACAAATAAATTTTCAACAATTCAAAGCAAATGTAAAATACATGTTTCATTCACTTTATCAATGAATTTTAAAGCATAGTGATGTTGTGCACAAACCTCAAGCGAGTCGCCTCTTGGCCTTGACTCAGTTCCTCGGGTTCTTTCCCGGTATTCTTTTCAACTGAAACACACAATTTTACAGTGTTTCAGTACCATAACTTAGCATAAATCCAAAAATAAATTTAACTTCACTTTTACCTAGCTCTAACGTGCTAAACTCGACGTTCTTAAAATTTTGTGTTTCGGGGTTACTATTCACTACACTATTCAAGTCAAATTATTGACTTTCTAAGGCTTAATAGGTATGGGAATTCCAACTTCACCCACATACCACATTTTGGTCACTAAATTTGTTGGTTTTGGTTGTTTATTCAAATTCTAAGTCTTTTAGGCAAATTTGATAAATTTTCAGTTTTGGTGTCTAAGGTTACACTATTCCATTGGTCACTTTACTATTGGAATTTGACAAAACTTCATTCATAGAAAATATTCCCTAATGTCTTAAGTTTATTCTCCTTTTTGAATCACTTCAATTGGAGTTTTGTAGCTCAAGTTATAGCTATTTGAACCATGGCTACCGGATTGGATTCAACCCAGATTTTCTGGGCAATTTTGGTTCTGGCAGTTTTAGGTCACCAAATTGGGGTGGCCAAATGACTTGGTTAATGGCATAATTTGGGTTTGTATTCTTCATGAAACTTTTAGGTATATATCTCATCTAACCACTGGTAAAATTTCAGGTCATTTAGACCTTCCTAGCTCGAGTTATGGCCAAATGAACAATCACTATTCATTTAGTCAGTTTGTACAGGGCAGACTGTGATTTTCCAAGTTTGGTCAATTTGTTCACTAGGTTTTGGTCACTTTTTCGGCATGCTTCCTAAATGAAAATTGTGTCATTTAGTGTCTATTTTCATTCCCAATTGGTCTCATACCAATTGGACTTGTAAAATTTCATTTTTGGTCCCTTAAAGATAACTTGGTAATGCTGCCAGCAGCATGACCACACTCAATCCGAATTGGCTTTTGATTCAAACACTCCTAACACACCTCATTAGGTCACAATTGACCATTTCTTTCCTTAAACTAGGTCCAAGACATCATTTACCAATTTTTCACTTTTTTTGTCTCTAAACCCTAAGTGTCCATGTAACACCCTCCCGGTAACCACTCCGTACATTCTACTGTTTCGGTGACCGGTGTCGGTCCGGACAGCTAGAACGTCCGGAAAAATAATTAAACTTAAGTGAGGGACCAAAATTTACTCAAATATTAATAAGAAACACTTAGTAAAAATTTTAGAAATAAAATACAACCAAGTTAAACGAGCCGGTGCCCAAGCGATGGGTAACCAGAGGGAAGTTACGGTTCTCGCAACGAGGAGCCCTAGACCCGGGGGAAAAATTATAAAATAATTTTTGGGACTCCAGAGAAGGGTAATTGAGATTCCCATGGCATTAGAATGCCAAGAAAATACCTAGAAAAATTTTTCAATCGGTACAGCCAATTTTGACCCGTTAAGCCAAACGGAGGGCATTTTGGTCATTTCGCCTTCCGAGGTGATTTTTGGCCGACTTGTCCAGTTGAGTAAATAATTAATATGACATAAAATATGAAGAAATATTGCTAGAAATTAAATTGAAAATGAGTAGTGGAGGAAAGGAAAGAAAAATGCAACAAATGCCAATTTATGACATCAAAGTGATGTCATTCAAGATTACCAACCAATCACCATTAAGCTCCCATTTGACCAAACTAATAAAAGACATAAAAGAAGACCAAATTAAGACATAAATTGCAGCAGCCATCCTCTCCCAAAAAGCCAGCCGAAACCTAGCCATGGCCACCTTCCATGGAAGCTTTTTCAAGCTTTAGATTTTCCTCACTTCCACCCTATTTCTCTAACCTCTCTTCATTAAAACCTTACCCCACATCTTAAACAAGCTCTTGGCAGCCAACAAGAGGAAGGAAATTGAGGTTTAGAGGCTTGGAAAATTCTGCCCAAACAAGGTTAGTGCATATAAATACTCAAATCACCTTTATTCCATGTTAAAGCCTTTAAGTGAGCAAGAATTGGTAATTTAAGTGAATGAAATTTATACTTATGCATGCCTTCAATTCTGGCAGCCCTAAGGGAGGAAGAATAAGGGAGTGTTTTGATGGTTTTAATGGACTTAACATGAATTGGAAATTATGTTAAGCTATATAACTACATAGATGTTGAACTAGTGTGTTAAATTGAGGTTTAGGGATAAATTGATTTGAACCTTAGGGTTTGGAAAGGTGAAAGTGTGACTTGGCTTAGGAAATTGATAGGGCACATTGTAATGGTCAATTAGTGACCATTTTAGATGTGTTGACCATAAATGGGACAGAAAAATGAGATTGCAAAGTGAGGATTGCAGGCTGCCTAGGACAGTAGCATAGGGACTAAAAATTCAGTCCCTTTGCACTGCCATAACTTGGGCTGTGCTAGTCCAATTGGTGTTTGGCCAATTGGACATGAAACTAGGCTTATAATGGCACATTTTTGCTGAAGAAACCATGCCCAAAAGACCAAAGCAAAAGGGTCAAAACTCAGCCACAATCCGGATACCCTGCACTGAATTCTGCAGAATTTGCCAAATGAACAGTAACTGTTCATTTAGCCATAACTCACTGTAGATTTGGTCAATTGGTCTGAAATTTTTACAGCAACAAGTTAAGACATAGAAAAACAACTTTCATGAAGGAACCTACCCCAAATTATGGCCAGAACCCATTCAACCAAGTGACTCAAGTTACTGTTCATGCACTGTAGATATGGTAAATTTCTGCAGAATGCATATCCGGACAGCTTGGGTTTTTGAGCCATATCTGGAGCTACAAAACTCCAAATGGAGTGATTCAAAAAAGGAAATGCAACTAGACAAAATAAGGAACAACTTTCATGTTTTACATTTCTTCAAATTCCAACAGTAACAATGTCTAATGGAACAGTGAAGTTGACTCACCAAAACTGAAAATTCTGCTTGTTTTGAGTTTCACTTTGGAATGGTATTAACACTTAATGCCAACAAGTTTTAAACACCAAATGTGGTATGTTGGGAGTGCCAAAGTCAATGTACACATTTTTATTCCAAAAGTCAACATTTTTGTTGACCAATGATGAATAGTGACACCAAAAAAGTTGAAATTCACAAATTGAAGAATTTAAAAGTTTCAAATGCCCTAGTATACCTAACAAGATTGGTTTGGATAGTTTGGCATGCCAATAGGGTTCAGTTAGCAGTACTGCACATGGCAAAAATGCCATTCTGTGATTTCATGGCTTTTGGCCATTCTGACTTTGCATTGAGACTTGGCCTTGTGCCTGATATTATTTACAACTTGTTAGCTGTTCTGTTGCACACCGGGAGATGCATATGTGACCGATGGTGTGACGGCCCGAGGTACTAGGTACCCAGTGCCAGTTTACCCGTTATCCAGTCCAGTCATCTAGTGTAGGTTACTTGGGGCAACCAAATGAATAAAAGTGAACAACGTAAATGAAATAATAAATATATCAATACCAAACAAAGAAAGCATACACATTCTCTACACATTTATTTTCTTACTATTTTCTTTTATTATATTATTGCACCACTAAGCATTATTGCTTAGCGCGTTGTTTTTGCCACGCGTAGGTACTGGAGATCCCGATCGCGAGCCCGTGAGACCACAGATCGGGTGAGTCCATCCGCGCTTCGATGTCCGTGTCACCTCGTCACTGCAAAGGCATTGGTAGGACTATAGATGTCATTTTGTCATTTTGTAATTAACTTTTGATTTTCTGATATGTATTTGGGATTTATGTAATGTATTTTGAGGTTCATGTAAATAATAAAGATTTATGGTCATGTATGGTATTAATTTGAGTATTTAATGGTTGTTTATATATGAGAACCCTGAGAAAGGGATGTTTTGAGAAATGAAAAGGCTGTTGAGACCTGAAATTGACAAATTATTGAGATATTGATATTGAGTTTTATTGATGATATTGGAGTTGAGAATGAATGAAATAGTATATTGGAAGTGTTTTTAACAGTTCAAGAACTGCTTTCTCCATTTTTAGCCAGACTCACGATTTTCCTTAAAATCTTCGGAACCTCAAATGAATAATACTTTTGATAAATAGTTAAAACAAATCATATTTCATAAATTAACTTCAAAAGCATGACACAAATTAAGTAAGGTATATTAGAGTGTGCCAGTACACCGTGTGGCATTAATTACTCGGGTATACTGTACACGGGTAAGAGGTGTCACATTTAGTGGTATCAGAGCACGGTTTAGGCGTTTCTGGTCCTAGATCGAGTCCATACCATGCATTGCATTTGTAAGAGTCGAGGTGACACTAATGCAGATCTGTTTGTTTTTCTTATTTTAAATAGGATATGGACCCTTCATCTCAGAGGGCCGTTGAGGAGGAAGTGGAGAGTCATGCTCCACCTGCAGCAGCTGAGACTAGGGGTAGGGGAGAACCTACTACGCCAGCTCAAGCAGAGCCTGCTCAGCCTCCACAGGCCATGTTTCAACATATGGCCGACTTCTTTAGACAAATGGCCAGGGTAATGCCAGCACCACCACCACCACCACCAGCTCCACAGCAGAAATCACATCTGGAAAGGTTAAGAAAGTTTGGAGCTGTGTGGACTTCTATGGCAAGAGAGAAGATGACTCTGTTGCAGCCAAGAATTGGTTGAACAGAACGGGCAGAGTCTTAAAACAACTCCACTGCACCCCAGAGCAGAACTTAGAAGCTGCTATATCCTTGTTACAAGACGATGCCTACGGATGGTGGGACATCAGGTTCAGTGAAGTGCAGCCCAAGTCAGAATTTGGGACTTCTTCCTCTCGAGTTCAAGAAGAAATATGTGGGTATCAGATACCGGAAGAGAGAAGAAGGGAATTCATTAACCTGAGGCAGAGACAGTTGTCAGTGGCCGAGTATGAGAAGGAGTTTGTTTGGTTAAGCCGCTATGGAAGGGAAATAGTCCCTAACGAAGCTGAAAGGTGCAAGAGATTTGAAGAGGGACTGAATGACAATATCAAGATACAGCTCACTGCCTTGGGAATCACAGAATTTAGCAAGCTAGTGGAAGCTGCAATAAGGGTTGAAAAAGTGAGAATCAATGAGCGGACTGTATGAGAGACAACAAGAGGGGACCAGTCGGTCTAGTTCCACCCCGGATTTGGGAAGAAGTTTAAGGGTCCTCCCGCACGAGTTCGGTCGCCCACGTGGTCGTGGTCGGTCTCGGGGCCAGTGCCACGCTCACCCCTAGGAGAGGTCACCCACACCATCGGGGCGCCTCCAGTGGATGGGGTTCAGAGGACCAGCCCGGATTTTCTCGCGTGTCCACACCGCCGAAATGGCATAAGGAGTGTTGGAGAGTGATCGTGCTCGCTGAGGTGTGGGTCAACAGAGCATCGCTAAGGAACCGCCCACGCAGAACTACTATCACGCTTCCAACACAAGCGCATGTGACCGCTCCTGCACCACCAAGGGGTAAAAGGTCCGTAAATCCGGTTATGGGACCATCTCGCAGGCCAGATCTCGAGCCGCAGAGAGGCCGATAATGCACCACCGCCGAAATTATGCCCCGAGAGCTCAGAGGAGCAAGATGCCCGGACGTCATCGTGGGTACATTCTCCTCTACAATACTCCTGTGCATGCATTGGTGGATCCAGATCCACTCATTCCTACATTTGCATCAACTTACCGTAGAAAGGGGATACTAGTAGGGAGAGTGACCAAGACATTACGGTCACTAATCCATTGGGCCACAGTGTAGTGGTGAATAAGGTATACAAAGGTTGCCCTTTAAGGATTCAGGGGTATGAATTCTTGGCAGACTTGATTGAGTTGCCTTTCCATGAGTTTGACGTGATTTTGGGAATGGACTGGTTGTCACGTCATCAGGCAATAGTTGATTGCAAATTGAAGAGAATTTCTCTAAAAACTTCAGAGGGTAATGAGATCACGGTTGTGGGGAAAGGACAGATTTCTTGTCCAATGTCATCTCACACGATTGCAAGAAGAATGATGAGAAAGGTCGTGAAGCCTACCTAGCACATGTGGTGGATACTAGGCGTGCTAAGCCAAACCCGAGTGACATACCCACAGTGAGAGACTTCCTGCAGGTATTTCTGAAGAGTTGCCTGGTTTGCCACCGTAAAGGGAAGTTGAATTTGCCATTGAGACACCGCCGGCACAAAGACCCATTTCCATTGCTCCTTATAGGATGGCACCCATCGAATTGAGAGAGTTGAAAACTCGGTTGCAAGAGTTGCTTGATAAGGGGTTCATACGCCCAAATGTGTCACCATGGGGAGCTCCAAGTCGTTTGTAAAGAAGAAGGATGGGACTTTGAGGCTATGTATTGATTACTGGCGCTGAATAAAGTGACCGTGAAGAACAAGTATCCGTTGCCTAGAATTGATGATCTGTTTGATCGGTTGAAGGAGCAAGAGTATTTTCTAAGATTGATCTCGATCGTGGTATCATCACCGAGGGTGAAAGATGTAGATGTGCCCAAGATCGCATTCAGACCCAGATGGGCATTATGAGTTTCTCGTGATGCCCTTTGGCCTAACAAATGCACCAGCGTTCATGGACCTTATGAACCGTATCTTCCATCCATACCTAGATCGGTTCGTAGTGGTTTTTATTGATGACATTCGGTGTACTCCAAGACCAGGAAAGAACATGATGAACATTTGAGGATTGTTCGCAAACCTCATGGAAAAGAAGCTATATGCTAAGTTGTCCAAGTGTGACTTTTGGTGAATGAGATTGCATTCCTTGGACACATAGTGTCACCGATGGGATTAGGTGGATCCCAAGAAAATAGAAGCGATGATGGAATGGAAACCTCCTAAAACACAACCGAGGTCGAAGCTTCTTGGGGCTAGTTGGGTATTACAGAAGATTTGTGAAGGATTTCCCTAATAGCTGCTCCAATGACCAAGTTGTTACACAAGAATGTCAGATTTGACTGGAATGACAAATGTCAGACCAGTTTTGAGAGGTTAAAGGCTATGTTGACAGAGGCACCAGTGTTAACACAGCCAGTGTCAGGAAAGGACTTTGTGGTCTCCAGTGTTGCCTCTCATAATGGGTTAGGGTGTGAATTGATGAAAGAGGGCAAATTTATCGCCTATGCTTCCAGCGAGAAAGGCCACATGAAGCAGAACTACCCTACCCATGATCTAGAGCTTGCAGCAATTATCTTATGATCAAGATATGGAGGCATTACTTGTATGGTGAAAAGTGCTACATTTACACAGACCACAAGAGCCTGAAATATTTGCCAACCCAGAAGGAACTCAACCTTAGACAGAGGCGATGGATTGAGTTCCTGAAGGACTATGACTGTGTAATTGACTACCATCTTGGGAAGGCAAATGTAGTTGCTGATGCTTTGAGCAGAAAATCCATCACAGCTTTGAGATCATTGAATGCCCGTCTAACCTTGATTCGAGATGAGCTATTTTGGCTGAGTTGCAAGTGAGGCCAAACCTGCTACAGCAGATTTTAGATGGGCAAAAAGTAGATGAAAAGTTACTGGCTATTATGAGCAAACTCCCAGAGGGAAAAGCAACTGACTATGGGGTGAAAGCTGATGGGTGTCTGTACTATAAAGAAAGACTGTGTGTACCAGATGACGGGGAATTGAAAGCCAGTATTCTAAAAGAGGCACACACCAGTGTATATGCTATGCACCCAGGAAGTACAAAGATGTATCATGATCTGAAGCTTCAGTATTGGTGGCCTGGTATGAAGAAGGACATAGCTGACTATGTGACTAAATGCTTGACATGTCAGCAAGTCAAGGCAGAACATCAAGTTCCATCGGGTTTGCTACAGCCTATACGCATACCTAAATGGAAATGGGATCGGGTCACCATGGATTTTGTAAGTGGCCTACCTCTCACCCGGAAGAAGCATGATGCAGCATGGGTAATAGTGGATAGATTGACAAAGTCAGCACACTTTCTGCCAGTTAGGACTGACTACTCACTAGAGAGGTTAGCAGAATTGTATATTAGTGAGATAGTTAGACTGCATGGAATTCCACTTTCCATCATATCTGATCGAGACCCAAGGTTTACATCGAGATTTTGGAAGAAGTTGCATGAATCCTTGGGTACACAACTCCATTTCAGCACAGCTTTCCATCCTCAGACGGATGGGCAATCGGAAAGAGTAATCCAGGTAAACAATTGAACCAATTGAATTAGTATAAATATTGAACTAAAATGATAACAATAACATGAAATATATGTCAGGTCCTTGAGGATATGCTGAGGAGTTGTGTCATTGAGTTTGAGGAAAGTTGGGATAGATACCTCCCACTAGCAGAATTTGCATACAACAATAGCTACCAAGCTAGCATTCAAATGGCCCCGTATGAAGCGCTGTATGGGAGAAAATGTAGAACTCAGGTGTCTTTGGACTGAATTGGCGAAGACAAGCGGTAGGGCTGACACAGTGAAACAGGCTGAGGAGAAAGTGAAATCAATCAAAGCCAACTTAAAGGTTGCCTCAGACAGAAAAAAATCTTATGCCGACCTGAAGAGAAAAGAAATAGAATATGTGGTTGGCGACAAAGTGTTCCTCAAGGTGTCACCTGGAAGAAAGTGTTGAGGTTTGGAAGAAAGGGTAAGTTGAGCCCTAGGTTCATTGGCCCATATGAAGTCATTGAACGTGTGGGTCCAGTGGCCTATAGGCTAGCTTTACCTCCAGAGCTAGACAAGATCCACAATGTGTTCCATGTATCCATGCTCAGAAGATACAGCTCAGACCCTTCACATGTCATCTCCAGAGAAGAAATTGAAATACAACCGGATTTGACATATGAAGAAGAACCTCTACGGATCCTAGCTCGGGAAGTAAAAGAGTTGAGAAACAAGCAAATTCCATTGGTGAAAGTGCTTTGAAGGCACCACAACACCGAGGAGGCAACTTGGGAAAGTGAAGAGACGATGAGGCAACAGTTCCCTCAACTGTTTGCATCAGGTAAATTTCGAGGACGAAATTTAAATTAGAGGGGAAGAGTTGTAACACCCTCCTAGTAACCACTCCGTACATTCTACTGTTCCGGTGACCGGTGTCGGTCCAGACAGCTAGAACGTCTGGAAAAATAATTAAACTTAAGTGAGGGACCAAAATTTACTCAAATATTAATAAGAAACACTTAGTAAAAATTTTAGAAATAAAATACAACTAAGTCAAACGAGCCGGTGCCCAAGCGATGGGTAACCGGAGGGAAGTTGCGGTTCTCGCAACGAGGAGCCCTAGACCCGGGGGAAAAATTATAAAATAATTTTTGGTACTCCAGAGAAGGGTAATTGAGGTTCCCATTGCATTAGAATGCCAAGAAAATACCTAGAAAAATTTTTCAATCGGTACAGCCAATTTTGACCTGTTAAGCCAAACAGAGGGCATTTTGGTCATTTCGCCTTCCGAGGTGATTTTTGGCCGACTTGTCCAGTTGAGTAAATAATTAATATGACATAAAATATGAAGAAATATTGCTAGAAATTAAATTGAAAATGAGTAGTGGAGGAAAGGAAAGAAAAATGCAACAAATGTCAATTTATGACATCAAAGTGATGTCATTCAAGATTACCAACCAATCACCATTAAGCTCCCATTTGACCAAACTAATAAAAGACATAAAAGAAGACCAAATTAAGACATAAATTTCAGCAGCCATCCTCTCCCAAAAAGCCAGCCGAAACCTAGCCATGGCCACCTTCCATGGAAGCTTTTTCAAGCTTTAGATTTTCCTCACTTCCACCCTATTTCTCTAACCTCTCTTCATTAAAACCTTACCCCACATCTTAAACAAGCTCTTGGCAGCCAACAAGAGGAAGGAAATTGAGGTTTAGAGGCTTGGAAAATTCTGCCCAAACAAGGTTAGTGCATATAAATACTCAAATCACCTTTATTCCATGTTAAAGCCTTTAAGTGAGCAAGAATTGGTAATTTAAGTGAATGAAATTTATACTTATGCATGCCTTCAATTCCGGCAGCCCTAAGGGAGGAAGAATAAGGGAGTGTTTTGATGGTTTTAATGGACTTAACATGAATTGGAAATTATGTTAAGCTATATAACTACATAGATGTTGAACTAGTGTGTTAAATTGAGGTTTAGGGATAAATTGATTTGAACCTTAGGGTTTGGAAAGGTGAAAGTGTGACTTGGCTTAGGAAATTGTTAGGGCACATTGTAATGGTCAATTAGTGACCATTTTAGATGTGTTGACCATAAATGGGACAGAAAAATGAGATTGCAAAGTGAGGATTGCAGGCTGCCTAGGACAGCAGCATAGGGACTAAAAATTCAGTCCCTTTGCACTGCCATAACTTGGGCTGTGCTAGTCCAATTGGTGTTTGGCCAATTGGACATGAAACTAGGCTTATAATGGCACATTTTTGCTGAAGAAACCATGCCCAAAAGACCAAAGCAAAAGGGTCAAAACTCATCCACAATCTGGATACCCTGCACTAAATTCTGCAGAATTTGCCAAATGAACAGTAACTGTTCATTTGGCCATAACTCACTGTAGATTTGGTCAATTGGTCTGAAATTTTTACAGCAACAAGTTAAGACATAGAAAAACAACTTTCATGAAGGAACCTACCCCAAATTATGGCCAGAACCCATTCAACCAAGTGACACAAGTTACTGTTCATGCACTGTAGATATGGTAAATTTCTGCAGAATGCATATCCGGACAGCTTGGGTTTTTGAGCCATATCTGGAGCTACAAAACTCCAAATGGAGTGATTCAAAAAAGGAAATGCAACTAGACAAAATAAGGAACAACTTTCATGTTTTACATTTCTTCAAATTCCAACAGTAATAGTGTCTAATGGAACAGTGAAATTGACTCACCAAAACTGAAAATTCTGCTTGTTTTGAGTTTCACTTTGGAATGGTATTAACACTTAATGCCAACAAGTTTTAAACACCAAATGTGGTATGTTGGGAGTGCCAAAGTCAATGTACACATTTTTATTCCAAAAGTCAACATTTTTGTTGACCAATGATGAATAGTGACACCAAAAAAAGTTGAAATTCACAAATTGAAGAATTTAAAAGTTTCAAATGCCCTAGTATACCTAACAAGATTGGTTTGGATAGTTTGGCATGCCAATAGGGTTCGATTAGCGATCGCACATGGCAAAAATGCCATTCTGATTTCATGGCTTTTGGCCATTCGACTTTGCATTGAGACTTGGCCTTGTGCACGATATTATTCTGACTTGTTAGGCATTGCATTTGCACTGGGAGATGCATATGTGACCGATGGTGTGGCGGAGGTACTAGGTACCCAGTGCCAGTTTACCCGTTATCCAGTCCAGTCATCTAGTGTAGGTTACTTGGGGCAACCAAATGAATAAAAGTGAACAACGTAAATGAAACAATGAATATATCAATACCAAACAAAGAAAGCATACACATTCTCTACACATTTATTTTCTTGCTATTTTCTTTTATTATATTATTGCACCACTAAGCATTATTGCTTAGCGCATTGCTTTTGCCACGCGTAGGTACTGGAGATCCCGATCGCGAGCCCAGTAGACCACAGACTGGGTGAGTCCATCCGGCAGTTATGCTCAGTGTCCGTGTCACCTCGTCACCTACAGTGCATTGGTAGGACACTAGATGTCATTTTGTCATTTTGTAATTAACTTTTTATTTTCTCATATGTATTTGGGATTTATGTAATGTATTTTGAGGTTCATGTAAATAATAAAGATTTATGGTCATGTATGGTATTAATTTGAGTATTTAATGGTTGTTTATATATGAGAACCCTGAGAAAGGGATGTTTTGAGAAATGAAAAGGCTGTTGAGACCTGAAATTGACAAATTATTGAGATATTGATATTGAGTTTTATTGATGATATTGGAGTTGAGAATGAATGAAATAGTATATTGGAAGTGTTTTTAACAGGTTCCGAAGAACTGTTTTCTCCATTTTTAGCCGGTACTCCGCCGGATTTTCCTTAAAATCTTCGGAACCTCAAATGAATAATACTTTTGATAAATAGTTAAAACAAATCATATTTCATAAATTAACTTCAAAAGCATGACACAAATTAAGCAAGGTATATTAGAGTGTGCCAGTACACCGTGTGGCATTAATTACTCGGGTATACTGTACACGGGTAAGGGGTGTCACAGTCCAACCTAGTTCACAATTTCCTTGTATTTAGCTCATTCAATGCCTTTAATTATAATCATTCTACTAATTAAGGTTCATATACCCATTCAAACCAATCAAACCATGCAATAAAACCCCCATACTCTTGCTAGCCGAATTTCATTCATGGTCCCTCAACAAATTTTTCTTTTCATTTTAAGTTTATTTACAAGTTAATCAAGCTAAAAATGTAGAAATCAAACTAAATTTATCAAGTTTGCTTACTAACCTTTCTTAGAACTTCAATTCCTTCAAATCTCTATCTTTTGTATTTCTTTCCTCTTTCAATCTTCTTATTGAGGTTCAATTTAAAGGTTTCTACAAATTTTAGAAATGATTTATGGGGAAATTTTAGAGTTACCAAAGCTTGAATTTGAGCTCAAATGGAGGAATTAGAGTGAAGAGAGAGAGAGAAGAGGTGAACGGCAATTTGGAAAGAGAAGATGACCACTTTGTTTTTTTTTTTTGTAATTTTATGTTTATTTCTCTCCTTTTTGACTTAGTCAAAAATAACTTAAATAGGAAAATATTTATGAGGTATGCATGATGTCATCTATGTGATGTCATTACCTTTTTTACTTTTCTTTTTCTTTTTTTTTTTCTATTTATTTTTCTATTAGTTCTTTAATTTAATTCTCAATTCTGAAATTTTCTTTTCTTCGATTTTATTTGATAGTTAGGTCAGGAGTCAGCTCTCGGGGTCAATTGACCAAATTGCCCCTCGCACCGGGATGCAAATAATTCAATATTTCTTCTGGCTCCCTGACCTAATTATTTGACTAGTTTAACAGTTCTTTTTTGCGATTTGCTCTTTTCCACTGTGTTCATAAGGGTCCTAAAGACCGCAGCGTCACATTTTACTGTTCGAGATTTGAGTTTAAATCGACTTCACAGTCATTCCCGAGAAGGTCACCTATCGCTGTGACTCTCGGCTCGTTTAACTTCTTATGTTCTGTTTTTCTTGTTTATACTTAACTAATTGAACATTACTAATTATTTGTGTTTATAGCTTCTCTAGTTGTCTTAAGTGTGGTTTTAATCCCCTTAATTGTCCGGACCGACACCGGTCACCGAAACAGTGAAATACACCAGGCTATACAAATAGGGGTGTTACACCCGGTATGGGCATTATGAGTTTCTGGTGATGTCCTTTGGCCTAACAAATGCACCAGCAGCATTCATGGACCTTATGAATCGTATCTTCCATCCATACCTAGATCGGTTCATAGTGGTCTTTATTGATGATATTTTGGTGTATTCCAAGACCAGGGAAGAACATGATGAGCATTTGAGGATTGTTCTACAAACCCTGAGAGAAAAGAAGCTGTATGCTAAGTTGTCCAAGTGTGACTTCTAATTGAATGAGATTGCATTCCTTGAACACATAGTGTCAGCTGATGAGATTAGGGTGGATCTCAAGAAAATAGAAGCAGTGATGGAATGAAAGCCTCCCAGAAATACAATTGAGGTCAGAAGTTTCTTGGGGCTAGCTGGGTATTACAGAAGATTTGTAAAGGGATTTTCTTTAATAGCTGCTCCAATGACCAGGTTGTTACACAAGAATATCATATTTGACTAGAATGACAAGTGTCAGGCCGGTTTTGAGAAGTTGAAGGCTATGTTGACAGAGGCACCAGTATTAACACAGCCAGTGTTGGGAAAGGACTTTGTGGTCTACAGTGATGCCTCTCATAATGGGTTAGGGTGTGTATTGATGCAAGAGGGGAAGGTGGTCGCCTATGCTTCCAGGCAGCTAAGGCCACATGAACAGAATTACCCTACCCATGATCTAGAACTTGCAATAATTATTTTTGCACTGAAGATATGGAGGCACTACTTGTATGGTGAAAAGTGTTACGTTTACACAGACCACAAAAGTCTGAAATATTTGCCAACCTAGAAGGAGCTCAACCTTAGACAAAGGCGATAAATTGAGTTCCTGAAGGACTATGATTGTGTGATTGATTACCATCCTGGGAAGGTAAATGTAGTTGCTGATGCTTTGAGCAGAAAATCCATCATAGCTTTGAGATCATTGAATGCCCGTCTATCCTTGGCTCGAGATGGAGCTATTTTGGCTGAGTTGCAAGTGAGGCCAAACTTGCTACAACAGATTTTGGATGGGCAGAAGGTAGATGAGAAGTTAATGGCTATTAAGAGTAAAATCCTAGAAGGGAAAGCAACTGACTATGAGGTGAACGCAGATGGATGTCTGTACTACAAAGAAAGAGTGTGTGTACCAGATAATGGGGAATTGAAAGCCAATATTCTGAAAGAGGCACATACCAGTGTTTATGCTATGCACTCAGGAAGTACAAAAATGTATCATGATCTGAAGCTTCATTATTGGTGGCCTGGTATGAAGAAGGACATAGCTGATTATGTGACTAAATGCTTGACATGTCAGCAAGTCAAGGCAGAACATCAAGTTCCATTGGGTTTGCTACAGCCTATACGCATACCTGAATGGAAATGGGATCGGATCACTATAGATTTTGTAAGTGGTCTACCTCTCACCCAGAGGAAGCATGATGCAGTATGGGTGATAGTAGATAGATTGACGAGGTCAGCACACTTTCTGCCAGTTAGGACTGACTACTCACTAGAGAAGTTAGTAGAATTGTATATCAGTGAGATAGTTAGACTACATGGAATTCCACTTTCCATCATATCTGATCGAGACCCAAGGTTTACATCGAGATTTTGGAAGAAGTTGCATGAATCCTTAGGTACACAACTCCACTTCAGCACAGCTTTCCATCCTCAGATGGATGGGCAATCAGAAAGAGTAATCCAGGTAAATAATTGAAACCAATTAAATTAATATAAATATTGAACTGAAATGATAATAATAACATGAAATATATGTCAGATCCTAGAGGATATGTTGAGGAGTTGTGTTATTGAGTTTGAGGGAAGTTGGGATAGATACCTCCCATTGGCAGAATTTGCATACAACAATAGCTACCAAGCTAGCATCCAAATGGCCTGGTATAAAGCACTGTATGGGAGGAAATATAGAACTCCAATGTGCTGGACTAAATTGGGCAAAGACAAACTAGTAGGGCCAAACCTAGTGACATAGACTGAGGAGAAGGTAAAACTAATCAAAGCCAATCTGAAGGTTGCCTCAGATAAACAAAAATCTTATGCCGACCTGAAGAGAAAAGAAATAGAATATGCGGTTAGCAACAAAGTGTTCCTCAAGGTGTCACAGTGGAAGAAGGTACTAAGGTTTGGAAGAAAAGGTAAGTTAAGCCTTAGGTTCATTGGCCCATATGAAGTCATTGAACGTGTGGGTCCAGTGGCCTACAAGCTAGCTTTACCCCCAGAGCTGAATAAGATCCACAATCTATTCCACGTATCTATGCTAAGAAGATACCGCTCAGATCCTTCACATATCATCTCCATGGAAGAAATTAAAGTACAACCAGATTTGACATATGAAGAAGAACCCATATGGATCCTGGCTCGAGAAGTGAAAGAGTTAAGGAATAAGTGGATTCCACTGGTGAAAGTGCTTTGGAGGCACCACAACATTGAGGAGGCCACTTGAGAAAGTGAAAAGATGATGAGGCAACAGTTCCCTCAACTGTTTACATCAGGTAAATCTCAATGACGAAATTTAAATTAGAGGGGAAGAGTTGTAACACCCTCCCTGTAACAACTCCATACATTCTACTGTTCTTGTGACCAGTGTTGGTCTGGACAGCTAGAACGTCTGGAAAAATATTTAAACTAAAGTGAGGAACCATAATTAACTCAAATATTAATAAGAAAAAATTAGGAACAATTTTAGAAATAAAATACAACCAACTTAAATGAGCCGGTGCCCTAGCGATGGGTAACCCAGTGGGAAGTTGCAGTCCTCGCAACTAGGAGCCCTAAACCCAGGGAAAAATTCATAAAATAATTTTTGGGACTCCAGAGAAGAGTCATTGAGAGTTCTATGGCATTAGAATGTTAAGAAAATGCTTAGAAAAAGTTTTTAATTGGTACAGACAATTTTCAAACGGAGGGCATTTTGGTCATTTCTCCTTCAGAGGTGATTTTTGGCCGACTTGTCTAGTTAAGTAAATAATTATTATGACATAAAATGTGAATAAATATTGCTAAAAATTAAATTGAAAATGAGTAGAAAAGAAAAGGAAAGAAAATAAAAGAAATTGGAATTTTGACATCATTATGATGTCATTAAAATCCTCCCACCCAATCAAATTGTGACACTTGGCAATAACTCATTTAAAATGAGTAAATGGGCAGAAATTAAAGAAAAACAATCAGATTTCTTTATCTCTTCCCTTTGGCCGAATCAGCACCTCTCTTCCTCTTCCACCATTAAAGCTTCACCAAGCTTTGGTTTCACCCTCCAAACCACCTCAAAACCCTAGCCTCCCTTCACAAAAACTCATCCTCACACCTAGAGCAAGCTTTAAACAGCAAAAAGAAAGGAAGAAAGTGAAGTTCTGAAGCCTTGGAAAGTGCCTAAGTTAGGGTTAGTGCCAATTTCTTCTAAAAATTTTGTGTATGGCTGCCATTGAACATAATTTTGGTGTTGTAAACCATGGATTGTATGTGTATGAAAATTTTAGTTATTGGAGTTAGGGTTTTAGGCACAAAACTTGGATTTTTTTCATGTGTTGGTAAATGAAAGTTTAAATGGTCAATTAGTGACCATTTGGCTGTGTATGATGAGGAAATGAAAAGAGTTGTGGCTTGGTATTTGAGATTTGGTATGCTGCCCTTGCTGACCTGCAGGACTGAGTGTGAGTCCAGTAGGTTTAGGTAGTTATAAATAGAGTTGTAGAGGTTCAATTAGTGCAAGGCCAATTGGATATGAAACTAGACACATAATGGCACAACTTTGCTGAAGAAACCCTATCCAGAAAACTAAACCAAATTGACAAAAAAATTACCCTAATCCGGGTGACTTGCATTCTGCCTGGGCAAAATGACCAAATGAACAGTGTTTATTCATTTGGTCATAACTTAGTGTAAAAAGGTCCAATTGACCAGAAATTTTACCAGCAGAAAGCTGAGACATAGACCTACAACTTTCATGAAGGACATAAATCCAAATTCTGATCATAACCTAGTCAAATTGCCAACCAAACTTAGGTTACAAAATCTGGTAGAACCAGTTTTGCCTAGAATTTTGGATTCTGTCCAATCTGGCCAGTTA
Source organism: Hevea brasiliensis (assembly GCF_030052815.1). Classification (NCBI taxonomy): domain Eukaryota; kingdom Viridiplantae; phylum Streptophyta; class Magnoliopsida; order Malpighiales; family Euphorbiaceae; genus Hevea; species Hevea brasiliensis. The sequence goes on along the minus strand of NC_079494.1, from coordinate 61,007,138 downwards.
TGGTTTTTAGGTGATAACTTGAGCTACAAAACTCCAAATGGAGTGATTCAAAAAAGGAAATGTAACTAGACACAATAAGGAACAACTTTCATGAAGACAACTTTGCCAAATTCCTATTGTACAAATGACCAATGGAACAGTAAACATAAGGCTTGAAATTTGAAAATTGTAAATAATTAACACTAAGCTTAGAAATGGTATTGGCAACCAATACCAACAACTTTAGAATGCAAAATATGGTATGTTGAGAATATTAGAACCAATGTACCTATTGTCTATGCAAAAGTCAACATTTTAGTTGACTAAGGAAATAAATAGTAACACCTAAACCTAAATTTCAAGAATTGTAAAATTTAAAAGTGTAACATACCCTAATACACCTAGCAAGATTGGTTTGGATAAGTTGGCATGCCAATAGGGTTCAGTTAGCAGTACTGCACATGGCACTATGCCATTCTGTGACTTTATGGCTTTTAGCCATTCTGACATTTTGTAGAGACTTGGCCTTGTGCCTAATGTTATTACAGCTTATTAGATGTTCTGTTGCACACTAGGAGATACATATGTGATCGATGGTGTGACGGCCCGAGGTAGTTGATACCCAGTGCCAGTTTACCTGTTTATCCATTCCAGTCGTCCAGTATAGGTTACTTGGGCAACCAAAAATGAAAGTGGATAAATTTAATGAAATTATGAATATAACAAGTACATAATAAATAAAATTACTAATAATGATCAAAAAATGGTCTGCATAAGACATCAGAACATGCACTGCATATTTATTTTCTGTTATTTCTTTTTATTTTATTATTGGCACTACTAAACATTATTGCTTAGCGCATTGCTTTTCGCCACGTGTAGGTTCTGGAAAGACCGATAGAGAGCCCAGTAGACCACAGACTGGGTGAGACCATCTGCAGCTCTGCATAGTGTCCGTGTCACCTCACCGATGTCAGTGCATTGGTAGGACACTAGGTTTCATTTTGGGTATTTTGTAATTAACTTTTATTTTCTCATATGTAATTGAAACTTATGTAATGTATTTTGGTATTAATGTAAATAGTGGAAATTGTGTTTATGAATGAAAAAGTGAATATTTATTTATGATTTTTACATGAATATCATATGAGATGAATGATTAAGAAATGGAAATGTTGTTGAAAAATATTGAGATTTTGTTGATGAAATGAAGTTTGGGATTGATTGAAAATTTTGGAAGTGTTTTTCATAGGTTCCGAAGAATTGTTTCTCCATTTTTAGCCGATACTCTGCCAGATTTTCTATAAAATATGCAGAACCTCAAATAAATTTATGATTTCAATGAATGATTGAAATGAATTATATTTCGTAAATTGTACTTCATAACTATGAAAAAAATAAAAGAGGAATAATAAAAATGATTGAATTAAAATTGGGTGTTCCGGTACACTGTGTGGCATATCTTGCTCGGCTACACTGTAGACGGGTAAGGGGTGTCACAATTGTTACCAGTGAGACAAGGTATCCACCTTTCTAAAGAGATGTCTCCAAAGACACCTGAAGAAAGAGATAAAATGGCCAGGATTCAATATGCTTTGGCTATTGGAAGTTTGACGTATGTAATATTGTGTACTATACTGGATGTCGCATATGTTGTTGGTTTGACTGGCAGGTATCAATCCAATCCAGGTTTAGAACACTGGATAGCTGTCAAGAATATCCTTAAGTACTTGAGAAGAACTAAGGATTTATTCTTGATATGTGGAAGTGGTGACTTGCAATTGGATGGTTATACTGATTCTGATTTCCAATCAGATATCGATGATAAAAATTCTACCTCTAGATATGTGTTCATTTGTAATGGAGGTGCAGTCAGTTGGAAGAGTTCCAAATAGAGCACGACTGCAGATTCCACTACAGATGCTGAGTATAAGGCTGAGCAGAATTCGATTCAAACCGAAAAACCGAACCGAACCGAGTCAATTCGGTTTAATCAGTTCGATTTTAAAATTAAATCGGTTAGGTTCAGTTTTGAATTATAAAAATTTTGGTTATTTCGGTTTGGTTCGGTTTTGAAGAGAAGAAAATCGATTAAACCGAACCGAACCGAATAGTAATTTATATAGTCAAATCAAATTAAATCGAATCGACTCGATTTTTGAATTGATTTATTTTTACGAAAAATTTATGAATTATATTTAATTTTATATATATTAATTATTTAATTTCATTGATTAATAGTTATTAGGTTCAAACCAAAGTTAAAATTAGACCAAATAACTTGAAAATCAAGTCTAAATTCAAAAATCAATAAAAAAATCAAACCGATTGGTGTAAACCGAACCAAACCGAAATAAAATGGTTCAGTACGATTCGATTTTTCACCCATTTCGATTCGATTCGGTTTCTAAAATTTACGGTTTGATTTTTATAATTTAATTCGGTTCGGTTTGGTTTGAACCGAATGCTCACCCCTAGCTGAGTATATTGCTGCATCAGATGCTGCAAAGGAAGCTATTTGGATAAAGAAGTTCGTGACAGAACTTGCAGTAGTTCCTTCCATTGAGTCAACAGTTCCACTTCACTGTGACAACAATGAAGCAGTCATACAGGCTAAGGAATCTCGGTCTCACCAGAAATCCAAACACATAGAAAGGCGCTACCACATTATCAGAGAAATAGTTGGGCGAGGCGATGTAGCCATGCAGAAAATAGCATCAGCTAAAAATCTAGCTGATCCATTCACTAAGCCTATGTCACAAACTCAGCTAGACCGACATCTTGAGAAGATGGGTCTAAGATATTATAATGAATGGCTCTAGTGCTAGTAGGAGATTGTTAGTAGTGTGCTCTAGAGTATATCATTTAGTATATATCTTGTACATATTTTATTAATAAAAGGCATTTTTACTTTTCCGTTTACATAATATATTTATGTGTAATATAAAAGGTCCATTGATATTTTGTTAGAAATTCTATTCTTAAGTTGTTAAGAATATGAGTGACAGTATTTCTAGCACAAAGTATCATAAATTGGTTCACAATCGAGGATACTTCACACAGGACATGACTTATCCAGAAAGATTGTATTCATGTTTGTTCCCAATGTATTTATATGAGATATAAATAAGATGAAATGGTGAGTCTCATGCCATATAACAAACATGATAGGCACTTATACATGATAAGTAGGCCGAACCAGTGACATTTATGACAAGCACATGGAGTTTACTCTTGTCAATGTATTGTCATAAATCATATCAGTGCATATAATCTTTAGACCTGAGATAGCACAGTTATCTTGTATATAGATGGTTTGAGTTTCATACTGCTTTCATACTTGTACTGTGTATGGGTATATGGGCATGTGTTGGCTCCTACTAGTTATATATGGAGGTAGGTGTTGATCAAGATGGAATCTGTTACCCTAAGTAAATAGGGATAAAATCCTATGTTCATTTAATTGTTCTTGATGTTTCAAGTTTCTAGCTTAGACAGATAGATTTAATCAGAAAAGAGTTTCTGATGAGAAAATCTTTTTAATCAAGAACTGGAATTAAAAGAGAACATAATATTCATAGCAAATGAGATTTGACATAAACCATGACTCCAGCTCGAATTGGGATTTTGTAACGGAGAGATTCTAGTGTATGTTAATATATGATTATAGGTTCATTTAAGGTAAACCTTATTACTGATTGGGTGGCCATGGCATGCTATGCTAGGTGTTAACCATGGTCTATGAGGTGCATAAAATGATTTAGAGAAATCATTTATGGTAAGAAAGAGTTCTGATGATATTAAGAGTTGATATCATATCTCATTGCCAATTAGTGATGAGCCTAATGAGTCACATACATACACAAGTAATCACCAAGTTAAATATGATTTAATTAATTAGTTAAAGAGTTTAATTGATTAATTAAATAGGTTTGATTTGCAGTTAGATTGCAAAGTCCCTGGCATGGCTTGAAACCAAATCTAGGTTATTGGATATATAATATAAGTTAAATTTATATTTAAAGTATTTAAATATAAATTTAATTATAAGAAATTAATTAATAGAGATTAATTAATTAATTTATATTTGATATAAATTGATTAGAAGAAGAGAAATAATAATTTTGGGTTGAGAACTCAAAATTAAGACACAAGGGTATTTTGGTCATTTCACAGGGTGACATGTGGCACTATGAGATAGTGACACATGGCACTACATATAAGCTTGCCAATTGTCTTTTAATCATCTAAGATGATCAAAGTCAAAATTAAATATAGGTTGGACACTTGGCACAATGTGATTGGGTCAATTAAACCTAGAGCCAATCAGAAGGTGACATATGGCAAGGGTTTTGAGTGGTGACCTAGCTACATAAGGGAAAGGATGAAAAGAAAAATTATAAGCTACTATTTTTTTTTTGTGCCGCCACCCAAGGAGTCCTCTTCCTCTCTTCTTTTTCATATCTCATCAATTCAAAGAGAATTGCCAACATTCTCTTGAATTAAAATTGCTAAAAATCGTTTCTAGTGTCTTGTATGCATCTGTAATCTCTCAAAAGGTAAAACCTGAATTTCTAATTGATTGGAAAGGCATGAGAAGCTGTTCAAGGGGCTGCCATTGGTGATCTTGGTGTAGACAAGCAAGAGGGACAACATCTGGTGTCTTAGGCGCATCCCAAAGATGCAAAACACAACTGCAGTGCATCAAAATGTTAGTGCACTTGTTCTTGATCTAATCTAGGGTTCTAATGAATTAATCTGTTAATTCTAAAATCTTAAATGGCAAATGTAGATCCAAAAATATATTAAAAGTGTTTTAATATGATGTTTATCATTGAAATCAAATAGATAAAAATGTATCTTATATGATGCATGTGACCCTAGAAGAAAAATTTTTGAATTCAATGATCTAAACTTATGTTTTTCATGCTTCCGCTCCTTCAACACACACCGCACCCTCAATTATTTGAATGCCAATGATGAGGTACATAATGTGTGAGCTGAGAGTCTTCCTCACTCGTTATGAATCTTTAGGGACTGAATAATACCTCTTTGGAATTAGAGTCCTAATACGAGGGGAGATGAATTTAACAAATACAACATCAATTCACTGTAGTGTCATCCCACGTACTCGTATCAATAACAGGGACCAACATCATAATTTTGACCCCAAAATTATCAATCTTAAAGTATAAAGAGCACATCGTTAAATCTACTTGCCCTTATTAAGGGACGAGGTGGGGTGCCTAATACCTTTCTCACCCGTACATGGACCCTGAATCTAGAATCTCTGTTTTAGAAGTGGTCTTTTAAAATTTTATTTTTACAAGTGGTTTTCTTTAATTTCCCTCAAAATTAAAGTGACGACTCCTCATTTTTCCGCTTCGGTGATAATTATCTGGCGATCGGAAAAGCCCTTGCGATATTAATCTAGTTTTAATATTGTGTATGATGTGATATGGTATTATGAAGTGTTTGAATTGGATTAGAAGACCCTTGGCCATTAGATAGTTATAGCCAAATAGACATCTAAATTAATTAGGATATAAGTGTTAGATTTCAATATAAATTGTTATTAGTTTAATTCATATTATAAATAAAATTAGTAAGTAGCTCTAAGGTAAGTACAAAAAAGAGCAATAAGTGCATAAAACTTACATAGAACTTAATGAAAGCAAGAAAGGTATAAACATGCCACCCTAGAAAAAGAAGACCATTTTTTAAGGATAGCTTACGCCAAGAGCAGCTGTAATTATTTTAAGTTAAGTATCCCTAAATTTTCAAAGTAACATTTTTGTATGCAATACGTATTAATAATAGGATTTTAAGGAATAAATAATAAAAATTAATTTTGTTTGCATTTTTAATCCACTTTTCCATGAAAATTAAATTAAATAAATATTTAGTAAATTAAAATTAATTTTGTTTGTAAAAAACTAATTTAGCATGTAAATAAATTAAGTATTTGGTAAATTATAAAATAAATTGGTATGTTAGAAATAAACTAATTTAGGTTGCAATTATTTATACCTTATGTGTTTATTAGAATAAAATACACGTATATAATTTAATTAGTTTAATTATCTTTAGAGTAATTTGGTAAATTAATAAATTAATTAGTTAAATAGAAACTTAGGGTTGTTTATAAATTAAAATGTAAAGAATTAATTAATTTTAGTTACTTGGTAAATATCACTTAATTAAATTTAGTAACCCCATAGATAGGGAGTCTTGTGCATGGAAATTATTTATAAATAATAGCTCTTATTTGAACTATTTGTCTATGTAGGTTTAGAAATTGCATATTTATGCAACAATTTTGATAAAGGAATAATAAACAATACTTTTAGAAACATTAGTAGAGAATTGACACTCGAATTAATGAGGTTAGACTAGGCACAAGACATGCCTAATGCCTTATCCTTACATACCCACTATCTTGAACTTAGGCATTGGCCTATGGTGATGACGGTTGTGAAACTTCTACAAGGAGTAACTTGTCATCCATGATTGAAAAATTGAGTGCATCAATTAAGTCCCTTCAATTGTCTCTTTGAAAATTGATGTCTCAATTAAATGTCCCTCAGAAGAAATAATAAATATGTTTTAGTTATTACTCAGGTGTAACTCTTGTCTATCTCTACCTTTGTGGCACAAATCTTACTTCTATAGTAGTGTTGCAGGAAAATAATACTTACCAGTGAACTCAATTCTATTAAGATTATATAAATTGCATATTTAGAAAATGTTATCTAAGGAGGTGATATTTAAGTGAGACTGATGTGACTCCACCATCTTTCTTAGGCATTACTTGGTGCACTTTATATGATCCTATTAGCTAATTTTTCACCTCTCGTCACATGACTCCATAGGTAGGGTCACATTCCCTCTCCTCTCATTGTCCCATGTGTATTTTGTTGTGTTCAGTAAATAAATGCAAAACCAATAAAAAAACACACATATACACACACACACCCAAATCCCTAGTTAACTTGGTCATCAAATTGCTTGCTATAATTAATTTTAGAAATGGGAGTGGGACTTAGAGCCATAGTTAGATAAGGGAAGGTGCGTTTATTAGTTCGGAAGCTTTCGTATGAAAAATTAATAACTATTTTTTTTTTTTATTTCAAAACAAATTAATTTTATTTCAAAATAGTTATTATAAGTTATTATATATATACATACATACATACATAAACAGTGAATTTCAAAAATTTAAAACCATCTTGTAATTTCTTTTGAAAAATTAATAATTATATATATATATATATATAGATATCCTCCATCTACTTGAAGGACTGAGCCTAGATATTTAAAATGATTACTTTGGATTAAAGCCGGATGGTTGAAGTGGAGACGTGCCACGGGAGTTTTATGTGATCGTAAGATTCCCAATAAATTAAAAGAAAAATTTTACCGTACAGCCATACGACCGGCTATGTTATATGGTAGTGAGTGTTGGACACTGAAAGAGTCGTATGCATCTAAGTTAAGAGTTGCAGAGATGAGAATGTTAAGGTGGATGAGTGGCCATACTAGACTAGATAAAGTCCGTAATGAAAGTATTAGAGAAAAGGTAGGAGTGGTGCCAATTGAAGATAAGTTGAGAGAAGGGAGATTAAGGTGGTTTAGTCATGTGAAGCGTAGACATACGGAAGCTCCAGTTAGACAAGTAGAGCATATTAGGTTAGATGATAGAAAGAAAAAAAAGAGATAGACCTAAATTGACTTGGAAGAGAGTAGTACAACATGACGTAGAAGTATTACACATTTCTGAGAATTTAACCCAAAATTGTTCAGAGTGAAAAAAGTGAATCCATATAGCCGATCTTAAATTTTTGAAATAAAAAGCTTAGTTGAGTTGAGTTGAGTTATATATATATATAATTAATATTAAATTATTATTTCATATCAAATGGTTATATGTAATTACCCTTTATTATTTAATTTCTCCCTTATTGACGTTTTGGCGCTGCTTTCGTACACAGAATCGCGCTTCGTCGAGTCTTAACCAACTGTACTTAACTGACTGCATCGCAGAAGCTCCGTACAAAACGAAAACCATCCAGGATTGGCTTTGCTTTGTTCAAATTAAATCTCCACTATTCCGTCATTTACCTTTCTATATGCTCTCATCTATGACCAGGGGCCCACAATTCCAACCAAAGTTCCGTTCTCGCTAAGTTGTGAGTTGTTACGCACCAATGAGTTAAATAATTCTCAGATCTGCATTCCAAACCGTTAAACACAATGACCTTTTAAATAATCACGCAACTTTGACTCTAATGTCAAAAATAAATCCAGTCAGTTATAGAAGATCAGGAGGTGGTATCCACGGATTAATGTGTAGAGCTTGTGATAGCTAATAATTACCCAAAAAAAAAAAAGAATATTTTAAGAAAAAATAGATTTCAAGTGCAGATTCGCATCCGCGTTTTCTTCTTCCACTCTCTCTCACGCACTCTCTCGCTGTCCTCTGTGTCGTTTCTCTGCTTTTTTAGGGTTTCAAATCGCCGTTTCCCTCGTCGGGAATATCCTTTCTTGCAGGTAAATTTTATATCCCTTCAAGAGATTGCTTCGATAATTGCCTCAAATTAAGTTGATTTTAGTGACTTTATCTCGAGCAATCCGTTCTTTCAGATTCCTATTAATATGGATTTAACTTGTAAATATCCGATTCTGATTTTTTTTTTTAGCTTTTTTTTTTTGGATCATATCTTTAACTATGATCTTGTTCTTTTTTCTTTTTTTGTGCTTTTACTGTTTAACTGAATCGGATTTGGATCTGTTTTCTTGTTCAATTTCTTAATTATGGATTTGATATCCTGTTTGGCCCAATGTGTTCTACTGAAATTGATGGGTCGCTTTAAGTTTTATTTGTTTGGGCTACCCAGTTTGGGTTTTTCTCGTGTGTGGAAGACTGATACTCAGATTGTCCAACTAACTAGAAATCTAATCAATCGACGAAATAGAAGCAGCTTAAGAGTGACTAAACTATCTGCGATACACTTTAACAATCTGAATGGAGAGGCTTAATCAAAATTAACTTCTCTGTTTCTACGTTTGCATCAGTTTATATGGCTTCCACTAAATTGCTGTTAACTTCTGAGTCTGCAGTGGGTCTTTGAGTGCATGCTTCTCTTGATTTTTTTTAAAGAAGGGGTTCTTTTCCCCCTTCTTGGTGATTGTGTTATTGTTTATTTCTCCTCTTGAATCTATTCTTTCATTTTTTTTTTCTTTTTAACTTGGAGAGGCTAGTTTTTTAATGAAGCCAAAACATGGATTGTATCTGTTGGATTTGGAGTACAAATGATAAAAATAGTGGAAATAAAATTCTGAATATGTAATCTTGACTTTTGTATTTTATTATGTGTTGTTTGGATTGTCCATGAAAGTAAATAATTTAGCTTAAGCAATTGTTTTTCTTCTACTCTGTTGGGTAGAGATTGTAGATGTTATCTAAAAAGCATTAATTGATTTTCTCCTTCTTATCCTCTTTGGTGGGCTTTGTTCCACCAGTTTTGAAGTGGCCCATGGCATGTTTTCTTTGCTTTTTTTTTTTTTTTATCTTTTTAGGTTGCATCTATTGATCCCTGGCCAAAATGATTTGTTGAATGCTGCTATGCCCTTGTCTGACCATTTAACATTCAACGTTTTCAGGTACAATATGGCAATGGAAGTTACCCAGGTGCTTTTGAATGCACAATCGATAGATGGAAATGTGCGTAAACATGCAGAAGAAAGCTTAAAACAGTTCCAGGAGCAAAATCTCTCTAGTTTTTTGCTATCACTCTCTAGTGAGCTTGCAAATGATGAGAAATCTGTAGATAGCCGCAAATTAGGTGGTTTAATACTTAAAAATGCATTGGATGCCAAGGAACAACATAGAAAGCTTGAGCTTGTTCAAAGATGGTTGTCACTGGCTAACAATGTAAAAAGCCAAATCAAGGCATGTTTGTTAAAGACTCTTTCTTCTCCTGTTGCTGATGCTCGGTCAACTGCTTCTCAAGTAATTGCCAAGATTGCAGGTATTGAATTACCTCATAAACAATGGCCTGAGCTGATAGGATCGCTTTTATCAAATATTCACCAGCTACCTGGACATGTCAGGCAAGCCACTTTAGAGACTCTTGGATATTTGTGTGAGGAAGTCTCTTCTGATGTTGTAGATCAAGATCAAGTGAATAAAATTCTTACAGCTGTTGTTCAGGGTATGAATGCATCTGAAGGAAACAATGATGTTAGGCTTGCGGCAACTCGGGCACTGTACAATGCACTAGGCTTTGCACAAGCAAATTTTACCAATGATATGGAGCGTGATTATATCATGAGAGTTATCTGTGAGGCAACATTGTGTCCAGAAGTGAAGATACGGCAGGCTGCTTTTGAGTGTTTGGTCTCTATTTCATCATCTTACTATGAGAAATTAGCTCCTTATATCCAGGACATCTTTAGCATCACAGCTAAGGCTGTGAGGGAAGATGAGGAACCTGTGGCTCTTCAAGCAATTGAGTTTTGGAGTTCAATTTGTGATGAGGAGATTGACATATTGGAAGAATATGGAGGTGATTTCACTGGAGACTCTGATATTCCTTGCTTTTATTTTATTAAGCAGGCACTCCCTGCTCTTGTTCCAATGCTGTTGGAGACACTCCTAAAGCAAGAGGAGGATCAGGATCAGGACGAAGGGGCTTGGAACATTGCAATGGCTGGAGGTACATGTCTTGGTTTGGTTGCACGAACTGTGGGAGATGATATTGTTCCACTTGTCATGCCATTTATTGAAGAAAATATTACAAAACCAGATTGGAGGCAGAGAGAGGCAGCAACTTATGCCTTTGGCTCGATATTGGAAGGTCCTTCCCCTGACAAGTTAATCCCTATTGTTAATGTTGCCTTGAATTTCATGCTCAGTGCTTTGACAAAGGATCCAAATAACCATGTCAAGGACACTACTGCATGGACCCTTGGACGGATCTTTGAATTTCTTCATGGCTCAACCATGGATGCACCCATAATTACTCAGGCAAATTGCCAACAGATCATCACTGTACTGCTTCAGAGCATGAAAGATGCTTCAAATGTAGCAGAGAAGGCATGTGGTGCCCTTTATTTTCTTGCCCAGGGTTATGAAGAGGTGGGCCCATCATCTCCTCTGACTCCATACTTCCAGGAAATTGTTCAGGCACTTCTCACTGTTACTCATAGAGAGGATGCTGGGGAATCTCGGCTGAGGACTGCTGCTTATGAAACATTAAATGAAGTGGTGAGGTGCTCAACCGATGAAACAGCACCCATGGTTTTGCAATTAGTCCCTGTAATTATGATGGAGCTTCATAATACTCTTGAGGGCCAGAAGCTCTCATCTGATGAGAGAGAGAAGCAAAGTGAATTACAAGGACTTCTATGTGGATGTTTACAGGTTATAATTCAGAAGCTGGGGTCATCAGAGCCAACCAAGTATGTGTTCATGCAGTATGCAGATCAGATAATGGGACTCTTCCTGAGGATTTTTGCTTGTAGAAGTGCTGCCATGCATGAGGAGGCTATGCTTGCCATTGGATCCCTTGCCTATGCAATGGGCCTGGATTTTGCAAAATATATGCTGGAGTTTTATAAGTATTTGGAGATGGGTCTTCAAAATTTTGAGGAGTACCAAGTTTGTGCTGTCACAGTTGGTGTTGTCGGTGATATTTGCAGGGCATTGGAGGATAAAATTTTGCCATATTGTGATGGGATTATGACACAGCTTCTCAAAGATTTATCAAGCAGCCAGTTGCACAGGTCTGTGAAGCCTCCCATTTTCTCATGCTTTGGTGACATTGCACTAGCTATAGGTGAGAATTTTGAGAAGTACTTGATGTATGCGATGCCCATGCTCCAAAGTGCTGCAGATTTATCTGCCCATACAGCTGGTGCTGATGATGAAATGACTGAGTACGCAAATTCATTGAGAAATGGGATTTTGGAGGCGTATTCAGGGATTCTTCAAGGGTTTAAGAACTCTCCTAAAACTCAGCTTTTGATTCCTTATGCACCACACATCCTTCAGTTCTTGGATAGTATATATATGGAGAAGGATATGTATGTTCTAGTCAAATATGACCTCTTCTTTTATTTTACATTTATCAAGTATTTTTATGCGTTATAGTTTGTGACTTGCTATAATCTATTTGATGCAGGGATGATGTAGTAATGAAAACTGCCATTGGGGTCCTTGGAGATTTAGCAGATACATTGGGAAGCAATGCTGGTTCTTTAATACAGCAGTCTCTTTCTAGCAAAGACTTTTTAAATGAATGTTTGTCTTCTGAAGACCATATGATTAAGGAATCTGCTGAATGGGCCAAGTTGGCCATAAGTCGTGCCATTTCTGTTTGAAGTTGTTGCGATTTGGCATGCTCTTTCCTTTTACAAGTCCCTGCATACATTTGGGTGTATTGAGTCGGGGTCCATGGTTGCATCTGTGTCATGTCATCTGCCATTTTTGGATAACAAAGTTATCAGTCTTCAGGTTGTCACTAACTCTTGCATCAGCACCATAGGGTTGGGAATTGGGTAGTGATTACTTTGTGGATGTAGGTGAAGGCATGTGTTAAAAGCTCCAGGGAATATCAGTTAGAGCTCAGAATTGGGTCAAGCGAGGGGGAGATAATTTTTATTTGCTGAATATACAAGTAAGGAAGCATCTTGTCATTTGCTATTTATTGATCTTTGTCATGTTTGAGACCTGTCATGCTGTTCTGGTGGTAATCTCGAAGGTTTTTGAAGTTGATTACTGCAGTGATAGGTTGAAGTTTAGTGACACTTGAAGATGAAACATGTGCCACATTTACCACATTTCATTCCTGATTTTGTGCCCCCTTTTTTTTTTTTGGGTCTTTTCTATCATTCATTTCATATAATTTCATCATGTCTGTCATGGTCGGGCTGTACTTTTAACTGCTGCACTTTTGGTATACTTGGTTGGGGGGCCTTTAACATATATTATTGAGGGTATTGCATCCTGCATTGCATTTTTTATTTTTATTTTTTAATGTTTTTATAGGTCTCAAGTCAGTAACATACCTTGCATTTAATCAATTAAATACCGTTTTTTTCCCCCTCTTCAAAATATGGGTTTCCTTGTTTTTCCTAGAATGTGTAATATTTTCGTTAAATCTCTGCTTGTAGAGAACAGTTACATTGGAATGTCATGAGTTGTGTTGACATTGTAGGGATTGGATGGAGAAATGAACATCAGATGAAGTGGGATTAAGTACAATTGTATTTTTATTGTCAGGTCTTTGAAAAAACAGTACGGCTTTTTGACATTTCTTTCCGGGGTGTCTCCTTGTTTAACGGTGTGTTTGTGTATGCTAGTGTGGGAGAGATTGAGAGACTTGTACTTTGATTGGGAGGAATTTTTAGAGGTAAAGTATACATTTTTAAAGATACGGGTATGAGTTGTTTGTTTCGGAGCGTTTTCAAGGTTTTCAATACCTCTAAAATTTCATTTTTTTCAATATTTAAATTTATTTATTTTAATATTTTAGAGGAGAATTTATTATTTTTAAATTAATTAGTTGATTATTATATTTAAAAAAAAATGTAATTATGTAGTTTTTTTTAGTTAAATTTTTGGTTTTCTGTGCTATTTATTTTAAGAAAATTAATTAGCTGATCAATGTATTTTAAAAAAATTTTATAATTTTAATGAAATTAATTAGTTAGTTTATATATTTTAAAAATATAGTATTTTAAAAAATATATTATTGAATAAAATAAAAATTTTCTATGTGAATATTAAATTTGAATTTATATATATTTTTTAAATTTTGAATTATTTAAACATTATTTTTGTGTTTGTTCTACTATTAGAAATTTAAGGACATTAATTTAACTTTTTGTATAGATAATTTTTTACTGTTTTTATTAGTATATGAAAACAAAGAGAGAATAAGGGAGAGGAAGGTATGAGTGTAAAGGGAAAGAAATATGGAGAGAGAAATAAAGAAATATAAGAGAAAAATAAGAGGGAGAGAATTAAGGTAACTTAAGTATGAAAAAATAATTATGAGACTAAATAATTAATAGACTCAAATTATATATATCAATTAATGTGTATTATTAAAATATATGGGCTAAATAATTAGTGTTACTAAAATAGAGAGATTAGATAATAGTTAGATTAGTATTGACTAACATAAAAATTGATGCGACTAAATAATTTAACAGAAGTGAAATATAGGATTAAATATTAAATAATTACTTTAGTTAAAATATAGGAACTAAATAGTAATTTATGCTATTTTAAATAAATAGGAGTCTCCTACTTCGGTTGTTTGAAATTTATTCTGCCAAAGCATTAATTTTGAAAAATTAACTTTAATTGCCAAAGTCCTATACTTCAGTTGTTGAAATATATTCTGCCTTATTTTTCCAAAAAAACATAACTCTTAACCACAAAGTCAGATTTTTGATCTGTGTTAATGCAATGTATTTTTCCACTAAAATACTTTTCAAAACTAACTTTGTATCAATCAAAAATGAAAATTAAATTTAGTTTCCCGTTAGGTCATGAAATATGTAAAAAATTAAGTCAACAGGAATTTCTAAAAGCACAGCCAAACACGAATAATCATAAGAGATTCACAAGGCATAAAAGCAAATAAAAGATTACATGGTATAATACCATAAAGCTTTGCTTCCTTTTCTTGCTTTTATTTATCACAATTTTGAAATTGAGATCTACAAACTTAACACAAACAATTTCAATATACTTAGTAGCACACTAATTATTTTATTATCATCAAAACATGGATTAGGTCCAATAATCTCCCCTTTTGCAATTGATACCTCAATATTAAAAATAAAAGAGAACACATGAGGGAGAGTTTTTGACTCAATTAATGCAATGTCATGATGTCATGAATCCTAAATGATGATAAGGTGCAAAAAGAGGAAATATAACCATGGATAATGCATAAATATCCTTAAAGATCCATTAACATCATAAGGTAATCCAAAAAGGGATATCAATTTCCATTAGCAATATCCACTAGCTAAACTATACATCCATTAGCTAAACTATCTCCCCTTTCTGGCATCATCAAAATAGAAACCATAATCTTTGGGGATGGTCATAGGTGTCTTAGTACTAGGGTTAACTCTAAAAGCACGAAGGAGTCTAGTGATCAAACGACCACAAGGAAGACAAGTAGAAGTATACCTAAGAGCCAAAGCCATGGTGTGGATCATGAGAATTGGAAGATTTGGAGGACATTGCTCTATGAGACAGGTCATGCGGAACATGTCATAATAGGTTAGGTGAGACCTATAACCAGCTTCAGAGATGATTTCATTTGTTACAATGTGGTGAACAACTTTAGGGACAACCTTAAGTTGAGCAGTAGGTAGGTGGACTAGGTCTCTAGTGTTCACCATCACTATCCTAGTTTGATCTTCAGGGGAAAAATGCTCAGTGACCCATTGGTAGTGATGGTGACAATCTCACTAGAGTTGGGGATCCCTAAATGCTCATCTAGAACAGTAGGAGTGATGAGAGTCTTGCAATGGTTTACATAACTAAGAAGAAAGTGTGAAGGTTTGCATAAAAGTCTTTAACTAGGTTCTCATGGGTAGGTCCCGGTGTGGTGATAAGAGAAGCCTAATCTTGGGTTATGAAGGGTTGAAGTTGATACATATTTATACTTTGAACATAATGTACAAGGATTTTTGTATATAATAACAAATATTACCATCAATTTGTTGCATTGCACAAGGTAAATGAATATTACAACAATCCCATATATAAAACAGTCAAGACATATTACAGATTGCAGTAGATAAATGCATAAACCCAAAGGAGCAAAAGTTTAATTCTCAAAGGAAGATACATAACGTGGAAGTTGTAAAAAGTATGTAACATCAACTAGGCACAAATCAAATTTTTATTTATACAATAATTAGTATTACGATCAATTAGGCATGTTATACAGACCAATCAACTATTTCAGTAAATGCATTTCATAACTCCATATCAGTAAAGTCCATAAGAATCAAATGTAGTTACTTACAGGAAGATAAGCAATTAATCATCAAAAGAATCTCAAACATATTAACAAAAGTTTCACCAAGAGTAATACACACACACACACACACAGAATTACTTACATTTAGAAGAGATAACCAAAAAGAGAGATCCAAGAACTAAAATACAACAAAAACTAGCAATTTTACAAAGAAAAGTAAAGAAGTAAGCACAATTACAAGAATTAGATCATAAAAACAAAATAAAAATCCAAAACAAAAAGAAATTAACAAATACGTAGAAAGAGAGAGAGAGAGAGAAGGAAAACCCAAATGCGTTTAAAGAAACTTAAAATCCAAGAGTAGTTGAGAAAATTAAGATCCAAAGAGTGAGATTTTAAAGGGTTTTAGAAGTATCTTGAATGAAGTGAGGGAAGGAATGAGATGAGTTTCGAAAGAGAGAGAAAGAAATGCGAAAGAAATGAAGAGGCTTTAGAAGAAAAAGAAATTTGGGGGAAATTTAAAAAGGACTTTGGCTGTTGGAAAGCACTGCTTTGTTAGTTTTGTTTCTTACTACACCAAGAAATTAAATAGTGTCTTAGGAGTTGACAAGTACTAGAGGTACTTTTTCTATCAATGATGCTTTTGGCAAAATTGGCATCTGAGTAGGAACTTAAAGCAAATGATGCATTTCTATGATACCATAAATCTAAATGCAATGTACCACTTAAATACATGAGAATGCATTTTACGACATGCAAATGAGTCTTTTTATGACGTGATTGAAAATGTACACACAAGCATACAGAAAACATAATGTTGGGTTTACTAGTAGTGAGATATAATAGACTATCGATCATACTTTAATAAAAATTTTCATCAAGCAGCTTTCTTTTTTCATCATTGTCAAGCTTGGTGTCTGTGCTCATTGGAATTCTACTTGGCTTACTCTTCTTTATCCCAAATCTCTTGATCAACTCTTTGGTATGCTTGGCTTGGTTGATGAAGATGTCATCCTTAGCTTGCATGATTTGAAGTCTAAGGAAAAACTTAAGTTCTCCGATCATGCTCATCTCAAACTCACTTTTCATGGTGTTAGAAAACTGTTTACAGAAACAGTCATTAGTTGCAACAAATATAATATTGTTAACATATATTTATACTACAAGGATGCCGTGATCATTATTTTTAACAAAAAGAGTTGTGTCAACCTTGTGTTTTGAAAAACAATTTTTCAAAAGAAAATTACTTAGCCTTTCGTACCAAGCTCTAGAAGCTTGTTTTAAACCATATAAGGCTTTAATCAATTTGAAAATATGATTTAAAAATTCATGATTTTCAAAGTCGTAGTTTGCTTAATATAAACCTCATGTTCAATAAAACCATTTAAAAATGCACTTTTCATATCTATTTGAAAAAGTCTAAAATTCATATATGATGCATATGTAAGCAAGATTCTAATGGCATCTAATCTAGTTACAAGGGCAAAAGTCGCATAATAGTCAATGCCTCTTCTTGGTTATAGCCTTTGGCTACCAACTTAGCTTTGTTCCTCGTTATGTTACCATCTTCATCTATCTTGTTTCGAAATACCCATTTTGTGCTTATGGTTGGATGATTTTTAGGCCTAGGAACTAAGGTTCAAACCTCATTCCTTTCAAATTGGTTAAGTTCCTCTTGCATAGCAAGCACTCAACCTTCATCACTGATGGCCTTATCAATAGGCTTAGGTTCTATTTGAGAGATGAATGCAAGATTATTACATATATTTCTAAAAGAGGATCTAGTTGTTATCCCTTTTGAAGTTTCACCAATGATTTAATCCTTGGGATTATCATTCTTAAAAGTTTAATCCTTAAGCAAGTCTTGTTGATCTCCTTGATATGGAACTAGTTGCCTGTAATACCTGCCACTTTTCGATATGGAACTAGTTGCCTGTAATACCTGCCACTTTTCGTCGACATTAGAATATCTATTCTTGATGTTGAAAATTAAAACTTCATCGACAAGAGAGTGGTAATAAGATGTGAAAATATTGATACACTTGAATTTTATAGATATTTTTAAGTACAATTGTATACTATCTCATAGCATTTAGGTAAGTAATCTCATGTATAGTAGTTGATTTCATTAGTTTTTATAATTTTTATTGTCAAGCCCTTAATTCTATGTTTTCTGCATCATTTCAGGTGTTTGGGTGAAGCCCCAAAGTATAGGAGCGAAAAAGAGAAGCTTGGAAAGGTAAAAAGACTCAGAATTTCTGCCGATACAAAGTATATGGGCCGTGTAAGCAAAGCCACAGACCCGTGTAACCTTCTGCCAGACGAAAGCTAGAGAGCCAATGGAGAAACAAAAGTACACGGGTTGTGTAATTGGACCCGTGTAATCTGCAGGGACCCATGTAAGTCTCTGCCGAGCATAAGCTTAAAGAACTTTCTGAGAACAAAAGTATACGGCCCGTGTAGCCAGCGCAGACCCGTGTAAGTCTCTGTGCTAATGCAAGACTCCACAATTCCACTCTATTAAGTTACATGGCTACACGGCCCGTGTAGCCAGCGCAGACCCGTGTAAGTCTCTGTGCCAATGCAAGACTCCGCAATTGCACTCTAGTAAGTTACACGGCCCTGGGCCATGTAATGACACACGGGCCATGTACCATGCGACAGCCAGTTTTCAAACCCGAATTCCTGCTCTTGTTAACATATTCAAATCAGACTCCTAAGGCTTTTGGGACTTAAAATGACCTAACCCTAGAGCAGTTATTATAAATAGAAAGAGAGAACATCCAAAGAGAGAGAGGATCCTTTGACAGCACCTTTTTTAGGAGTTTTAAAGAGACTCGCATTCTGACTCTCTCCAGCCATCTTAAGGAGAAGAATATCAGCATCAAGAGGAGTTTTCCAGCTGAAGTTCCACAAGATCAAAGCTGTAAACTCTCTTTGGTTACTTCATTCCATCTCCTTAAACGGATTTTTATTGTTTTATTTCTTCTATATGATTTCTTTTAACTGTCTTTACCTTTTTATCATGATGTTTGTTGAACTCATGAGTGAGTAGTTTTCATATTCTGGAATTGGGAGAGTAATGCTTGTAATCATTGTTATGGATAAACATTAAGTTTTATCTATTGGATTTGAGATTTGTTCCTTGATTTAATTTCTTGTGATTTTAATGCATGCTATTTGCTGGTACCCACTTAGTATTGATTGTAGATATTAATTGAAGGACTGAAAAGTGAAGATTAATATTAGAAAATCAAGATCTTGAACCTAGGAATTCTGACCCAGACATAGGCTGATACCTTTGTGGAATTTCAAAATTAGTCGAAAGCCTTAAAGGATTTTAATTAATTTGATCGCCACAAAAGTCGGGTTTAAGTTAATTAGAATACACCCTAGGTGCCTTGAGAGAGGACTTAGGATACCTTAGGACTGATTTCCATCAAGGCAAACGATTCTCAATCTAGTAAATAGACAAGATAACATCCATAGCAAGATTCAAGTGTGAAATCTTAATTCTAGAATTGTTCCAAAATAGATTACTTCATTTTAAATTTATCATTTTAGTGTTTAAAATAGACAACTTTAGTTCCTTCACTGTTCGATAGCCTAAATAGTCAAAATTACTGTGTAGATTTGTAACACTCTCCCTGTAGCAACTCCGTACATTCATCTGTTCCGATGACCAATGTCGGTTCGGACAGCTAGAACGTCAGAAAAAATATTTAAACTAAAGTGAGGAACCATAATTAACTCAAATAATTTACAAATTTAGTTTATAACTTTAATGTACAATTTTAATTTACAACTGCTCAAAACCAAGAACACTATATACATATAGTGAACATACATTAAAATACAAAATATAAAATATGGTATACTTAATATACCCGATAAACTCTCAATATGCCATTAGCAGCCTAGTCTGCTGCCCTGTCAGTCTGTCTACCTGCGACAGTAATAAAAAGCTATCGCTGAGTAAAATTTACTCAGTGGTGCACAATAACAATTTGAAATGCGATATATAAATTTTTTATTGACAATTCACAAATCAAATAATTCACAATTCCATTTCACAATTTACAAAGTTCATATAACACAAATTTGATCAAATAATTGAATAACACAGTTTTGCCAATCAATAACACCATTTGATCAAATAATTGAATAATACAGTTTTGCCAATCAATAATATAATTTGATCAAATAACTGAATAACACAGTTTAGGCCATGACACAATTTTTCTGCACATGTCGTGTTGTACACCACGACAAGACACACTCACCCCAATAATCGAAATCAATGAGGGAGGAAGCTAGCTAAATAATGAGTACTCATCCACACTCGCCTCAGACTGACAAGTCAAAGAGGGAGAAATATAATCACACTCACCCCATAAATGGAGGGGGAACATAGTACCAGTGTCATGCCAAGTGTGAATCAAAACAATTCCAAATCACAATATTTAAATATTTCATACAAACCACAAATCATATTTTATCTCAAAATTTTCATTTGCAAAGTAGGCAACACAATAATTTCCAAATAAAATTCCCAAGTCAAAATAATAAAAAATTATTCATAACTCAATTCTCCAAATAAATTTTCCGGTAAAAGCAGTGAATATAAAAAGTATTGTGCACAGACACAATTTAAAACTATAATATTCAAATAAATTTTTAAGTAGAAAATAAGAAATCAAAATTATTGTGCACAAACACAATTTAAAACAATAATATACAAATAATAATAATTTATTTTAATTAAAAAATTCAAAAGAAATAAATATTGTGCAAAACCTCTAATATATGCCTCTTGGCCCTAACTCAGTGTTCCTTATGCTTCTCAATATCCTTTTCAACTGAAACACACAATTTGAAGTGTTTCAGTACTCATTTAAACTGTCTCTAGCAATAAGGTTTAATACTTAATTCATTGAATTCTATTATTTCTTTAGTCAACCTAAGATGTCGACCCTTGATGCATTCTAGGTGAATTAGGTTTTAATGTTACCAATATGTCACATTTGTAGCCTTTTAGTATGGGTACATATTACCAAATTCATTTCCATGTATATTGCGTTTTATTGCAATTTGTCAGATTTTGGTATACTAATTTGACCTAGCCGGATGACCTAGTTCCCTCGGTTTTCGGGTTTCGGTCAAAACTACAAACTTGTATGTCTATTTCTTATTGCACGCAGGGCAAAATTTCAGGTCATTCTGAGTTTATTAGACCAAGTTATGGTCATTTTACTATTGCTGGACAGAATGTACCAAAATGGTAACTTTAGGTCATTTTTAGGTCACTTTTGGTTCGGCTAGTTTTTGGACCCGAACTTGTGCAACCTATTTGACTTGCTTATGGTCATTTCTGGGCTTTGTATCTTCATAAGACTTGTAGATATAGGTCTTAACTATTCATGGTAAAAATTTCAGGTCAATTGGACCTATTTTGAGTGAGTTATGGCCAAAACACTAACTACTGCCTAAATGGTCAATTTTCAAGCTTTCAAGTCATTAATCCGGATTTGGTCATTTTTCAAGTTACCTTCTAGTTAGAATTTAGGTAAGCTTCCTTCATGAAAGTTGGCATATTTTGTGCGTAGTTTCACCTCCAATTAGTCCCATATGAATTGGAGTCACACACTTAAGGTTCTAAGCCAAAACATATACTGCCCTACTACACACTCCTCATCACTTACCAAATTACTTCCTTCATGCCAATTCTGGTTTGTACCTTATCATTAACACATTTAACAACACATTTTGGTCATTTTGGACAGCTTGTAACCATTCTCAATATGCACACTATAACACAGAATTTTCCAAAGTCCATTTACATCATTTAACCACATGAACATACCCCGTTTACATACCCAATTCCAAACCATTATACACATATCCATGCTGCCATCAATAACAACATCTTAAACAACTATAAACAAGTAAAAACAAGCTACACATACTGAATTTCCATGGTTGCCAAAATGTACATGTCACACCCTACTCCTCGTAAGATGTAACATGCTCCCGTAGTACACCTAATGAATTACCGTACTTTGCTTACCGGTAACCCATTAAATATACTACAAGGGATTTTAAAACAATTTTCGTTCATTTTTAAATTGGTGGATAATTTTTTTTTTCAGATATTAAAAACATTTATTTAAAGTCCAAACATAAATTAAATTTTTAGATATTTAAAATCTCCGCAATTTTTACAAAAATTTCGACAGAGTGTCGTCTGTATTTTAAGAAAATAGTTCTTCAAAACCTAAAAATAAAGACACTCCCAATATTTTTCTCAATCACAACTCTATTATTCAATCTCATTTCACAAATCAACACAAGCAACTCAATACGCAGTTTAAATTAAATCAAACATTGAAATATCTCATTAAGATAACAAAATGAATATTTACATTCATGGGAGTATTAAAAATTTTGTAGTGCAAACTTTATAAATACATAAAATCTCAAGATAACCTTATAATAATTTATATTTCATTACAATCCAAAAATATATTACAAAAGAGTTGGTACAACTGCTCAAAGTAAATTTCATACATATAATTATAGAATTACATCAAAATCTAAAGTACAAGGGTATACTTATGATATACCCGAAGATAGTCTCACTATGCCTTTCAGTAATCTTGCTTAGCTGCTTTATATTTTCTTTCACCAGCGACAGCATACAAAGCTATCGCTGAGTAGTGAACTCAGTGGTGCATAAACTAATAATTTAAAACTTAGTACAAGTTATGCTTGACAATTCATAACAAATAAAAATTTAAAATTTCTAAATTCTTCAAAATTCATAACATTCAGAAATTAATATTTTCATTTATGCAAATTATTCATTTAAATAACATTTTGATCAAATAGTAACTATTTATCTACATTTCTTTTAAATCTCGAAACAATACGAAAATATTTTGAATCACTAACAAATTATTTATTTCAATCACAATTTATCAAACTATGCATAATTTAAAGGGCATTGCTAATAATTCACACAGTTGAACCCATGACCCAAAATTCAAATATATGCCATGTTGTACACCACGACATTTCACACTCTCCTAATAACCGAGGCTAAAAGGGAGGAATAAAGACTAGCTAGTATATATGAGTACTCATTCAAACTCTTCCCCAACTGGCAAGCCAGAGAGGAAGGAACTCGTCCCATCTAGTGGAGGAGATATCTCACTAGACAAGCTAATGAGAATTCACAATATATTTTGCCATGTCAACTATGGTTTCAAATCATATTCAAAACAATTTCTATTTACAAAGTGTTTACAAATCATCAACATATTTAATCATCATAAATTCATGCTCAAGGTTGGCAATACATCAAACTTAAAACTTACAATCCTCAAAACCATGCAATAAATCCTTAAATGCATAAGATAATTTACATTTAATTTATACAATTTCATTCAAAAAATTAAAATCCTCAACAAAACAAAATTATAAATCATAAAATAAACTTGTTCAAATCAATTTAGAAGTGAAAGGTAACAAAATAGTTAGTTGTGCACAAACCTTATACGAGTCGCCTCTTGGCCTTGACTCGATGTCTCGGGTTCTTTCCCGGTATTCTTTTTCACTGAAACACACAGTTTCACAGTGTTTCAGTATCACCATTTATCATAACTACAAAAATAAATTCAAATCTACTTATACCTAGCTTTAATATGCTAAACTTGACGTTCTTTAAAATTTGTATTTCGGGGTTACTATTTATGATACTATTCAAGTCAATTTGTTGACTTTCTAATGCTTAATAGGTATGGGAATTCTAATTTCACCCACATACCACATTTTGGTTACCTAATTTGTTGGTTTTGGTTGTTTTCTCAAATTTTAAGTCTTTTAGGCAAAATTGCAAATTTTCAGTTTTGGTGTCTTATGTTGCACTGTTCCATTGGTCATTTTTCTGTTAGAATTTGGTTAAGTTTTCTTCATAAAAATTGTTCCTTATTATCTTAACTTTATTCTCCTTTTTGAATCACTCCAATTGGAGTTTTGTAGCTCAATTTATAGCCATTTGAATCATGGTTGCCGGATTGGACTTAACCTAGATTTCTAGGCACCAAACTGGTTCTGGCAGTTTTAAGTCACCAACTTTGGGTGGCCAAATGACTTGGTTAAGGGCATAATTTGGGTTTGTATTACTCATGAAAGTTTTAGGTCTATATCTCAGCTTTCCAAAGGTAAAGTTTCAGGTCATTTAAACCTGCCTAGCCCAAGTTATGGCCAAATGAACTGTTCATTTGGTCATTTTTATACAGGTCAGATTGCCTAATCCGAATTTGGTCAATTTGTTCACTAGGTTTTGGTCACTTTTGGGGCATGATTCCTGAATGAAAAATGTGTCATTTTGTGTCTAGTTTCATTCCCAATTGGCCTCACACCAATTGGGCTTGTAAATTTTCAGTTTTGGTCCCTGAAAGGGACCTTGGTCCTGCTGCCTATAGAATGACCATTTTCAATCTGAATTTAAACTCACTTCTAACACTTCCAACACATCTCAATTGGTCACAAATGACCATTTTTCATCTCAAACAAGGTCAAACACACCATTTGACCAATTCTCACATTTTTGCCTCCTAAACCCTAAGTGCCAAAAATCCTAACTCATAAAATTCAAATCTAATGCATTATAAACATCTATCCATAGTTTACATACTTAATTCAACTTAAGAAACCATTCAAATGCATCAAATTCACCCATTTCAAACCCTAACTAAGGCTGGGCAAAATTCATGTTTGGTCCCTCAACCATGTTTTCTTTTGATTTGTTTCAATTTCTAAGTTTATTAAAGCATATTTGTATGAAATTTAAAGAAATAAATTAGAGTTTATTACTAACCTTTCTTTGATTTCCACCTCTTCAATTTCCTCTCTTTTCTTCCTGTCTTTTCTTCCTTTAAAGCTTCTTCAAGTTGATCTAACAAGTTCTTATGGACTAGTTTGGGGTCAAAGTGGGTTAAGTGGTTGGAAGCAAGCTTAAAGCATGCTTTAATGGAGGTTTTTGGTGAAAGAAGAAAAGGCATAGAGAGAGCTACGGGAATTTGGAGAAGAAGAAGCAAAAATCTTGTCTTTTTAATTTTGTTTTTATCTTCATTTATGCCATAATCGACTTAGTCAAAAATTTGGGTAAAATAATTTTAATTTTGACATCAGTCATGATGTCACCTAATGATGTAAGCATGATATAAATAAAGTTTTCTTTTTTTTTTTATTTATTTTTCTATTAGTTCTTTAATTTAATTCTATATTTCGAAATTTTCATTTCTCCGATTTTATTGGACAGTTAGGTTAGGAGTCAGCTCTAGGTGTGAATTGACCAAATTGCCCCTCGCCGGTCTGATCCAGTTTGTAAGTTATTTGATATTTTTTTCGGATCCCTGACTTAATTATTTGACCTGCTTAACAATTCTTTTTTGTGATTTTCTCTTTTCCACTGTGTTCGCAATAGTCCTAAGGACCGCAGCGTCACATTTTACTGTTTGAAATTTAAGTTTAGACTAACCTCGCAGTTACTTCCCGGGAAGGTCACCCATCGCTGTGACTCTCGTCTCATTTAAACTTTTATGTTCTATTTTTCTTATTTTTACTTTTCTATCTGGTAATCACTATTTATTTTTAATCAGGGCTTTTCTAGGTGTCTTAAACACAGTTCTAATCCTCTTAATTGTCCGGACCGACACCGGTCATCGGAACAGTGAAATATGCCAGGCTATGCAAATAGGGGTGTTACAGTACATCTCCATTAAAACATCAAACTTCAAAAATTCTTCCATAAATCAACTACCCACAACCTTGGTTACACTTTTAATGAAACAAGAATTAAAAACACTCACTTACCACTTTTGAAGTTCTTCAAAATCTCACCAAAACTTAACTTTCTTGCTCCTAGTATGCTGCCCAAGGTATGGTGGTCAAGTTTAGTGAAGGAACCTAATGGAAAAAGTGGCTAGAACATAGTGAACTTGAGCTTGGAGTGTGGACGGCTATGGAGGACTCCCATGGAGTTTCGGCTGGTTCTCTTCCTAAGGTTGAAGATGAGTGCTGCACCTCCCAAGTGTCCCTTTAGGTGTCCAAATGCTAAAGTTAGTGGAGCACCAAGTGAGTTTATGGTTTATTTAATCCAAAATTTCTAATTTCCCACATTTAACCTCTTTTCTTTTACTATTTAGATTATATACCACCATTTTAATTTTTCATGACATTTTCAAAGTATAATATCATTTATTTTTAATGGACGTTTAGGTCAAAAGGCAACTCAGGGTGTTAAATGACCACAATGCCCCTATTCGGGTTGCATTTCCGATTTTTCGGTAATACCGAGTTTTGTCGTTTTCTTGATTTCTCATTTTTCTTTGTACTAATTAATTAATTAATTTTTCTTTGATATTTCTAATGAAATTTATACTTCAATAGATGTTTATTTAAATCTTAAAAATATTTTCCAGGGTTCCCCACGGTCCAGGGCTAGTCAACGGTCCACGCCGCAACTTCCTAGTGCGGTCACCCATCGCTATGGTTCTCGGCTTGTTTAACTTGGTCACATTTCATTGCTATTACTTTTCTTTTATTTTTCTTGTATTTTCTTTTCTTGTATTTCATTATTTTATGTCTCCTTACCCATATCTAAGAGTAGTTCTAGGCATCCTAGCTGTCCGAACAACATTGGTCACCAGAACAGTAGAACGCACTACCAAACATAGGGGTGTTACAACCATGGTACATGCACAGGCTTAGATTCTTCTCTTATTAGAGGTTAGATCTAAGTTTTTATTTGTTATGGCTCTTTCAGAAGATTCATTATTGTGATGTGTACTGTGCACGATGATTCGACCTCCCCGACCATAGGGAGTTAGAGTCTGATTCGACCTCCCCGACCATAGGGAGTTAGAATCACCCCGAAGATGGCTCTTTTGGATTAGTATTGTATAGTTAGTGAGATAAAGAATCGCTTTTGAGATAAAGAATGGTTTTTGAATAGTAAAGAATTGTGATTTCAATTATGATTTATGTATAGTTGATTTTATTAGAATTAATCTTTATTTCCAATAAATTGTTGGAATTACCTTAAATGGTTGGTTATGATTTGATAAATTGAATTTCATGATCAAAGTCATTTTATACAAATGATTTATATTATTGGCAATGAATATTTTGAGTTTTGGAATTTGATGAGTATCCAGATTTCCAAATTATTTGCTGTAATTTTTGTTAAGGTATATTGTACTATGTTTTAAATTATAGTTGTGCACCACTGAGTTCATCATTCAGCAATAGTTTTGTATGCTGTCGCAGGTGAAAAGAGCATAGAGCAATTGAGTAAGCTTCTTTGAAGACACATTCAGATTAGCTCCAAGTTTACCCATGTACACAGGTTTTGATGTATGCATGTAATAATATGTATATAAATTATTTGAGCAGTTGTATAAACACTCTTGTAAAATATTTTGGTATGTAATTAAATGTAAATTATTGTGATATAAATGTTGAGTCTTGTAATCAATGAAATATTCTTTATGATGAGATTGGTTTGAAAATGAATTGATATGATTATTGAGATTTGAATTATGAGTTGAAATGAAGTTATTGGAGCTATATTTGAGAAAACATATTGAGAGTGTTTTCCTTTTCAGGTTTGAAGAACTGTTTTCTCAAAACATAGCCGGCACTTTGCTGAAATTTTGAAAAAAATTTTATAACACCAGATTTTAATCTATGATTTAAATTTCACGAAAATTGTTTTAAAATCCCTTATAGTATATCTAATGGGTTATCGGTAGGCGAAGTACGGTAATTCATTAGGTGTACTACAGGATCATGTTACATCTTACGGGGGAGTAGGGTGTGACATGTTTTGTGGTATCAGAGCAATGGTTTTAAAGTAAATTTTGAACTGTGAATTTGAAATCTTTTTATCGGTAACTACAACTGCTCAAATGTTTGATACATATAGTACATTTACATCATAAATATGAACTAATGGAGAGAAATCTCCTTGTGTTGGTTGTACAGGAATAGAAAATCCTATAAAAAGATATGGAAGAGAAGGATGAGACAATAGAACAGTCTGTGATGGCAAAAGTACAAGTTAAGGCCCCAGCTCCACAAAGTGTCAAAGGCCCGATTGTACCAGTTTTACCAGTATAAATTACTGCACAAATGGCTCAGCAAATGGCCACTTTCATTCAACAAATGGCTAATACTCTGTCAACTCAAACTCAAGTACAGACCCAACCCCCACAAGGGCAATGTGAAATAGAGAAGAGGGAGAAACCTATGGGTCAGAGCTCGAACAGTAATTTGGGGAAGAGAAAAGAATTTGAGAAACCCCGAGGTCAGGAATATGATAAAGGCGGATCATCAGGGCAGAGAACACCAAGATCTAGTCGTCGAACAACCAGAAGTTCCTATTCTGCCCATTTCTGCTATGTTTGTGGTAAGCTACATGGAGGTACTTGTCGTAAGGCCTCTAGAGCCTACTACAATTGTGGAAAACTTGGACACTTTGTTAAAGATTGTACTAAAGCACCTCGATCTACTCTCCAAAGTTCACAAATAGTCAGTAAAGGTCGAGACAGAAATAGAGTTGGTACACCTCACAACCATAACACAGTGAATCAACCCGAACATAGTAGCGCATCAGTTAAAGTGTCCACATGCACCAAGGGGAAAGAACAGAAACTTCGGATGTAGCTGTTGGTAAGTTCTTAAAAAAAAAAATTATTATGTGATCCCAGCACTACTTAGTTGTATGTTAGTTTTAGAACTAAATATTCTGTTGTTATTCCTTTACATGGGAATAAATTTTGATGCAGTAGTGATTAGTCCTTTAAGATAATGTCACACCTTACCCCTCTGTAAGGCATAACATGATCCCGTAGAATACCTAATGAAATACCGAACTTCACCTACCGATAACTCATTAAGTACCCTACAAGGGATTTTAAAACAATTTACTTATTTTTGATAAGTGGTGAGCATTTTCTAATAAGTATTTAAAACATTTAGTTAAAATTAAAGCTAGTTAATATTTTTGGTCCATTTTATTTTTTCGTAAATTTTATAAAAATTTTGACAGAGTCCCCTCTGTATTTTGAGAAAACAGTTCTTCAAATACCTGTAAAAAGCACTTCTAAAATTTTTTTCCCAACAACTACGTCAATTTCACAATCACACTCAATCCATTTCAACAACTCCACAATCATTTCAATCAATTTCTCAAGTTCAAAATTTAATAATCCTCAAAATACTAGCAATACATTTCATTCAAATTAAATAAAATAGTTCCACTCATATTTCATTAGAGACGAAATAATTTATATACACATCATTACAAAATTTACATCAAAGGAAGTTCAAACTAAATTTTGTTTTTTTATTACAAACTTCATACAAACTTTGTACAAGCTGCTCAAGACCCATTTACATGTCCATACTTTTATATGCAATACATACATCAAAAGAAATATTTACAATTAGGGTATAAATTATACCCGATGACTTTAAGCTGATAGCTCCTCACACCTCAGCAGCTCAGTCTGCTGCTCCTCTAGCCTCTGTATCTGCGACAGCAATAGAAGCTATCGCTGAGTACTAGGACTCAGTGGTGCACAACATACTAAAATAATCTTTATGCAAAACTTAAATCACATTTATTCAAAAAATTTGACTAAACATGAGCATTAAACACAAAACATGAATTATGAGATTTTAATGCAAACCAAGTTTATTTCAAAGTATCAAAACACATTTCATAAAACCCACAGTTAGATCATGCCATTCGAAACAAATAGAATTTTAATAGCCAGAGGCTAAAGAGAAATCACATCACAAGGCTAGCTAGCTCAAATATATGGATATCCATTCACATCCTCTTCTACTGGCACACCTCAACACTTCTCTAGAGAAGGAATCAAAATTCGAAACTAATTACCTCCACTAGTCATGCTAGTGAGCTGTTCAAATATATGGTCATGACACTGTGGTTTCAAAACTTATCTTAACAATTTGCTAAACATTGTCATTTCAAATATACATAATAACTTTCAACAATTTAGATCAAACATCATAAGAATGCCATAATCCAATATTTCACATTATTCAAAATAGTATGCAAAAGATGATTATAAAAAGTATACGTTGTGCACAAACCTCAAGCGAGTCGCCTCTTGGCCTCGATTCGGTTCCTCGGGTTCCTTCTCGGTATTCTTTTCAACTGAAACACAAAATTTTATAATGTTTCAATACTAGAACTTAACATAAATCCAAAATAAATTTAGCCTCATTTTAACCTAGCTCTAACGTGCTAAACTCGACGTTCTTGAAATTTTGCATTTCGGGTTACTATTCACTACACTATTCAAGTCAAATTGTTGACTTTCTAAGGCTTAATAGGTATGGGAATTTCAACTTCACCCAGATACCACATTTTGATCACCAAACTTGTTGGTTTTGGTCATTTTCTCAAAACTTAGGTCTTTTAGGCAAAATGGCCAAATTTTCAGTTTTAGTGTCCCTAGTTGTACTGTTTCATTGGTCTGTTTACTGTTGGAATTTGCCAAAACTTTCTTCATAGAAAATGTTCCCTATTGTCTTAAGTTTATTTTCTTTTTTGAATCACCCCAATTGGAGTTTTGTAGCTCAAGTTATAAGCAAATTATGTTTACTGTTCATGCTACAGAATTTGGTTCTGTAGATTTGTT
This sequence comes from Hevea brasiliensis, assembly GCF_030052815.1. Lineage (NCBI taxonomy): Eukaryota > Viridiplantae > Streptophyta > Magnoliopsida > Malpighiales > Euphorbiaceae > Hevea > Hevea brasiliensis. Next base: position 60,976,402 of record NC_079494.1, on the reverse strand, counting down.
GCTCCAACTTTGTTCAGCAATTTGATCAAGTTAAGTCCATAATTTGATCTAATTTTCTTCATATGAAATGTTCTACTATGTCTTAGGTTTCCATCGGTTCAAGAATCACCTAAATTGGAGTTTTCTAGAGAGAGTTATAGCCATTGAAACTTTACTGTTCAAATGGCAAATCTGCAGTCTGCAGATTCAGTGACCTAAATTTGCTCAGTAATTTGATTTAGTTAATGGCATAATTTGGGTTTGTGTTCTTCATGAAAGTTTTAGATCTATATCTCATCTAACCACTGGTAAAAGTTTAGGTCATTTTGACTTGCCTAGCTCGAGTTATGACCAAATGAACAAACACTGTTCATTTGGTCAGGTTGTGCAGAGGCAGCCTGTAATTTTTTAACTTTGATCAATTTGTTCACTAGGTTTTGGTCACTTTTTGGGCATGCTTCCTGAATAAAAATTGTGTCATTTAGTGCCTATTTTCATCCCCAATTGGTCCCATATCCATTGGACTTGTAAAATTTCATTTTTGGTCCCTCAAAGGGAATTTTGGTCATGCTGCCAGCACATGACCTTATCCAATCCGAATTGGCTTTTAATTCCAACACTTCTAACACACCTCATTTGGTCACAAATGACCAATTTTCACTTCACATTAGGTCAAAGACACCATTTACAAATTTCTCCAAATTTTTGCCTCAAAACCCTAGGTCTCAAACCCTAACCACTCTAATCCATTGCAATTAACTAATTCAAAGCATATAAACACAATCTTTCAACTCATTCAAGCATCTTAACATGTTTAACTCAATCAAACTCATGCAATTCTCACCCCTACATAGGCTGGACGAATTTCCCATATGGTCCCTCAACAATAATTCTCTTTTCATTTTAAATTAAAATTCTAAGCTAAAGTAATCCAAATCATGTAAATTTAAACATTAAATTTCAATCTAATGCTTACCTCAACTTGGAGTTTCCTCTTCGTCAATTCCTTCCTTTTCCTCTTTTATTGCCTTGCTCAAACTTCTTTTCAAGTTGCCTAGACAAGCTTTAACTATGGTGGCTTACTTTTCTGTGGTAAAATCTTATAATATGCAAGCTCAAAATTGAGCTTTAATGGAGGTTTTGGTATAGGAGAGGGAGAGTGAGATGGTTCACGTTTTTGGGAGAAGATGAAGATGACTTTATTTCTTTTTTTCTTTTCTTTTCTTTTCTTTTATGTCTTAAGAAGACCAAAAATCAATTTAAGTAAATTTATTAATTATATTCTTTATGGCATCATGCATGAGGTCATGCATGATGTCATCACCTTTTAACTTTTCCATTCTCTTCTTTTTTTTTTCTATTAGTTTTTTAATTTAATTCTCGATTCCGAAATTTTCTTTTCTCCAATTTTATATGACAGTTAGGTCAGGAGTCAGCTCTCGGGGTCAATTGACCAAATTGCCCCTCGCCGGTTCATCCTGGTTTGCAAATAATTTAATATTTCTTCCGGCTCCCTGACCTAATTATTTGACTGGATTAACAGTTCTTTTTTGTGATTTTCTCTTTTCCACTTTGTTCATAAGGGTCCTAAGGACCGTGGCGTCACATTTTACGGTTCGAAATTTGAGTTTAAAATGACTTCGCAGTCGTTCCCGAGAAGGTCACCCATCGCTGTGACTCTCAGCTCGTTTAACTTCTCGTGTTCTATTTTTCTTGTTTATACTTAACTAATTGAACATTACTAATTATTTGTGTTTATGACTTCTCTAGTTGTCTTAAGTGTGGTTCTAATCTCCTTAATTGTCCGGACCGACACCGGTCACCAGAACAGTAAAATATACCAGGCTATGCAAATAGGGGTGTTACAGATAATGATTATGATAATACGTGAAATTAGTTCTGGAAGAGTTTATAAGTGAAAAGTATTTTCTAACACACCATAAATTATAAAGCTAAATGGTAAGCAGACTTAATGTAAGGCAAGAGGACGTAAAAGTAAATTACAGTAATAGAATTGCTCTAGATGAGGGCAATGATGTTACTGTTAGTAATTGTTAATGGATATTGTAAACAGAATAAGATTCGAATATCAGTAAATTCGAAAAGGATAAAATATAGGAAAGTTTGATCTATGGGAATGTATCGTAGTAACTATGCAATGTTCTTGATGTTTATACTGTAAGTTGCAGATTATAGTACTGACTTGAGATTATTGTGTAGAGCTATGTACTACTCGATAGTACACCAAGATGAGAATAGTTGCCAATGGCATCTGTATTGGTATAGTTATGTCAGGACAAAATTTTAATATTGAAAATGAGTTTGGAAATCCTACTTAGGGATTTAAAACTCAAAAGTTAGAATATCGAAAGGTTATAGTTTAGTACAAAAGGAAGTAAGTTATAGAATATTAATACATAAAAAGAGTTGTGGAAGTAAAAATTTAAACAGTTAGTTCAAACATAACAAAGACATGTTACGAATGTGAGTAAGATTGTTGACTAGAATGATCAAAGGACCCATGATTAGATAAGTAATTCTAATACGACCATAATGGTCATTCAAGAAGGGAACATGAATCGAAATATTAGACAGAAGGATAGTAAGAAATGATTGGTGCTGTATAAACAAAGTAAATGTTATATTAGATTGTTAAAAGTTTTACACAAATTCAGAGAAAAGAAGATTATACGATCATATAGAAAGGAGGAAATAAACGTGTGAATATTGTAAGACGGCTATTGGGTAAAATTTCGTGGATGAAATTTATTTTAAGGGGGGGAGAATTGTAACACCCCTATGTTCGGTAGTGCGTTCTACTGTTTCGATGACAGTGTCTGTCCGGACAGCTAGGATGCTTAGAATTATATTTAAATATTAGTATGGAGACATAAATAATGAAATACAAGAAAAGAAAATACAAGAAAAATGAAGGAAAAATAATAGCAATGAAATGAAACTAAGTTAAACGAGTCAGCACCGCAGCGATGGGTGACTGCATGGGGAAGTTACGGCTCAGGCAATAGCCGACCCCAAAACTGCAGGAAACCCTCAGAATTTAGTTTCGAGACATAAATAAAGACTTATTGAAGTATAAATGTCCTTAGAAATATCAAAGAAAAATTAATTAATTAGTACAAAGAAAAACGAGAAATCAAGAAAACGGCAAAACTCGGTGTTATCAAAAAATCGGGAATGTAACCCGAATAGGGGCATTGTGGTCATTTGACATCTCGAGTTGCCTTTTGACCTAAAATTTCTATTAAAAATAAATGATATTACACTTGAAAAATGTCATGAAAATAAGAAAATTTACATATAATGCAAATAGTGAAAAATTGTGTAACACCCCGAACCTCCGAGTTATGAATAGTACCTTTTTGGTCCGTGACTAATACTATTCGAAGACACCTTGAGGACCAAAAATAAATAGAAATTAATTGAGATAGACACAATAAAAATTCTAGTGAACAAAAAAAAAAAAAAACGAAGGACTCATCAGGTATTATAAAAAGAAGGATTATGACCCGATGAGGGGCATTTTGGTCAATTCACCTCAAGAGTTGACTTTTGACCAAAATGTTAATTAAATTAAATAAAATTAATGAATTGAATTATGGGGTAAAAATTGAAGAAAAATTCAAGTAAAAAATGCAAGGGAACATTTAAGAAATGAAAACTTAAACTTTCATTTCCATTATGACAAAATTAAAATGAAAGACTTATGGGCTTTTGATAGTTAAATTTAATTATTTAATTAAAATGAAAAATTAAGTAAAAAAAAAAGGGAATAAAAATTTAAGTTTAATTATCCTTATGACACAATTAAAATTTATAATTTTAATAAGCTAATTTTGGGGATAAATATATATATATATAAATAAGAAGACAAATGTCTTCTTCATTTCTTTTTTTCATAAGAGGCCACCACTCTCTCCTCTCTCTTTCTCTCTCTCTTTTTCTCTTCTTCTTCCACTTCTTCCCCTCATTGATTTCCCCTCCCAAGTTTTAATTCCCTTAAATTCCCTTCATAAATTCCATAGCCCACTAAAAGAAAACATCAAAGAGATCTTTGATTGAGAGATTAAAAGCAAGGAGAACAAGAATTGGAAGAAAAGTGAAGTTGGAAAGAAATCAACAAGAGGTAATTTTCTTTTCAATTTAGATTAGTTGTATAAGCTTTGAATGAAGTTAATTTATGATGAAATTTCATAAGAAAATGAAAGAAAACATATATAGAACCTAAATCAGGGTTTTGAACATTAGGGTTTAGAGACCAAAAATGTGAAGAAGTGCTAAATGATGTCTTTGACATAGTTTAAGGAAAGAAATGGCCATTTGTGACCTAATTAAGTGTGTGAGAAGTGTTTAAATCAAAGCCAAATTCGGATTGGGTATGAAGCATGACCAAAAGTCAACTTTGAGGGATCAAAAATGAAATTTTACAAGTGCAATTGGTATGGGACCAATTGGGACTGAAAATAGGCACTAAATGACACAATTTTCATTTAGGAAGCATGCCCAAAAAGTGACCAAAACCTAGTGAATAAACTGACCAAACTTGAAAAATTGCAGTATGAACAGTATACATGAACAGTAATTGTGTTTGGGTCATAACTCAAGCTAGGCAGGTCAAAATGACCTGAAATTTTTCCAGTTGTCAGATGAGATATAGACCTAAAACTTTCATGAAGAATACAAACCCAAATTATGCCATTAACCCAATCAAATTATTGAGCAAAGTTGAGTTACTGAATCTGCAAAACTGCAAAATTGCCAAATGAACAGTAAACTTTGCAAGGCTATAACTCTCTCTAGAAAACTCCGATTTAGGCAATTCTTAAACCGATGGAAACCTAAGACATAGTAGAATATTTCATATGAAGAATGTTAGGCCAAATTATGAACTTAACTCAATCAAATTGCGAAAAGAAATCGGGTCACCGAATCTGCCAGAATCTGGGCACCTAAAATTGACCAAATGAATAGTAAATTTTGCAAGGCTATAATTCTCTCTAGAAAACTCCGATTTAGGCGATTCTTAAACCGATGGAAACCTAAGACATAGTAGAACATTTCATATGAAGAACGTTAGACCAAATTATAGATTTAACTTGGTCAAATTGCTGAACAAAGTTGGATCGATAAATCTGCCAGAACAAAATCTGCAGCATGAACAGTGACGTGAACAGTAATGATGTTTTTGGCATAACTTGAGCTACACAGCTCTGAATTAGGCGATTCAAAAAGGAAAATAAAATTAAGACCTAAATGAACAATTTTCATGAAGAACATCTCACCAAATTATGATCAAAACTAGGTAAAAATTAGGTTCAAAGATTGGGGCACCAAGTGTCCCAAAACCAAAATATTCTAAAATTTTCAAAGCTAACTTGGGATGCATTAGACATTCATATAATGAGTTCTTAGCAGCAATTGAGATTGGTATTGAGGTATTCTATTTGTGTGTTTTCAGTAGAAAAAAAAGTTGGAACGGACAAGGAGAAGTAGGTAACAATAAAGGAGAGCATTGAAGGTTTGTGCACAACTAACATTTTTCTTTGTTTTAGCTTCGTAAATTGATTTAAATAAGTTTATTTGAATGAGTTTGATTTGAAATGAGTTTATTTTGAATGAGGTATGTTTTTCTCTTGTATTTGAGGAATTTGTGTGTTGCCACCCCTTTTATGGATTTTATGATGATTTGAATATGCTATTGTTTTGCAAACGTGATTATTGATTTAGAAACTCTTGAAAGTTGTTTTGAAACCACAGTTAGCATGACAGTCCCTTCGGAACTCCCCAGTAGTAACGGCTACTTGGGGTTTTATAATTGATATTGATTATGTCTCCCGTTAATAATGGTTAGTGGGGTAAGACTACATGAGTACTCATTAGCTAGCTAGCCCTTCCCTCATTAATAACGGTTAGTGAGGTTGAGATTGCTTTGTCGTGGTGTACAACACGGCACTGATCGTAAAATTTTGTGTCATGGCCTGAACTGTGTGTTGATGTTGGCAACACTAATGCTTTGTGAATTGTGATTTATGAAGTGTGATTTCTCATTTGAAATGTTATTCCAATAAATGGCTCTTATGAACTTAGAACTATTGTGAAGTTTTCATGCTTAAGAAAAATGTGATTTATTATGCTTTGACAAATTATGTTTTACTTTAAGTTTTAAATTTATTAGTTGTGCACCACTGAGTGATACACTCAGCGATAGCTTCTTTATGCTGTCGCAGGTAAGGGAAAGGAGAAGGCTGCCGAGTGAGAGACTTGGAAGCAGCATTTTGGTATTGATTGTGGGTATATATTGTAGTCATACCCCTGTAATTTCCTTTTGATGTATTTTGTACCTATATGCATGGATGTACGGACATTGAGCAGTTTGTATTTAAAAACATTGCATTGCTATCACATTTTGAGTTTGTAATTATTTTGTATTTTACTTTGAGACTTATGAAAATGTAACTTTTGTAATATTTAGTCTATCATTATTTCCAATGAATGTTTGCATGGAATTTTAACTATTCTCATATAGTTTTCCGCAAAAGAATTGATAAGATAAAAAGCTATGATTTGTTTTAAAATCCTTTGTAGCATAACTAATGGGTTATCGGTAGGTGGAGTTTGGTGATTCATTAGGCATGCTACGGGAACATGTCATGCATTACAAGGGATAAGGTGTGACAAATTAGGGCATAACTGCAATTAGGGGAAGATTTGCATTTTTTTAAATGATAAGTAGGAGTTAGTGGAGCACTATGGATAGATTAAAAACACTAAGGGACAGGTGTATCACCATTTTATTTCCTTCTTCCTCTCAAATCTTCAAGTGGCCGAATCCTTTTCTTCTCTCAAATTCATCCATGGCCGTCCATGGCCAAGCTCTCTCTCACCATGATCCAAGCCAATTTTCTTCCATTATCCTTCACTAAAGTTGTTATGTACAGCTTGGGCAACATTTTGGAAGCAAGAAAGGGAAGTTTTGGTGGAGTTTTGAGGAAAGTCCATAAGAGGTATGTGAGCATTTTTCAATACTGCTTCATTAAACTTTGAGTGGATGTTGTAGGGAGTTGTTTTGTGAAAGAAATTTTGAAGTTTGATGGATTATTGGAGAACCACCATTTCGGCAGCCATGGAAACTTACTATTTGTTGTTTGTTTTCACTTGTAAATGGTTGTTTAAGATGTTGGTATAGGTGTTTATGTGTATAGAAATAATTTAGATAATGTATACTAAGTGTATGTGTGATAGTGCACTTGGTTTTAGAAGCTTGAAAGCTATTTGAAGGAGATGTGTAATTTGGCAACTTTTAAAGTGTAGTTAAAATGTGTTGTTTCATAGTTTGGTTTATTGAATTATGTTGTTTATGATGGCAGCATGTATATGTGTATAATAGATTGGAATTGGATATGTAAATTGGGTATGTTCATGTGGTTAAATTGTGTAAATAGACTTTGGAAAATTTTGGGTTATAATGTGTATGTTGAGAATGGTTACAAGCTGTCCAAAATGACCAAAATGTGTTGTTAAGTGTGTTAATGGTATGGTACAAACCAGAATTGGCATGTAAGAGTTAGCTTGGTAAGTATAGAATGTGTAATTGGTAAGTGATGAAGAATGTGTAGTAGGGCAGTGTATGTTTTAGCTTAGAACCTTAAGTGTGTGACTCCAATTGGTATGAGACCAATTGGAGGCGAAACTAGGCACAAAATGTGCCAACTTTCATGAAAGAAGCTTACCTAAATTCTGTCCACAAAGTGACATAAAAATTGACCAAATCCAGAATAGGTAAGTGCAGGCTAGAATTTTGACCATATGAACAGTAGTCATTAGCATAACCATAACTCACTCAAAACAGGTCCAATTGACCTAGAATTTTTACTATGAATAGTTTAGACATAGATCTATAATTCTTATGAAGACACCAAAGCCCAAAAATGGCTAGAACCAAGCCAAATAGCTTGCACAAGTTCAGGTACCAAAACTGGCTGAAGTGAAAATGACCTAAAAATGACCTAAGCCTACCATTTTAGTGTATTCTATCCAGCATTGGTAAATTGACCATATCTTGGTCTACAAAACTCAGAATGACCTAAAATTTTGCCCCGTGTGCAATAAGACATAGACCTACAAGTTTGTAGTTTGGACCGAAACCCGAAAACCAAGGAAACTAGGTTGTTCGGCTAGGTCAAAATAGTATACCGAAATCTGGTAAATTGCAATAAAATGCAATACACTTGGAAATGAAATTGGTAACATATACCAACACTAAAGGGCTCTAAAATGTAACATATTGGTAACATTGAAATTAACTCACTTAGAGTTCATCAAGGGTCAATATTATAAGTTGACTAATGAAATGAATTGAAGGGAATAGTACCAAGAAAATTTAGATATTGGATTTTATGGTTGGAAACAAATTCATTTAGTACTGAAGCACTTTAAATTGTGTATTTCAGTTGATAAGGATATTGAGAAGCATAAAGAACATTGAGTCAAGGCCTAGGAGCAACTCAAATCAGGTTTGTGCACAACTAATTTTTAACTGATTTTGTTCTGAATATTTTATATGATTAAATGACATATTTTTCTTATGTATTATGTTTAACAAGCATTGGATTTAATTCAATGATTATTAAAATTGTTATAGTATGTATGAATTTAGCTTTGTGAAATGGTATTTCCACAAGTACTAAGCATTGTTGTGGATTTAATAAATTATATTTTGTAAAATTGTGATAGAACATGTTTTGAATTGTGATGGGCAATTTGCATGGAAAAATGCAAATTTATGATTTGAATTGTGATAAGCATAAAAATTATTGGATATTGGAATTGACTTTGAATCGAATTGTATTGTGATTTATGCTCACTAAAAGGATTGTGATATTATTTTATATCTCACTATAGATGCTTGACTAGGTTATTACCCGTCTGTCTCATTTGTTGAGAAGACAATGGAGTTAGTTGTGTTTTGATTACCATGGTACATGCACAGGCTTAGATTCTCCTCTTATTAGAGGTTAGATTTAAGTTTTTTTTCATTATGGTCATTTTGGAAGATTCATTATTGTGATGTGTATTGTGCAAGATGATTCGACCTCCCCCCATAGGGACTTAGAATCATCCCGAAGATGGCTCTTTCATATTAGTCTTGCATAGTTAGTGAGATAAAGAATGGCTTTTGAGAAAAAGAATGGTTTTTGAATAGTAAAGAATTGTGATTTCAATTATGATTAATGTATAGTTGATTTTGTTGGAATTAATCTTTATTTCTAATAAATTGTTGGAATTACCTTAAATGGTTAGTTATGATTTGATAAATTGAATTTCGTGATCAAAGTCATTTTATACAAATGATTTATATTATCGGCAATGAATATTTTGAGTTTTAGAATTTGATGAGTATCCAGATTTCCAAATTGTTTGCTGTAATTTTTGTTAAGGTATATTGTACTATGTTTTAAATTATAGTTGTGCACCGCTGATTTCACCACTCAGCGATAGCTTTGTATGCTGCCGCAGGTGAAAAGAGCATAGAACAATTGAGTAAGCTTCTTTGAAGACACATTCAGATCAGCTCCAGGTTTACCCATGTACACAGGTTTTGATGTATGCATGTGATAATATGTATGTAAATTATTTGAGCAGTTGTATAAAAACTCTTGTAAAATATTTTGGTATGTAATTAAATGTAAATTATTGTGATATAAATGTTGAGTCTTGGGATGAGATTGGTTTGAAAATGAATTGATTTGATTATTGAGATTTGAATCGTGAGTTGAAATGAAGTTATTGGAGCTGTATTTGAGAAAACATATTGGGAGTGTTTTCCTTTTCAGGTTTGAAGAACTGTTTTCTCAAAACACAGCCGACACTTTGCCAAAATTTTGAAAAAACTTTAATAACACCAGATTTTAATCGATGATTTAAATTTCATGAAAATTGTTTTAAAAGCCCTTGTAGTATATCTAATGGGTTATCGGTAGGCAAAGTACGATAATTCGTTAGGTGTACTAACGGATCATGTTACATCTTATGGGAGAGTAGGGTGTGACATGTGATGTCACACCCTACCCCTCTGTAAGGCATAACATGATCCCGTAGTATACCTAATGAATTACCAACTTCGTCTACTGATAACCCATTAAATACACTACAAGGGATTTTAAAACTTTTCTTACTTCTTTATACAGTGGTGAGCACTATTTATAGGTGTTAAAATTTTTTTTAAACTGAAGTGAAGCAGCTAATACATTTGAATTATTAGTAATTTCTGTAAAAATTTTGGAGGAGTACCATCTGTATTTTGAATAAAAAAGTTCTTCAAAAACCTGCAAAAAGCACTTTAAATATATTTCTCAATCTCAAACTCCAACATTTAATAAACACAATATGTTTCCCAACATTTGTCAACTCAAATCCACAACAATTTTTCAGTGTTTTCAAAGGCTGAGATAAAAGAAATATATCACAATATTTACAAACCAAAATAATTTATAATTTATTTTACAACTTCAATGTACAATTTTAATTTACAACTGCTCAAAATCAAGAACACTATATACATACAGTGAACATACATTACAATACAAAATGCAAAATATGTTATACTCAATACACCTGATGATCTCTCAATGTAGTATTAGCAGCCTAGTCTACTGCCCTGTTAGTCTGTCTACCTGTGACAGCAATGAAAAGCTATCGCTGAGCCATTGTCTCAGTGGTGCACAACATTAACCAAATACAACTTTAAATCACAAATCATAAGTCATATAAATAGTGGATACTTAAAACCATAGTTAAATTCAAAGACAGTGAATGTCAATAAGAATTTAAACTCCATTTCACAATATCACAATAAATATCAATAAATCATACACACAGCTTAATCATGTTCCAAAGTTCAATTCGTCCCAAAAGCCGATGGCTAATGAGGAATTCAATTCATCCCAAAAGCCGATGGCTAGTGAGGAATAACATAGCTAGCTAGCAATAATATGAGTACTCATTCTATTCGTCCTCAACAGGCACACACCTCAACACTTTAGCCAGAGAGGGAATTCAAAGTCAATTCGTCCCACACGACAAGCTAGCGAGGAATTCAATCAATATACATGATAGCTGTGGTTTCAAACCATTTACAATGCTTTTCAATCAATAAGTATCCATCAAATATCATTCAAACAATTTTTCACAATTTAAAACAATAATATACAAATAGTCATAATTTATTTCAATTGAAAAATTCAAAAGAAATAACTATTGTGCACAAACCTCTGATAACTGTCTCTTGGCCCTGACTCAGTGTTTCCTCCCCTTTCCCTGAGTCTTTGCTAACTAAAACACATAATTTGAAGTGTTTCATTACTCATTTAAACTGTCTCTAAGAATAAGGCTTAATAATTAACTTATTGAATTATATTATTTCCTTAGTCAACCTAAGATGTTGACCCTCGATGCACTCTAGGTGAATTAGGTTTTAATGTTACCAATGTGTCAAATTTAATAGCCTTTTAGTGTTGGTACATGTTACCCAATTCATTTTCATGTATAGTGCATTTTATTGCAATTTGTCGGATTTCGGTATACTAATTTGACGTAGCTGGATGATCTAGTTCCCTCGGTTTTTGGTCAAAACTACAAACTTGTAGGTCTATGTATTATTACACGCGGGGCAAAATTTCAGGTCATTCTGAGTTGTGTAGACCAAGTTATGATCAATTTACTAATGCTGGACAGAATGCACCAAAAAGGTAACTTTAGGTCATTTTTAGGTCACTTTTGGTTCAGCCAGTTTTTAGACCTGAAATTATGCAAGCTATTTGGCTTGGTTTTGGCCATTTTCTGGGCTTTAGTGTCTTCATAAGAATTGTAGATATATGTATCAACTATTCATGGTAAAAATTTCAGGTCAATTATACCTGTTTTGAGTGAGTTATGGCCAAAACATCAACTACTGCCCAAATGGTCAATTTTCAGGCTTGCAATGCACTAATCCGGATTTGGTCATTTTTCAAGTCACCTTCCAAGCAAAATTTTGGTAAGCTTCCTTCATGAAAGTTGGCACTTTTTGTCCTAGTTTCACCTCTAATTGGTCTCATACCAATTGGAGTCACACACTTAAGGTTCTAAGCCCAAAACATACACTGCCCTATTGTACATTATTCACCCTTTACCAATTACACAACCTATGCTTACCAAGTCACTCTTCCATGTCATTTCTAGTTTGTACCATAACATAAACACATTTAGCAACTCATTTTTGGTCATTTTGGCAGCTTATAACCATTCTCAATATGCACACTATAGTACAAAATTTTCCAAGTCCAATTACAAATTATTTAACCACATGACATAGCTCATTTACATGTCCACATTCAAACCTTTATACACATATACATGCTGCCATAACAAGCACCATAATTCAACTATATAATTCCATCAACCAAACCATGAAACAACATATTTTTGTCTACACTTCAAAGTTGCCGATTGTACATCTTCAATTAGTTTTCAAGCTTTCAAAATCAAGTGTACTATCACACATATATTTAGTATACATTATCCAATTTATTCCTACACACAGAAACACTTACATCAACACTTTAATCTACCATTTACATGCAAGGATAAACTGCTCTTATTGAAATTCCATGGCTGCAAAAAATGTACCTCTCTCTTAACTCATCAAACTTCAAAAATCCTTCCACAATTCAACTATCCACAACACCCATTCAAAGTTTAATGAAACAATAATTAGAAATACATACTTACCACTTTTGAAACTCTTCAAAACCTTCACTAAACTTCTTAAAATTGCTATCTAAGTGTTCCTTGTGATGTGGGGAGCAAAGTTAATGAAGCAAGCTTTGGGGTTTATGTTGAAAATGGTGAAGAATGTGGAGCTTTTGAAGGTTTGGCTATGGAGGAATTTGGGACCTCAATTCGGCATGAAGAAGATGAAGCAAAAACTGAATCACTTAGTGGACATACACACGTCCCTTAATGAGTTTAAACACCTCTTAGTGCTCCACTTTAGTTTAATTAACAATATTATATGTTAAAGTTTTAGTTATTCAAATTATACCCTATTTCTTACACTATTATTATAATATACCACAATTTAATTTTTCATGACATTTTCTAAGTGTAACATCATTTATTTTTAATGGAAATTTAGGTCAAAAGACAACTCGGGGTGTCAAATGACCAAAATGCCCCTGTTTGGGTTGCATTCCTGATTTTTCGGTAACACCGAGTTTTGTCGTTTTCTCGATTTCTTATTTTTCTTTGTACTAATTAATTAATTTTTCTAATGATATTTATGCTTCAATAGGTGTTTATTTAAGTCTTAAAAATACTTTCCAGGGTTCTCCGCGGTCCAGGGCTAGTCAACGGTCCACGCCGCAACTTCCCGGTGCGGTCACCCATCGCTAGGGTTCTCGACTCGTTTAACTTGGTTACATTTCATTGCTATTATTTTTCCTTTGTTTTTCTTATATTTTCTTTTCTTGTATTTCATTATTTTATGTCTCACTCATATCTAAGTGTAGTTCTAGGCATCCTAGCTGTCCGGACAACACTGGTCACTGGAACAATAGAACGCACTACTGAACATAGGGGTGTTACAATTCTCCCCCTCTTAAAATAATTTTCGTCTCGAAATTTTACCTGGCATTAGTCTCTGAATAGCTGTGGGTGCTGTCTCCTCATATCCTCTTCACATTCCCAAGTAGCTTCCTAGCCTGAATGATGGTTCCACAGCACTTTAACCAAGTGTATCTATTTATTCCTCAGCTGCTTCACCTCATAAGCCAGAATTTCTATGGGTTCTTCCTCATATGAGAGGTCTGGATTTACCTCAATCTCTTCAACTAATAATACATGAGATGGGTCAGATCTGTACCTCCTTAACATGGACACATGGAAGACACTGTGTATCCTTTCTAGCTCTAGAGGTAATGCTAGCCGATATGCCAAATGACCCACTCTTTCCAGAACTCATATGGTCCGATAAATCGAGGACTCAGTTTCCCCTTTCTGCCAAATCTCATAATCCTCTTCCAAGGAGAAACTTTGAGGAATACCTTATCACCCACTGCATATTCAATATCTCTTCTCTTCATATCAACATAGGACTTTTGACGGTCTGATGTAGCCTTGAGTCTATTTCTGATCAATCTGATCTTTTCCTCTGTTTGCTGAACAATTTCTGGCCTAATCATCTTTCTTTCACCTACTTCATCCCAACATAGGGGAGTTCTGCACTTTCTGCCATACAAAGCTTCATATGGAGGCATCCCAATGCTTGATTGGTAGCTATTGTTATAAGCAAACTCAATCAAAGGAAAGTGTGTATCCCAACTACCTTCAAACTCAATCACACAAGCCCGTAGCATATCCTCTAATATCTGAATTACCCTTTCAGACTGGCTATCTGTCTGTGGGTGGAATGCTGTGCTGAAGTTCAATCTAGTTCCTAGGGCTCTCTGAAGACTACCCTAGAATCTAGAAGTGAACCTAGGATCTCTGTCAGATACAATCGATACTGGCACTCCATGCAATTTTACAATCTCATATATATACAATCTGGCCAATCTTTCCAAGCTATAGTCCATCTGGACTGGCAAAAAATGAGCAGACTTGGTTAGTCTGTCAACTATAACCCATACTGTATCATGACTATTCTGTGTCCTCGGAAGTCCCGTAACAAAATCCATAGTTATCCGTTCCCATTTCTACTCTGGTACTGGCAATGGATGTAACAAACCAGCTGGAACTTGATGTTCTGCCTTCACTTGCTGACAAGTTAGGCATTTGGAAACAAATTCAGCTATATCCCTCTTCATACCCATCCACCAGTAATGCTCTTTCAGCCCTCTGTACATTTTAGTTCCACCAGGGTACATAGCAAAAGGAGACTCATGTGCTTCCTTCATAATGATCCGTCTCAATTCCACATCATTAGGAACGCACATTCTGACCTGATGTAGTAGTAAACCATCATCTCTCATAGAGAATTCAGGTTTCTTACCCTGTTGGACTTCTTTCAGTAGTGTGACACCCCTTACCCGTCTACAGTATATCCGAGTAAGCTATGTCACACGGTGTACCGGAACACTCTATTTTATCTTAATCATTTTTATTCTTCCTTAATTAATTTTTATCATAGTTTTGAATATAACTTGTGAAATATAATTCATTTAAGTCATTTATTGAAATTATAATTTATTTGAGGTTCCGAAAATTTTATAGAAAATCCGACAGAGTACCGGCTAAAAATGGAGAAAACAGTTCTTCGGAACCTGTGAAAACACTTCCAAAATCATTTCCAAACAATCCCAACTCTATTTCATCAACAAAGTCTCAATATGATTTTCAACAACCTTTTCATTACTCAAACATTCATTTCTCATGGTACTCATATACAAACAATAAATAAATACTCGAATTTTCCATTCATAACCACAATTTTCATTATATACATGAACATCAAAATACATTACATAAGTTCAATTACATATGAGAAAATAAAAGTTAGTTACAAAATACCAAAATGAAACCTAGTGTCCTACCAATGTACTGTAGATGGTGAGGTGACACGGACACTATGCAGAGCTGCAGGAGGTCTCACCCAGTCTGCGGTCTACTAGGCTCTCGGTCAGTATCTCCAGAACCTACGCGTGGCAAAAGCAACACGCTAAGCAATAATGCTTAGTGGTGCAATAATAAAATAAAAGGAAATAATAGAAAATAAATATGTATTGAATGTATCGATGTCTTACTTGTTTTGTACTTGTTATATTCATTATTTCATTAAATCTATCCACTTTCATTTTTGGTTGCCCAAGTAACCTATACTGGACGACTGGACTGGATAAACGGGTAAACTGGCATTGGGTATCTAGTACCTCGGGCTGTCACACCATCGGTCACATATGCATCTCCCAGTGTGCAACAGAACAGCTAATAAACTGTAATGACAATAGGCACAAGGCCAAATATCAACACAATGTCAGAATGGCTAAAAGCCATGAAATCACAGAATGGCATAATGGCATGTGCAGTACTGCTAACTGAACCCTATTGGCATGCCAAACTATCCAAACCAATCTTGTTAGGTATACTAGGGCATTTGATACTTTTGAATTCTTCAATTTTTGAATTTCAAGTTTTGGTGTCACTATTCACTTCACTAGTCAACAAAAATGTTGACTTTTGCATAAAAAATAGGTACATTGGTTTTAACACTCCCAATGTACCACATTTTGCATTCAAAACTTGTTGGAATTAATCACCAATACCATTTCTAAGCTTAAAACTAAGGAAGCAGAATTTTCAGTTTTTGTACCCTAACTTTACTGTTCCATTAGTTACTGTTGCAATGGGAATTTGAGAAAGTAATAAACATGAAAGTTGTTCCTTATTTTGTCTAGTTGAATTTATTTTTTTGAATCACTTCATTTGGATTTTGTAGCTCTAGTTATGGTCCAAAAACCACAGCTGGCCGGATTGAAAAATTGCAGAACTGACCATATCTACAGTGCAGTGAACAGTGATTGTAACTGCCTTGTTGGATAGGTTCTGGTCATAATTTGGGATAGGTTTCTTCATGAAAGTTGTTGGTCTATATCTTAACTTGTTGCTGTAAATATTTCAGGTCAATTGGGCCATTCTACAATGAGTTATGGCCAAATGAACAATTACTGTTCATTTGGTCATTCTGCAGAATCTGGTTGCAGGACATCCGGATTGGGGCCAGTTTTTGGTCCACTTGCTTTGGTCTTTTGGGCATTGTTTCTTCACCAAAATTGTGCCATTATGTGTCTAGTTTCATGTCCAATTGGCCAAATACCAATTGAACCTACACAGCCCAAGTTATGGCTGTCCAAACAGGCTGGACGCACAGCCAAACCTGCAGGTTAGCCATGGGCAGCATACTATTTCAATTCCAATACCACAACAGCCTCCAATTTAAGGTCAAAATTCATCAAATGGTCACTAATTGACCATTAGAATTTAATTTAAACATCTAAGCATTAAATCCTCAATTAAATCTCAAAACCCTAACCCTAACAATCCATCACTTTATCTAACATACCCAAATCAACATCTAGCTCAAATATCCTTATCAACAACCATTTCTAAGCTATTTAGCTCAAAAAAATCAATAATTTCCAAACTCCTCCCATGGCTACCAAATTTCTTGGTGTTCATACACATATATTTTATTTCAATTCCTTATAATTTCTTACTCAATTTAAGCCTCTAACATGGAATAAAGAGTGAGAGATATGAAAATATGCACTAACCTCTTGTAGCTTAAATCCAAGCTAAACAAGACTTCAATTTTTCTTTACTTTCTTACTCTTTCTTAGCTGCCAAACACTTCTCCTTGGTGTGGGTATAATTTTTAGTGAAGGAAGGATATGGTTTTGAGGTGAGGAAGCTTAGGAAAATCAACCTTTAAAAGAAAAAAAAAATGGAGAGAAAGCTTCTTGGCTATGGTTTAAGGGAATTGAAGAAGAAGAATTCAGTTTTTCCTTTCAATTTTCTGCCCATTTGACTCATTTTAATTGGTTTATGGACATGTGTCACAATGTGATTGGGTGAGAGTGCTTAGTGACATAAGCATGAGGTCAAAATTGTAATTTTAATTCATTTTTTTTTCTTTTCTTTGCCACTCATTTTCAATTCAATTTTTAGCAATATTTATTCATATTTTATGTCATAATAATTATTTACTTAACTGGACAAGTCGGCCAAAAATCACTTCTGAAGGCGAAATGACCAAAATGCCCTCCGTTTGGCTTAACGGGTCAAAATTGTCTGTACCGATTGAAAAATTTTTCTAAATATTTTCTTGGCATTCTAATGCCATAGGAACCTCAATGACCCTTCTCTGGAGTCCCAAAAATTATTTTATAAATTTTTTTCAGGGTCTAGGGCTCCTAGTTGCGAGAACCGTAACTTCTCACTAGGTTATCCATCGCTTGGGCACCGGCTCATTTAACTTGGTTGTATTTTATTTCTAAAATTTTTACTAATTTTTTCTTATTAATATTTGAGTTAATTATGGTTTCTCACTTTAGTTTAAATATTTTTCCGAAAGTTCTAGCTGTCCGTCAGGACCTTTCGTCACCGAGCATGAGAATGTACGGAGTTGCTACAAGGAGGGTGTTACAACTCTTCCCCTCTAATTTAAATTTCGTCCTCGAAATTTACCTGATGCAAACAGTTGAGGGAACTGTTGCCTCATCGTCTCTTAAAAGAAACATTTTCAAACTACTCTCATCATAAAGAAACATTTCATTGATTACAAGACTCAAAATTTATAATACAAAACTATTCAAGTAAATGAAATCTCAACTTTATATTTACAATAATTTACATTTAATTACATACCAAAATATTTTACAAGAGTTTTTATACAACTGTCCAAATAATTTATATACATATTATTACATGCATATATCAAAATCTATGTACATGGGTATACCTATGATATACCTGGAGCTGATCTGAATATGTCTTCAAAGAAACTTATTCACTGCTCTATGCTCTTTTTACATGCGATAGCATACAATGCTATCGCTGAGTGATGAACTCAGTGGTGCACAACTATAATTTAAAACATAGTACAACATACATTGACAAAATTTACAGTAAATAATTTGAAAATCTGAATACTCATCAAATTCCAAAACTCAAAATATTCATTGCCAATAATGTAAATCATTTGTATAAATGACTTTGATCACAAAATTCAATTTATCAAATCATGACTAACCATTTAAGTAATTCCAACAAAATCAATTATACATAAACCATAATTGAAATCACAATTCTTTACCATTCAAAAGCCATTCTGTATCTCAAAAATCATTATGTATCTCAAAAATCAATCTTTATCTCATTAACTATGCAAGACTAATCCGAAAGGGCCATATTCGATGTGATTCTAACTCCCTATGGTCGGGGAGGTCGAATCAGATTCTAACTCCCTATGGTCGGGGAGGTCGAATCATCGTGCACAGTACCATCACAATAATGAATCTTCCGCAAGGGCCATAACGATAAAATAAACTTAGATCTAACCTCAAATCAGAAGAAAATCTAAGCCTATACACGTACCATGGTAATCAAAACACAACTAACTCTATTGTCTTCTCAACAAATGAGAGAGACGGGCAATAACCTAGTCAAGCATCTATAGTGAGATATAAAACAATTTTACAATCCTTATAGTGAAATAAATCAGAATATAATTCAATTCAAAGTCAATTCCAATATCCAATAATTTTTATGCTCATCACAATTCAAATCATAAATTTGCATTTTTCCATGAAAATTACCATCACAATTCAAAACATGTTCTATCACAATTTTCCAAAACATAATTTATTCAATCCATAACAATGCTTAATACTTGTGGAAATACAATTTCACAAAGCTAAATTCATATATACTATAACAATTTCAATAATCATTGAATTAAATCCAATGCTTATTAAACATAATATATAAGAAAAGTATGTCATTTAATCATATGAAATATTCAAACAAAATTAGTTAAATACTAGTTGTGCACAAACCTCTGATAACTGTCTCTTGGTCTTGACTCAGTGTTTCCTTCCTCTCCCTGAGTCTTTGCTAACTGAGAAATACAATTTAAAGTGTTTCAGTACTTAATTAAACTGTCTCTAACGATAATGTTTGATAAATAATTCACTGAATGCTATTATTTGCTTAATCAACTTAATATATCGACCCTCGATGCATTTTAGGTAATTTAGGTTTTAACGTTACTAATATGTCACATTCGATAGTCTTTTAGGGTTGGTACATGTTACCAAGTTCATTTCCGTGTATACTGCATTTTCTTGTAATTTGCTGGATTCCGGGATACTAGTTTGACCTAGCCGGACGACCTAGTTCCCTTGGTTTTCGGGTTTCGGTCAAAACTAAAAACTTGTATATCTATGTCTTATGGAACGCGGGGCAAAATTTCAGGTCATTCTAAGTTATGTAGACCAAGTTATGATCGTTTTACTATTGCTGGTCAAATTGCACCAAAATTGGTCATTTTAGGTCACTTTAGGTCATTTTAGGTTCGGCCAGTTTTTGGACCCGAAATTGTGCAAGCTGTTTGACTTGCTTATGGTCATTTCTGGGCTTTGGTGTCTTCATAAGAGTTGTAGATATGGGTCTTAAATATTCATGGTCAAAATTTCAGGTCAATTGGACCTGTTTTGAGTGAGTTATGGCCTAAACACTAACTGCTGCCCAAATGGTCAATTTTCAGGTCTCAATTGCACTTAATCCGGATTTGGTCATTTTTCAAGCTACCTTGCAAGCAGAATTTTGGCAAGCTTCCTTCATGAAAGTTGGCACATTTTGTGCCTAGTTTCACCTCCAATTGGTCTCATACCAATTGGAGCCACACACTTAAAGTTATAGGCCTAAAACTCAAACTACCTTATTGCATTTCTTGCATACACATCAAGCATCACTTTTAACACTCACCAAACTTAACATTCAAACCAATTCTGGTTGTACCACAACCTAAACATAATTCACAACACATTATAGGTCATTTTGGCAGCTTACAATTACATTCAACATGCACCAACAAGTGTAGAATTTTTCAATCCAATTTATAACAATTCAATCACCTTTTTATGCTCATTTACATGTCCCACTTCACACCACCTTACACACACTCAAACTGCCATAACAACCAACACATTTTAATATCATTATTCCATAAACTAAGCATGAATTCTAGCATTCTTCAAGAGTCAACAAACTGCCACAATGGTACATTTATATTCCATTAATTTCCAAGCTTTAAATTTCATTTCACATTTACATATACTAAGTATACATCACCCAAACAATTTCCTACACAATATACATTTAATCAATCATTTAATTCACCATTTACAAGCAAAAATAAACTGCCTTCAAGGTGTTTCCATGGCTGCTAAAAGGACACATCCCCATTTAAACATCAAACCTTAAAAATCTCTCCATAATTCAAGTACCCATAACCTCCTCACAAACTTTAATGAAGTACTATTAAAAAATACATAATTACCACTTTGGAAACTCTTCAAAACTTCACCAAAACTTGATCTTCTTACTGCCTATCTACTGCCCATGGTGTGAGGATTAACTTTAATGAAGGGAAGTGGAGAGAAAGAAGCTTGGATCACCCTTGCATGGAGCTCCAAAACCATGCGGCAATGGAGTTCTTCCCTTCCCATTTTTGGCTGAATTTTAAGAAATGAGGAAGATGACAATCTGCTGGTCCATGATGAAGATTAAATGGTCCACTTTAATGAGTTAGTGGAGCACTATTGCAAGTTTAATGTTAATTTATTCAAAAGTTTCAATTTCCCACATTTAACTCCCCATTTTTGCTATTTACATTAGGTACCCCTAAATTAATTTTTCATTATATTTTCCAAGTGTAATATTATTTATTTTTGATGGACATTTTGGTCAAAAGACAACTCGGGGTGTCAAATGACCACAATGCCCCTGTTCGGGTTGCATTCCCGATTTTTCGGTAACACCGGGTTTTGTCCGTTTTTCGATTTCCCACTTTTCTTTGTAATAATTATTTAATTTTTATTTAATATTTCTAATGATATTTATACTTCAATAGGGGTCTATTTAATTCCTAAAAATATTTTCCAGGGTTCCATGGTCGAGTATTAGTCAACGGTCCACGCCGTGACTTCCCGGTGCGGTCACCCATCACTAGGGTTCTCGGCTCGCTTAACTTGGTTACATTTCTTTGCTATTATTTTTCCTTTGTTTTTCTTGTGTTTTCTTCTTTTGTATTTCATTATTTTATGTCTCCTCACTCATATCGAAGTGTAGTTCTAGGCATCCTAGCTGTTCGGACAATACTGGTTACCAGAACAGTAAAATGCATTACCGAACATAGGGGTGTTACAATTCTCCGCTCAAAATGAATTTTGTCCACGAAATTTTACCCAATAGTCATCTTACAATAGTCATACGTTTATTTTTTTCCTTTTTATACGATCGTATAATCTTCTTTTCCTCAAATTTGTATAAGACTTTTAAGAATCTAATTCAACGTTTAATTTGTTTGTATATCACCAATCTTCTCTTACTATTGTCCTGTCTAATATTTCAATTCATGTTCCTTCTTGAATGACCCTTGAGGTCATGTTAGAATCATTTATCTAGTCATTGGTCCTCTAACCATTCTAGTCCATAGTTTTCCTCACATTCGTAATATTTCTTTGTTATATTTGAACCAATTGTTCGATTTTTTTTTTTTTTTTTACTTTCATAACTCTGTTTATCTGTCAATATTCTATAACTTACTTCGTTTTGTACTGAACTATAACCTTTCGATATTCTAACCTTTGAGTTTTAGATCCCTAAGTAGGATTTTCAAACTTATTTCTAACAATTAACTTCTGTCCTGGCATAACTATACCAAAACAGATGCCGTTGGTAACTATTCTTATCTAGGTATACTATCGGGTAGTACGTAGCTCTACACAATAATCTCAAGTTAGTATTGTAATCTGCAGCTTACAGTATAAACATCAAGAACATTGCATAGTTACTACGATACATCCCAATAGATCAAACTTTCCTATCTTCTATCCTTTTCGAATTCACCGATACCTGAAACTTATTCTGATTACAATATCCATTAACAATTAACAACTGTAACATCTCTCCCTTTATCTAGAACAATTCTATTACCGCATCTTACTTTTACGTTCTCTTGCCTTACATTAAGTAGGCTTGCCATTTAGCTTTATAATTTATGGTGTGTTAGAAAATACTTTTCGCCGATAAACTCTTCCAAAACTAATTTCACTTATTATCACAATCCTTATACATTTTATTAACCTTGACCTCCTATCCTAGCGGACTTGTTACTAGCACCTCAAAGGCCATTTTTGTACATGGAACAACAATACAATTAATGATGCTAGCACTCACATAAGAATGGGTAGAACCCGGATCAAATAACACAAACACATCTTGATTAAAAGTTGAGAAGGTACCAGCCACAACATCAGATGTCTCGGCCTCTTCCCTCTGTCTTATTGCATAGATTTTGGCTGGAGCACTGTCTTGCTCTGAATGTTTCACTGTGCCTTGGCTGCTTGCTAGGCTACCTCTACCCCTGCCTCTACCTCTGCTAGGTGGTTGTGAACTTCTAGTGACAGAGCTCTGAACTGACCCTTCTGCAGTAGTAGGAGGTGGTCCAACTCTGCGACTACTGGTGCAGTCCTTGGCAAAGTGTCCTGTGCCTCTACAGTTATAATAGGCTCCAATAGCCTTATAGCATATCCCACCATGATATCTTCCATAAGCTTCACATTGATGAGAAGGGTAGGAACTTCTAGTTGTTCGACGACTGGACCTTGGTGGTCTCTGCCTTGATGATCCACCTCTGTTATATCCCTGAGCTCGGGGCTCCTCAATTTCTTTTCTCTTTCTCAAATTACTACTTGAGCTCTGACCTATAGGTTTCTCCCTCTTCTCTATTTCATGTTACCCTTGTGGGGGTTGGGTCTGTTCTTGGGCTTGGGCTGACAGATTATCAGCCATTTGTTGAAAGAAAGTGGCCATTTGCTGGGCCATTTGTGCAGTAATTTGTACTGGTAAAACTACTATAGTCGGGCCTTTGACACTTTGTGGAGTTGGGGCCTCAACTTGTACTTCTGCCATCACGGATTGTTCTATTGTCTCATTCTTCTCTTCCATATCTTTTCACAAGATTTTCTATTCCTGTACAACCAACATAAGGAGATTCCTCTCCATTAGTTCATATTTATGATGTAAATGTACTATATGTATCAAACATTTGAGCAGTTGTAGTTACCGACAAAAAGATTTCAAATTCACAGTTCGAAATTTACTTTAAAACCATTGCTCTGATACCACAAAACATGTCACAACCTACTCCCCTGTAAGATGCAACATGATCCCCTAGTACACCTAATGAATTATCATACTTCGCCTACCGATAACCCATTAGATATACTACAAGGGATTTTAAAACAATTTTCATGAAATTTAAATCATCGGTTAAAATCTGGTGTTATAAATTTTTTTTTTTTCAGAATTTCGGTAAAGTACCGGCTGTATTTTGAGAAAACAGTTCTTCAATCCTGCAAAAGAAAATGCTCCCAATATGTTTTCTCAAATACAACTTCAATAACTTCATTTCAATTCACAATTCAATTCTCAATAAACAATCAATTCATTTTCAAACTACTCTCATCATAAAGAAACATTTCATTGATTACAAGACTCAAAATTTATAATACAAAACTATTCAAGTAAATGAAATCTCAACTTTATATTTACAATAATTTACATTTAATTACATACCAAAATATTTTACAAGAGTTTTTATACAACTGCCCAAATAATTTACATACATATTATTACATGCATACATCAAAACCTATGTACATGGGTATACCTATGATATACCTGGAGCTGATCTGAATATGTCTTCAAAGAAACTTATTCACTGCTCTATGCTCTTTTTACATGCGATAGCATACAATGCTATCGCTGAGTGATGAACTCAGTGGTGCACAACTATAATTTAAAACATAGTACAACATACATTGACAAAATTTACAGTAAATAATTTGGAAATCTGAATACTCATCAAATTCCAAAACTCAAAATATTCATTGCCAATAATGTAAATCATTTGTATAAATGACTTTGATCACAAAATTCAATTTATCAAATCATGACTAACCATTTAAGTAATTCCAACAAAATCAATTATACATAAACCATAATTGAAATCACAATTCTTTACCATTCAAAAGCCATTCTGTATCTCAAAAATCATTATGTATCTCAAAAATCAATCTTTATCTCACTAACTATGCAAGACTAATCGGAAAGGGCCATATTCGATGTGATTCTAACTCCCTATGGTCAGGGAGGTCAAATCAGATTCTAACTCCCTATGGTCGGGGAGGTCGAATCATCGTGCACAGTACCATCACAATAATGAATCTTCTGCAAGGGCCATAATGATAAAATAAACTTAGATCTAACCTCAAATCAGAGGAAAATCTAAGCCTGTGCACGTACCATGGTAATCAAAACACAACTAACTCCATTGTCTTCTCAACAAATGAGAGAGACGGGCAATAACCTAGTCAAGCATCTATAGTGAGATATAAAACAATATTACAATCCTTTTAGTGAGCATAAATCAGAATATAATTCAATTCAAAGTCAATTCCAATATCCAATAATTTTTATGCTCATCACAATTCAAATCATAAATTTGCATTTTTCTATGAAAATTACCATCACAAGTCAAAACATGTTCTATCACAATTTTTCAAAACATAATTTATTCAATCCATAACAATGCTTAATACTTGTGGAAATACCATTTCACAAAGCTAAATTCATATATACTATAACAATTTCAATAATCATTGAATTAAATCCAATGCTTATTAAACATAATACATAAGAAAAGTATGTCATTTAATCATATGAAATATTCAAACAAAATTAGTTAAAAACTAGTTGTGCACAAACCTCTGATAACTGTCTCTTGGTCTTGACTCAGTGTTTCCTTCCCTCTCCCTGAGTCTTTGCTAACTGAGAAACACAATTTGAAGTGTTTCAGTACTTAATTAAACTGTCTCTAACGATAATGTTTGATAAATAATTCACTGAATGCTATTATTTGCTTAATCAACTTAATATATCGACCCTCGATGCATTTTAGGTAATTTAGGTTTTAACGTTACTAATATGTCACATTCGATAGTCTTTTAGGGTTGGTACATGTTACCAAGTTCATTTCCGTGTATACTGCATTTTCTTGCAATTTGCTGGATTCCGGGATACTAGTTTGACCTAGCCGGACGACCTAGTTCCCTCGGTTTTCGAGTTTTGGTCAAAACTACAAACTTGTAGATCTATGTCTTATGGAACGCGGGGCAAAATTTCAGGTCATTCTGAGTTATGTAGACCAAGTTATGGTCATTTTACTATTGCTGGTCAAATTGCACCAAAATTGGTCATTTTAGGTCACTTTAGGTCATTTTAGGTTCGGCCAGTTTTTGGACCCGAACTTGTTCAAGCTGTTTGACTTGCTTATGGTCATTTCTGGGCTTTGGTGTCTTCATAAGACTTGTAGATATGGGTCTTAACAATTCATGGTCAAAATTTCAGGTCAATTGGACCTGTTTTGAGTGAGTTATGAACTAAAAACTAACTGCTGCCCAAATGGTCAATTTTCAGGTCTCAATTGCACTTAATCCTGATTTGGTCATTTTTCAAGCTACCTTGAAAGCAAAATTTTGGCAAGCTTCCTTCATGAAAGTTGGCACATTTTGTGCCTAGTTTCACCTCCAATTGGTCTCATACCAATTGGAGCCACACATTTAAAGTTATAGGCCTAAAACTCAAACTGCCTTATTGCATTTCTTGCATACACATCAAGCATCACTTTTAACACTCATCAAACTTAACATTCAAACCAATTCTGGTTGTACCACAACCTAAACATAATTCACAACACATTATAGGTCATTTTGGCAGCTTACAATTACATTCAACATGCACCAACAAGTGCAGAATTTTTCAACCCAATTTACAACAATTCAATCACCTTTTTATGCTCATTTACATGTCCCACTTCACACCACCTTACACACACTCAAACTGCCATAACAACCAACACATTTTAATATCATTATTCCATAAACCAAGCATGAATTCCAGCATTCTTTAAGAGTCAACAAACTGCCACAATGGTACATTTATATTCCATTAATTTCCAAGCTTTAAATTTCATTTCACATTTACATATACTAAGTATACATCACCCAAACAATTTCCTACACAATATACATTTAATCAATCATTTAATTCACCATTTACAAGAAAAAATAAACTGCCTTCAAGGTGTTTCCATGGCTGCCAAAAGGACACATCCCCATTTAAACATCAAACCTTAAAAATCTCTCCATAATTCAAGTACCCATAACCTCCTCACAAACTTTAATGAAGCACTAATAAAAAATACATACTTACCACTTTGGAAACTCTTCAAAACTTCACCAAAACTTGATCTTCTTGCTGCCTATCTACTGCCCATGGTGTGAGGATTAACTTTATTGAAGGGAAGTGGAGAGAAAGAAGCTTGGATCACCCTTGCATGGAGCTCCAAAACCATGCGGCAATGGAGTTCTTCCCTTCTCCATTTTTGCTGAATTTTAAGAAATGAGGAAGATGACAATCTGCTGGTCCATGATGAAGATTAAATGGTCCACTTTAATGAGTTAGTGGAGCACTATTGCAAGTTTAATGTTCATTTATTCAAAAGTTTCAATTTCCCACATTTAACTCCCCATTTTTGCTATTTACATTAGGTACCCCTAAATTAATTTTTCATTATATTTTCCAAGTGTAATATTATTTATTTTTGATGGAAATTTAGGTCAAAAGACAACTCGGGGTGTCAAATGACTACAATACCCCTGTTCGGGTTGCATTCCCAATTTTTCGGTAACACCTGGTTTTGTCCGTTTTTTGATTTCCCACTTTTCTTTCTACAAATTATTTAATTTTTATTTAATATTTCTAATGATATTTATACTTCAATAGGGGTCTATTTAATTCCTAAAAATATTTTCCAGGGTTCCCCGCGGTCCAGGGCTAGTCAACGGTCCACGCCGTGACTTCCCGATGCGGTCACCCATCGCTAGGGTTCTCGGCTCGCTTAACTTGGTTACATTTCTTTGCTATTATTTTTTCTTTGTTTTTCTTGTGTTTTCTTCTCTTGTATTTCATTATTTTATGTCTCCTCACTCATATCGAAGTGTAGTTATAGGCATCCTAGCTGTCCGGATAACACTGGTTACCGGAACAGTAGAACGCATTACCGAACATAGGGGTGTTACACTGAAGATAGTGTTCATCGGATCCATAAAAGTAGCTGGATAATTTGTTAACCCGAATGGCATTACTAGAAACTCATAGTGGCCATATCGAGTTCTGAAAGCAGTCTTTGGAATACTCTGCTCTTGCACTTTCAACTGATAATAACTAGATCGCAAATCAATTTTGGAGAATACAGCTGCACCCTTCAACTGATCAAACAGATCATCAATGCGAGGCAATGGATATTTGTTCTTTATTGTCACCTTATTCAACTGTCGGTAGTCAATATATAAGTGGAGAGTGCCATCTTTCTTCTTAACAAACAATACTGGCGCTCTTGACACACTAGGGCAGATGAAGCCCTTTTCAAGTAGTTCTTGCAATTGTATCTTCAACTCCTTCAACTCTGCTGGTGCCATTCTGTATGGTGTTATGGAGATTGGATCCACACCAGGCATAACATTAATTTCAAACTGTACCTCTCTTTCTGGAGGTAATCCTGGCAATTCATCAGGAAACACATCAGGAAAGTCATATACTGTAGGGATGTCCTTCAATGCTGGACTCCCCACTTGGGTGTCTACCACATGTGCTAAATATGCTTCACACCCCTTTCTAATCATTTTTCTGGCTAGTGCAGTCGAAATGATGTTTGATGGCAATAGCTACCTTTCCCCGTGTATTACCACATCATTGTACTGAGGGAGACCAAAAGTGACTGTCTTCAGTCTACATTCAATCATGGCGTGATGCCTGGCTAACCAATCCATGCCCAAGATGATATCATAATCTCTGAAGGGCATTTCAATGAGATCAGACAGAAAACTATGTCCTTGGATCACTAAAGGACAATCCCTATACATTTTATTAACCCTGACCTCTTGTCCTAGCAGACTTGTTACTAGCACCTCAAAGTCCATTTTTGCACATGAAACAACAATGCAATCAATGATGCTAGCACTCACATGAGAATGGGTAGAACCTGGATCAAATAACACAAATACATCTTAATTAAAAGTTGAGAAGGTACCAGCCACAACATCAGATGCCTCGGCCTTTTCTCTCTGTCTCATTGCGTAGACTCTGACTGGAGCACTGCCTTACTCTGATTGATTCACTGTGCCTTGGCTGCCTGCTGGGTTACTGTAACACCCTAGGCAAATCCCACATCGACAAAACACGGGAGAGATGCTGGGTTTATAAGATGGAGGTTCCTAACCCCTATTGACGCGTTTTAAAACCGTGAGGGCTTCGGCCCAGAGCGGACAATATCACTAGTGGGCCGGGCCATTACATTTGTGGTATCAGAGCCGCTCCGCGTGCAACCTTGAGCGATGGTGGGGCAAACCTCAGCGAGGACGCTGAGTCCCATAAGGGGGGTGGATTGTAACACCCTAGGCAAATCCCACATCGACAAAACACGGGAGAGATGCTGGGTTTATAAGATGGAGGTTCCTAACCCCTATTGACGCTTTTTAAAACTGTGAGGGCTTCGGCCCAGAGCGGACAATATCACTAGTGGGCCGGGCCATTACAGTTACCTCTACCCCTGCCTCTACCTCTACTGGGTGGTTGTGAACCTCTGGTGATAGGGCTTTGAACTGACCCTTCAGCAGTAGTAGGAGGTGGTCCAACTCTACGAGTACTGGTGCAGTCCTTGGCAAAGTGCCTTGTGCCTCCACAGTTATAACAAGCTCCAATAGCCTTGTAGCATACCCCACCATGATTTCTTCCATAAGTTTCACGTTGGGGGGAGGGCAGGAAATTCTAGTTGTTCGACGACTGGACCTTGGTGGTCTCTTCCCTAATGATCCACCTCTGTTATATCCCTGAGCTCGGGGCTCCTCAAATTCTTTTCTCTTCCCCAAATTACTGCTCGAGCTCTGACCCATAGGTTTCTCCCTCTTCTCTATTTCACACTGCCCTTGTGGGGGTTGGGTTTGCACTTGGGCTTGGGCTGACAGATTATCAGCCATTTGTTGAAAGAAAATGGCCATTTGCTAGGCCATTTGTGCAGTAATTTGTACAGGTGGGGCTGGTAAAGTCGAGCTTTCGACTCTCTAAGGGGCTGGGGCATCCCCTTGTACCTCAGCCTCTGTTGATTGATCGACTGAATGATCACCCTCTTCCATAGTCAATTCGAGGATCTTAGACCTCCTGAACAATAACACAAGGAGATTTTCTCCTGTTAGCGTATATTATAATGTAATGTACTGTATGTATTAAACAATAACATTGAGCAGTTATACTATGAAGAAAGAATATTCAAATTACAGGTGAAAACAGAATTTAAAAACTAGCTCTGATACCACTTAAACATGTCACACCCGACCCCTCTGTAAGGCATAACATGATCTCGTAGTATACCTAATGAATAACCAACTTCGTCTACTGATAACCCATTAAATACACTACAAGGGATTTTAAAACTTTTCTTACTTCTTTTTACAGTAGTGAGCACTATTTACAGGTGTTAAAAATTTTTTTGAACTGAAGTGAAACAGCTAATACATTTGAATTATTAGTAATTTCTGTAAAAATTTTGGCGGAGTGCTATCTGTATTTTGAATAAAACAGTTCTTCAAAAACCTGTAAAAAGCACTTCAAATATATTTCTCAATCTCAAACTCCAACATTTAATCAACACAATATGTTTCCCAACATTTTATCAACTCAAATCCACAATAATTTTTCAGTATTTTTAAAGGCTGAGATAAAAGAAATATATCACAATATTTACAAACCAAAATAATTTACAATTTATTTTACAACTTCAATGTACAATTTTAATTTACAACTGCTCAAAACCAAGAACACTATATACATACAGTGAACATACATTATGTAACATCCTCATTTTCGTAGTCCGTACGTTCCGACGGTTAATGTCTGCCCTGAAAAGTTGAAATGTCTGGAACTACACTTCGCTGATAATGAACAAACATATAATGACGAAATAAATAAGAAGAAAATACAAGAAAAATCAAAGACAAAGGAAAGAGAGAAAATGAAGCTAAGTTAAACGAGCCGATATCGCAGTGATGGGTGACCGCACTAGGAAGGCCGTTGCCGACCGCAGGACCGCAGGGAACCCTCAGAATTTAATTCCGGGACGTAAGTAAAGGTCTATTGAAATATAATTGACACTAGAATTATCAAAGAAAAATTAATAAATTAGTACAAAGAAAAATGAAAAATCAAGAAACAGACAAAAATCGGTATTACCGAAAAATCGGGAATATAGCCCAAAGTGGGGTATTTTGGTCATTTGACACCTAGAGTTGTCTTTTGACCTCAATGTCCATTAAAAATAAATGATATTACACTTTATAAATGTCATGAAAAATTAAATGGTGGTACATTATGTAAATAGTGAAGGAAATGAGATAAATGTGCAAATTAGGAAAATTGGAATAATTAAACATTAAGTTAAAGTGAGTGCTCCACTAACTCAAGTCTTGGGACACTTAATTAAGTCATTTTGGATAGAAATTCAGTCCATCATCTTCCTCCCAAATGACCAGCCGAATTGACTTCCCAAAACCTCTATGGAAGTCCACCATGGCCAAACTCCCTCCATCACCATGCAACCATGTTCAAGCCCTCATTTCACCATAGTTTCTTCATTAAAGCTTGCACACACACCTTGGGCAGTATGTTGGAAGCAAAAAGAAGAGGATTTGAGGAAGTTTTGGTGAAGCTCAAAAAAGGTTAGTGCTAGTTTTTCATCCCTTGCTTCATTAAAGTTTGTATTAAGGTTGAGATGAGTTGGATGGTGAAGAAATTTGAAGGATTCGATGAGTTATTGATATATTCAATTTTGGACAGCCATGAAAGATTATTTTAGTTGAGCTTTTCTTACCTCTAATGGATGGAAATTAAGGTTGATTAACTTAAATGGAAGTGGTAGTAAGTTAATATCCAATGATGTGCATGTTAGTGCATGAATTAAGGGTTTGAATATAGGTCTTGATGCTTTGGAAAACTGCCATGTTTGGCAGCCTATTAAATCATGAATTTGTGTGTGAATATGTAGTTTATTAATGAAATATACTAGTATTAAAATGTGGGCAGTATGTGTAAGTGATATTGAAGTATGATTATGTTGAAGTGTACGTGTAATATTGACATTGAGATATGTTGAATTTTGGTGGAAGTGAATGTTGAACTTAATGGTGAATTGTGTGCATTGAGCACTTGAATATTCTACCCAAAATTGTTGCTATAATTGTGTACAATATATATATGGAAGTGTTATTGATTGAATATTGAAGTAATGAGGAGGAGAAGGAATATCAAATTGGAAGTGTATGTGCTTTGTGCAGGTTGTGTATTGAAGGCAGTACATAAATTAGGCCATAAGTGCCAAACTGTGAACCCAATTGGTATGAGGCCAATGGGGAGGTGAAACTAGACACCAAATAGGCCAATTTTCATGTAGAAATGTTGCCAAAATTCTGCCTAGAAACTGACCTTAAAAATGACCAAATCCGGAATAGCAACCTTGCAACCCAGATTTTTGATCATATGAATGGTAGTCCTTGGGATGACCATAACTCACTCAAAACAGGTCCAATTGACCTGAAATTTTTACCATGGTTAGCTTAGACATATATCTACAATTCTTATGAAGACACCAAAGCCCAGAAATGGCCAGAACCAAGTCAAATGGCTTGCACAAGTTCAGGTACAAAAACTGTCGAACCAAAAGTGACCCAAAATTGACCAAATTTTGCACCAAAGGTGCAATCTGTCCAACATTGGTAAATTGACCATATCTTGGTCTACACAACTCAGAATGACCTGAAATTTTGCCCCGCGTGCAATAAGACATAGACCTACAAGTTTTTAGTTTGGACAAAAACCTAAAAACCGAGGAAACTAGGTCGTCCGGCTAGGTCAAAATAGTACACCGAAATCCGGTAAATTGCAATAAAATGCAATACACTTGGAAATGAAATTGGTAACATATACCAACACTAAAGGGCTATAAAATGTGACATATTGGTAACATTAGAATTGACTCACGTAGAGTGCATCAAGGGTCAACATTATAGGTTGACTAATGAAATGAATTAAAGGGAATAGTACCAAGAGAAATAGGACTTTAAGCTAGACAAATCTAGCACACAAAAAAATTGAGAAATTGACCAAATTTTGCACCAAAGGTGCAATCTGTCCAGCTTTAGTAAATTGACCATAACTTGGTCTATACAACTCGGAATGACCTGAAATTTTGCCCCACGTGCAATAAGACATAGAGCTACAATTTTGCTTCTTTGAATAGAAGCTGAAAACCAAGGGAAATAGGACTTTAAGCTAGACCAATCTAGCACACTAAAATTGCAAATTGGTAATTACATAAAATGATGCTTGAAGTGATTTGGCAATGAATGCCAACTTATGAAAAGGGTAAAATTACATTATATTGGCAACATATTGAATTGTAAATTGTGACATGTTGATGCTAGAATCAACCTATCCATGATGCATAAAAAGGTCAATAATTTTATTGACCAGTGAAAGGCATAAAGATGTATAAACCCTATGAATAAAGAATTAAATATGTAACATTATAATATGCCCTAATTTGCCTAGTTGACTAGTTTGGATAGGTTCACATACCAATAGGATTCTGACAGCTGTTTGGTAAATTACTTTGTGTCATATTGTGTTTTATGACTTATTATGCCATACTATGATTTTAATAGCCTATGGCTATACAGATTGTGTTATTATACTCGGCTTAATGCCTGATTGATTATATGGCTTTTTAGCCACACTGTTTGCACACCGGGAGATACTTTGTGACCGATAGTGTGACGGCCCGAGGTACTAGGTACCCAGTGCTAGTATATCTATTTATCCAGTCTGGTCAGTGTATAGGCTACATGGGCAGTCAATTAAAACATTATTCAATTTAGGCAGTTAAGTTAAGTTAAATATACGAAAATTTCAGTACAATTAAATTAAGCATTGAATGAAATGAGTAAAAGAGATTAGCAATAGAAACATAACAAAGATACAATTTGCAGAACCTTAGAGACTTAAAATACAATACAGTTAGAATAATTGATTCCTGGATATCCGAATTATGAGTTATTTCTTTCTTTATTTGTATATATTATTTCTTGTTATACTATTGCACCACTAAGTAGAAATGCTTAGCGTGATGGAATTGCTTCCTCGCGCAGGTACTGAAGGTAAAACCAGTAGACTGTCGACTGAGATTTTTGGAGTCCAGATCTGCAGAGGTGTCAGAAGAGTTCAAGATTGTCACCTCCTCAATAATGCGTGTAGATAGGGCTCATAATTATACATGTTATATATTTTGTTCGTTCTAAGTATATTGTAATTTCATTTGTATATCCTGTACTTGACAAATTTATGTACTTAATTGGAAAATTATATAAGTTAATGAAACGTAAGAATTCTGATGTCTGAATTGATTGTCTAATCATAATGATTCTGAATGAGATTGAGTTTAAGAAATTTTGAGAAACTGATGAGATATTATTGAGATAAATTGAGCTATGAATTTGAATATGTCGTGAATTGTCTTTGGCAGGTTCAGAAGAACTGTTAGTCCAAATTACAGCCGACACTTTGTCGGATTATTGTTAAAATTTTTGAAATTTCCAAATTAGTTAGATTTTGATAAAAGTAAAAATAGCCTAAACCTTAAATAAAATTTTTGAATAAATAAATCAAGAACTGTAATGAAATCAGATAAGATCAGGTGCTCCGGCACTCCGTGTGACACGCCTTGCTCGGCTACACTGTAGAACGATGAGGGGTGTTACATTTAGTGGTATTAGAGCACGGTTTAGGCGTTCCTAGGCAAAGATAAGTGGAAAGAAAGTGTGCATACATGCATTGCATTCATAAGAGTCGAGGTGACACTAATGCAGATCTGTTTACTTTTGATTATTCAAAGTTAAGATATGGACTTAGAGCCACAGAGGGCATTAGAAAAAGAAGAAGAAAACCTAGTTCATGAGGTTATAACGTAATAACTACGTAATGTTCTCGATGTTTGTATTGTAAGCTGCAGATTACAGTACCGACATGAGATTATTGTGTAGAGCTACGTGCTTCCTCGTGGTACAATAAACTGAGAATATTTGTAAGTGATCTATAATTTGATACAGTTACGCCCGAATAGAGTACTATTATGGGAAATAAATATGAAAATTCTAGTCAGAAATTCAAAACTTCAGAACTAGCCTATCAAAAGACTACACTTCTAAGGTAGCTAGAGTCAGTAACTCGGTTACACTAATGTGGACTACCATTACCACAAAAATTGCTATAAGCTTTGAGAATTCAGTATGGCTATAAATTAGAAAGAACACCTTGAGGATGAAGATATTTGGACATAGATATGGAGTCTTATCAGTAGTTTAATATTTTTGACAGAAAGGAATGATGTAGATATTTGAGAATACATTTAGAAATTGTATTAATGCTCTCTCCAGAAGCAAGAATAGGTACCTTCCATTGATAGAGTTTGTGTATAGTGATATTTATTAAATAAGCATAAAGATACCAAGGTATAAGGTCTTGTATGAGATAAATGCAGAACACCTGGACAAAGGGTAATTTAAGAGAGTTGGAATTGGTAAAAGAGACAGAAGGACTGGTAAAGAATCCTAGTATGAGAGATCAAGAAACTAATGAATAATAGAATTTCATGAGTAGGAATACTAAAGGCAGAGGAAAACAATGATGGAAAACTGAATAAAATTATGAGACAATGATAAGCTCGGTTGTTTGAATCAAATGAATTTCAAGGATGAAATTCCTTTTTAGAGGGGAAGAGTTGTAACATCCTCATTTTCGTAGTCCGTACATTCTACTGTTCCGACGGTTAATGTCTGCCCCGAAAAGTTTAAATGTCTGGAACTACACTTCGGTGATAATGAACAGACATATAATGATGAAATAAATAAGAAGAAATGCAAGAAAAATCAAAGACAAATAAAAGAGAGAAAATGAAGCTAAGTTAAACGAGCCGACACCGCAACGATGGGTGACCGCATTGGGAAGGCCATTGTCGACCCCAGGACTGTGGGGAACCCTCAGAATTTAATTCCGGGACGTAAATAAAGGTCTATTGAAATATAATTGATACTAGAATTATTAAAGAAAAATTAATAAATTAGTACAAAGAAAAATGAAAAATCAAGAAACAGACAAAAATTGGTATTACCGAAAAATCGGGAATATAACCCGAAGTGGGGTAGTTTGGTCATTTGACACCTAGAGTTGTCTTTTGACCTCAATGTCCATTAAAAATAAATGATATTACACTCTATAAATGTCATGAGAAATTAAATGGTGGTACATTATGTAAATAGTGAAGGAAATGAGATAAATGTGCAAATTAGGAAAATTGGAATAATTAAACATTAAGTTAAAGTGAGTGCTCCACTAACTCAAGTCTTGGGACACTTAATTAAGTCATTTTGGATAGAAATTTAGTCCATCATCTTCCTCCCAAATGACCAGCCGAATTGACCTTCCCAAAACCTCTATGGAATTCCACCATGGCCAAACTCCCTCCATCACCATGCAACCATGTTCAAGCCCTCATTTCACCATAGTTTCTTCATCAAAGCTTGCACACACACCTTGGGCAGTATGTTGGAAGCAAAAAGAAGAGAATTTGATGAAGTTTTGGTGAAGCTCAAAAAAGGTTAGTGCTAGTTTTTCATCCCTTGCTTCATTAAAGTTTGTATTAAGGTTGAGATGAGTTGGATGGTGAAGAAATTTGAAGGATTCGAAGAGTTATTGATATATTCAATTTTGGACAGCCATGAAAGATTATTGTAGTTGAGTTTTTCTTACCTCTAATAGATGGAAATTAAGGTTGATTAACTTAAATGGAAGTGGTAGTAAGTTAATATCCAATGGTGTGCATGTTAGTGCTTGAATTAAGGGTTTGAATATGGGTCTTGATGCTTTGGCAAACTGCCATGTTTGGCAGCCTATTAAATCATGAATTTGTGTGTGAATATGTAGTTTATTAATGAAATATGCTAGTATTAAATTGTGGGCAGTATGTGTAAGTGATATTGAA
The DNA here is from genome assembly GCF_030052815.1 of Hevea brasiliensis. NCBI lineage: Eukaryota > Viridiplantae > Streptophyta > Magnoliopsida > Malpighiales > Euphorbiaceae > Hevea > Hevea brasiliensis. The sequence goes on along the minus strand of NC_079494.1, from coordinate 60,939,381 downwards.
GTATGATTATGTTGAAGTGTACGTGTAATATTGACATTGAGATATGTTGAATTTTGGTGGAAGTGAATGTTGAACTTAATGGTGAATTGTGTGCATTGAGCACTTGAATATTCTGCCCAAAATTGTTGCTAGAATTGTGTACAATATATATATGGAAGTGTTATTGATTGAATATTGAAGTAATGAGGAGGAGAAGGAATATCAAATTGGAAGTGTATGTGCTTTGTGCAGGTTGTGTATTGAAGGCAGTACATAAATTAAGCCATAAGTGCCAAAATGTGAACCCAATTGGTATGAGGCCAATGGGGGGGTGAAACTAGACACCAAATAGGCCAACTTTCATGTAGAAATGTTGCCAAAATTCTGCCTAAAAACTGACCTTAAAAATGACCAAATCTGGAATAGCAACCTTGCAACCCAGATTTTTGACCATATGAACAGTAGTCCTTGGGATGACCATAACTCACTCGAAACAGGTCCAATTGACCTGAAATTTTTACCATGGTTAGCTTAGACATAGATCTACAATTCTTATGAAGACACCAAAACCCAAAAATGGCCAGAACCAAGTCAAATGGCTTGCACAAGTTCGGGTACAAAAACTGCCGAACCAAAAATGACCTAAAATTGACCAAATTTTGCACTAAAGGTGCAATCTGTCCAACATTGGTAAATTGACCATATCTTGGTCTACACAACTCAGAATGACCTGAAATTTTGCCCCGCGTGCAATAAGACATAGACCTACAAGTTTTTAGTTTGGACCAAAACCCAAAAACCGAGGGAACTAGGTCGTCCGGCTAGGTCAAAATAGTACACCGAAATCCAGTAAATTGCAATAAAATGCAATACACTTGGAAATGAAATTGGTAACATATACCAACACTAAAGGGCTATAAAATGTGACATATTGGTAACATTAGAATTGACTCATGTAGAGTGCATCAAGGGTCAACATTATAGGTTGACTAATGAAATGAATTAAAGGGAATAGTACCAAGAGAAATAGGACTTTAAGCTAGACAAATCTAGCACACAAAAAAATTGAGAAATTGACCAAATTTTGCACCAAAGGTGCAATCTGTCCAGCTTTAGTAAATTGACCATAACTTGGTCTATACAACTCGGAATAACCTAAAATTTTGCCCCACGTGCAATAAGACATAGAGCTAAAATTTTGCTTCTTTGACCAGAAGCTAAAAACTAAGGGAAATAGGACTTTAAGCTTGATCAATCTAGCACACTAAAATTGCAAATTGGTAATTACAAAAAATGATGCTTGAAGTGATTTGGCAATGAATGCCAACTTGTGAAAAGGGTAAAATTGCATTATATTGACAACATATTGAATTGTAAATTGTGACATGTTGATGCTAGAATCAACCTATCCATGATGCATAAAAAGGTCAATAATTTTATTGACCAGTGAAAGGCATAAAGATGTATAAACCCGATGAATAAAGAATTAAATATGTAACATTGTAATATGCCCTAATTTGCCTAGTTAACTAGTTTGGATAGGTTCGCATGCCAATAGGATTCTGACAGCTGTTCTATAAATGACTTTACGTCATATTGTGTTTTATGGCTTATTATGCCATACTATGATTTTAATAGCCTATGGCTATACAGATTGTGTTATTATACTCGGCTTAATGCCTGATTGATTATATGGCTTTTTAGCCACACTCTTTGCACACCGGGAGATACTTTGTGACCTATGGTGTGACGGCTGGAGGTACTAGGTACCCAGTGCTAGTATATCCGTTTATCCAGTCTGGTCAGTGTATAGGCTACATGGGCAGTCAATTAAAACATTATTCAATTCAGGCAATTAAGTTAAGTTAAATATACGAAAATTTCAGTACAATTAAATTAAGCATTGAATGAAATGAGTAAAAGAGATTAGCAACAGAAACATAACAAAGATACAATTTGCAGAACCTTAGAGACTTAAAATACAATACAGTTAGAATAATTGATTCCTGGATATCCGAATTATGAGTTATTTCTTTTTTTATTTGTATATATTATTTCTTGTTATACTATTGCACCACTAAGCAGAAATGCTTAGCGTGATGGAATTGCTTCCTCAGTAGTCTTGAAGGTAAAACCAAGAGATCGTTGGATCGAGATTTTTGGAGTCCAGATCTGCAGAAGTGTCAGAAGAGTTCAAGATTGTCACCTCCTTAGCAATGCATGTAGATAGGGCTCATAATTATACATGTTATGTATTTTGTTCATTCTAAGTATATTGTAATTTCATTTGTATATCCTGTACTTAACAAATTTATGTACTTAATTGGAAAATTATATAAGTTAATGAAATGTAAGAATTCTGATGTCTGAATTGATTGTCTAATCATAATGATTCTGAATGAGATTGAGTTTAAGAAATTTTGAGAAACTGATGAGATATTATTGAGATAAATTGAGCTATGAATTTGAATAAGTGTGAATTGTTTTTGGCAGGTTCAGAAGAACTGTTTGTCCAAATTACAGCTGACACTTTGTCGGATTATTGTTAAAATTTTTGAAATTTCCAAATTAGTTAGATTTTGATAAAAGTAAAAATAGCCTAAGCCTTAAATAAAGTTTTTGAATAAATAAATCAAGAACTGTAATGAAATCAGATAAAATCAGGTGCTCCGGCACTCCGTGTGACACATCTTGCTCGGTTACACTGTAGACGGGTGAGGGGTGTTACACATTACAATACAAAATGCAAAATACGGTATACTCAGTATACCCGATGATCTCTCAGTATAGTACTAGTAGCCTAGTCTGCTGCCCTGTCAGTCTGTCTACTTGCAATAGCAATGAAAAGCTATCACTGAGCCATTGTCTCAGTGGTGCACAACATTAACCAAATACAAATTTAAATCACAAATCATAAGTCATATAAATAGTGGATACTTAAAACCATAGTTAAATTCAAAGACAGTGAATGTCAATAAGAATTTAAACTCCATTTCACAATATCACAATAAATATCAATAAATCATACACACAGCTTAATCATGTTTCAAAGTTCAATTCATCCCAAAAGCCGATGGCTAATGAGGAATTCAATTCATCACAAAAGCCGATGGCTAGTGAGGAATAACATAGCTAGCTAGCAATAATATGAGTACTCATTCTACTTGTCCTCAACAGGCACACACCTCAACACTTCATCCAGAGAGGGAATTCAAAGTCAATTCGTCCCACTAGACAAGCTAGTGAGGAATTCAATCAATATACATGATAGCTGTGGTTTCAAACCATTTACAATGCTTTTCAATCAATAAGTATCTATCAAATATCATTCAAATAAATTTTCACAATTTAAAACAATAATATACAAATAGTCATAATTTATTTCAATTGAAAAATTCAAAAGAAATAACTGTTGTGCACAAACCTCTGATAACTGTCTCTTGGCCCTGACTCAGTGTTTCCTCCCCTTTTCCTGAGTCTTTGCTAACTGAAGCACATAATTTGAAGTGTTTCAGTACTCATTTAAACTGTCTCTAAGAATAAGGCTTAATAATTAACTTATTGAATTCTATTATTTCCTTAGTCAACCTAAGATGTTGACCCTCGACGCACTCTAGGTGAATTAGGTTTTAATGTTACCAATGTGTCAAATTTAATAGCCTTTTAGTGTTGGTACATGTTACCCAATTCATTTTCATGTATAGTGCATTTTATTGCAATTTGTCAGATTTCGGTATACTAATTTGACCTAGCTGGATGACCTAGTTCCCTCGATTTTCGGTCAAAACTACAAACTTGTAGGTCTATGTCTTATTGCATACGGGGCAAAAATTCAGGTCATTCTGAGTTGTGTAGACCAAGTTATGATCAATTTACTAATGCTGGACATAATGCACTAAAAAGGTAACTTTAGGTCATTTTTAGGTCACTTTTGGTTCGGCCAGTTTTTGGACCTGAATTTGTGCAAGCCATTTGGCTTGGTTCTGGCCATTTCTGGGCTTTGGTATCTTCATAAGAATTTTAGATATATGTCTTAACTATTCATGGAAAAAATTTCAGGTCAATTGGACCTGTTTTGAGTGAGTTATGGCCAAAACATCAACTGCTGCCCAAATGGTCAATTTTCAGGCTTTCAATGCACTAATCCGGATTTGGTCATTTTTCAAGTCACCTTCCAAGCAAAATTTTGGTAAGCTTCCTTCATGAAAGTTGGCACTTTTTGTGCCAAGTTTCACCTCCAATTGGTCTCATACCAATTGGAGTCACACAATTAAAGTTCTAAGCCCAAAACATACACTGCCCTATTGTACATTATTCACCCTTTACCAATTACATAACCTATGCTTACCAAGTCACTCTTCCATGTCATTTCTGGTTTATACCATAACATAAACACATTTAGCAACTCATTTTTGGTCATTTTGGTAGCTTATAACCATTCTCAATATGCACATTATAGTATAGAATTTTTCAAGTCCAATTACAAATAATTTAACCACATGACATAACTCATTTACATGTCCACATTCAAACCTTTATACACATATACATGCTGCCATAACAAGCACCATAATTCGACAATATAATTCTATAAACTAAACCATAAAACAACATATTTTGGTCTACACTTCAAAGTTGCTGATTGTACATCTTCTTCAATTAGTTTCCAAGCTTCCAAAATCAAGTGTACTATCACACATACATTTAGTATATATTATCCAATTTATTCCTACACACATAAGCACTTACATCAACACTTTAATCTACCATTTACATGCAAGGATAAACTGCTCTTATTGAAGTTCCATGGCTGCCAAAAATGTACCTCTCCCTTAACTCATCAAACTTCAAAAATCCTTCCATAATTCAACTACCCACAACACCCATTCAAAGTTTAATGAAACAATAATTAGAAATACATACTTACCACTTTTGAAACTCTTCAAAACCTTCATTAAACTTCTTAAAATTGCTATCTAAGTCTTCCATGGGATGTGGAGAGCAAAGTTAATGAAGTAAACTTTGGGGTTTAAGTTGAAAATGGTGAAGAATGTGGAGCTTTTGAAAGTTTTGACTATGGAGGAATTTGGGACCTCAATTCGGCATGAAGAAGATGAAGCAAAAACTGCACTTAGTGAACATACACATGTCCCTTAATGAGTTTAAACACCCCTTAGTGCTCCACTTTAGTTTAATTAACAATATTATATGTTAAAGTTTTAGTTATTCAAATTATACCGCATTTCTTGCACTATTATTATAATATACCACAATTTAATTTTTCATGACATTTTATAAGTGTAACATCATTTATTTTTAATGGAAATTTAGGTTAAAAGACAACTCAGGGTGTCAAATGACCACAATGCCCCTGTTTGGGTTGCATTCCCGATTTTTTGGTAACACCGAGTTTTGTCATTTTCTCGATTTCTCATTTTTCTTTATACTAATTAATTAATTTTTCTTTGATTTTTTTAATGATATTTATGCTTCAATAGGTGTTTATTTAAGTTTTAAAAATACTTTCTAGAGTTCCCCGCAGTCCAGGGCTAGTCAACGATCCACGTCGCAACTTCCCGGTGCGGTCACCCAATGCTAGGGTTCTCGACTTGTTTAACTTGGTTACATTTCATTGCTATTATTTTTCCTTTATTTTTCTTATATTTTCTTTTCTTGTATTTCATTATTTTATGTCTCCTCACTCATATCTAAGTGTAGTTCTAGGCATCCTAGTTGTCCGAACAACACTGGTCACTGGAATAGTAGAACGCACTATCAAACATAGGGGTGTTACATGTGAGGAGGAATTGAAGTAAGTAAGGATAATAGAGTTGATCTTAGGTGAGCTGCCTTGGCTGACTTGCAGAACTGACCATGAGTCTAGTAGGTTTGGGCAGCCATAAATGGAGTTGTATAGGTTCAATTGGTGCAAGGCCAATTGGACATGAAACTAGACACATAATGGCACAACTTTGGTGAAGAAACCTTACCCAGAAAACCAAACCAAGTTGACTAAAAATTGCCCTAATTCGGGTGACCTGCATTCTGTCGGGGCAAAATGACTAAATGAGCAGTATTTATTCATTTGGTTATAAATCCGTGTAGGAAGGTCCAATCGACCTGAAATTTTACCATCAGAAAGCTGAGACATAGACCTACTACTTTCATGGAGAACACAAATCCAAATTCTGATCATAACCTAGTTAAATTGCCAACCAAACTTAGGTTACCAAATCTGGTAGAACTAGTTTTGCACAGAATTTTGGATTCTGTCCAATCCAGCCAGTTATGGTGTTTAGGCCATAACTTGAGCTACAAAACTCCAAATGGAGTGATTCAAAAAAAGAAATGTAACTAGACAAAATAAGGAACAACTTTCATGAAGATAAGTTTGCCAAATTCCTTCTTTATAAATGACCAATGGAATAGTAAATATGATGTTTGAAATCTGAAAATTTTGAATAGCTAACACTAAGCTTAGAAATGGTATTGGCAACCAATACCAACAATTTTAGAATGCAAAATATGGTATGTTGGGAGTATTAGAACCAATGTACCTATTGTCTATGCAAAAGTCAATATTTTAGTTGACTAATGAAATAAATAGTAACACCTAAATTTAAATTTCAAGAATTGTACAATTTAAAAGTGTAACATGCCCTAGTATACTTAGCAAGATTGGTTTGGATAGGTTGGCATGCCAATAGGGTTCAGTTAGCAGTTGTGCACATGGCATTATGCCATTCAGTGATTTCATGGCTTTTAGCCATTTTGACATTGTGTTGAGACTTGGCCTTATGCCTAATATTATTACAGCTTATTAGCTGTTCTGTTGCACACCGAGAGATACATATGTGACCGATGGTGTGACGGCTCGAGGTACTTGATACCCAGTGCCAGTTTACTTGTTTATCCGGTCTAGTCATCCAGTATAGCTTACTTGGGCAACCAAAAATGAAAGTGGATAAATTTAATGAAATTATGAATATAGCAAGTACAAAATAAATAAATTACCAATAATGATCGAAAAATTGTCTGCATTAGACATCAGAACATGCACTGCATATTTATTTTCTATTATTTCTTTTTATTCTATTATTGGCACCACTAAGCATTATTGCTTAGCGCGTTGCTTTTTGCCACACGTAGGTTCTGGAGAGAACGATAGAGAGCCCAGTAAACCACAGACTGGGTGAGATCATCTGTAGCTCTGCATAGTATCCGTGTCACCTCACTGTCATTAGTGCATTGGTAGGACACTAGGTTTTATTTTGGTATTTTGTAATTAACTTTTATTTTCTCATGTGTAATTAAGACTTATGTAATGTATTTTGGTATTGATGTAAATAATGGAAATTGTGTTTATGAGTACAAAGGTGAATATTTATTTATGACTTTTATATGAATATCATATGAAATGAATGAATGAGAAATGAGAGTATATTTGAGAAATATTGAGATTTTGTTGATGAAATGGAGTTTGGGATTGATTAAAAATTTTGGAAGTGTTTTTCACAGGTTTCGAAGAACTGTTTTATCATTTTTAGCCGGCACTCTGCTGGATTTTCTATAAAATTTGCGGAACCTCAAATAAATTATAATTTCAATAAATGACTTAAATGAATGATATTTCATGAATTATACTTCATAACTATGAAAGACATAAATTAGGAAGAATAAAAATAGTTGAATTAAAATAAGGTGTTCCGGTATACTGTGTGACATATCTTACTCGGCTATACAGTAGACGGGTAAGGGGTGTCACAAGATTGGAACTTACTAACCAAATTCCTCATGGGAAAGATACTTTACTCATCACTTTATTACTTGTTAGCGATCCGTGCACTTGCGAGGTTGTAAAACCAGAAAATAGGTTTTTGGCGCCATTGCCGGGGATTTTGGCTTTAGTAATATCGAGCGATAGGCAATTTAGCTAATTTAGGCAATTATATTTATTATCTAATTTTATTTGATTTGTTTAATTTCTTTTCTTTTCTCTCAAGTGCCCGATCTGATATATGACCAGAACAAGGCCAAAAAAAGAAATTTTGGACTGTGATCCAGAGATAGACAGAACTCTGAGAGCCATCAGGAGGGAAAGGAAACATCAAGAGCATGATCAAGAAGATCCTAAAATTCTAACCATGGCCGATAATAATGATCGACCAAGACTCTTGAGAGACTACGGAGCTCCAAGGATTTCAGTCCAGTGTCACTAGACCCACAGTGGAAGCCAACAACTTTGAATTAAAACCAGCATGGCTTCAAATGATTCAAAAAACCCAGTTTGCGGGTTCACCAACAGAAGATCCACATTATCACCTCCAGTGCTTTCTTGCCATTTGTGGCACATTTAAGATGAATGAAGTGTCTGATCAAGCCATAAGACTCAGAGCATTTTCATTCTCCCTTCGAGACAGAGCAAGGAAGTGGTTACTTTCTCAACCAGCTGGAATGATCACCACTTGGGAAAATCTCTCACAAGCTTTTCTAGCAAGGTATTTTCCACCTGCAAAGACTGCAAGACTGAGACTTTAGCTCAACACCTTTAGATAAAAGGAAGGTGAATCACTCTATGATGCATGGGAAATATTTAAAGACCTGCAGAGAGAATGTTCACACCATGGCATAGAGGATTGGCTATTAGTGCAAAATTTCTATAATGGGTTACTACCTTCTATAAGGAGCATAGTTGATTCAGCTGCAGAAGGTGACCTAATGGATAAAACAGTGACACAAGTACTTGAACTTCTAGAGAGGGTTGCATACTATAATTATGAGTTGTCAAATGAAAGAGGAAATGCAAGGAGAACAGCAGGGGTCCTGGAAGTGGACGCCCTAAGCATGATAAATGCTCAATTTGATAAGCTCATAAGGAGGCTTGATAAAATGCAAGTCAATGCAATAGGGATGAATAGTCAACACGAGGACAACTATGGAGGAGGGTACATGAATTCAGAATATAATAGCTTTAATAAACCCTCTACAGAACATATGAACTATGTGAATAATGGAGGAAACTTCAACTAGAGGCAGCCCAACAATCCATATTCAAAAACTTACAACCCTGGATGGAGGAACCACCCAAATTTCTCATGGTCCAATCAGCAGAACCAGCCAATAAACAAGCAACAGGGGTACAAATCGCCAGCACCCCCTAGATTTCAGAACAGAAGCCAAAACTTTGCACAATCTGAAAGCCAAGTAGAGAAAAAGGAGGGAGAAGCCAAGAAAGATCAAGAAGAGGAAGCAGGGAAAAAAAAGAAGTTACTAAAGCCATACCAGCCTCCCCTACCTTTTCCTCAGAGATTTCAAAAAGCCAAATTGGATAAGCAATTTGGGAAGTTTTTAGAAGTTTTACAGAAACTTTATATCAGCATCCCCTGCACTGAAGCACTCTCTTAGATGCCATCCTATGCCAAATTTCTTAAGGAAATTCTGTTAAAGAAAAGAAAGCTGGAAGACTATGGGACAATAGCTCTAACAGAGGAATGCAGTGCCATATTGCAAAACAAACTGCCTCCAAAGTTGAAAGATCCAGGAAGTTTCTCCATACCCTGCCTCATGGCAACAAGAAAATAAATAAGGCCCTCTGCGATCTTAGGGTAAGTGTGAGTTTAATGCCTCTATCAATATGCAAAAAGCTAGAGATCGGAGAACTAAGGCCCACGACAATCTCATTGCAATTGGCTGATCGATCTGTTAAATATCCAGTAGGCATACTTGAGAATATCCCTATCAAAGTGGGCAAATTCTTCATTCTAGTAGACTTTGTTGTCCTTGAAATGGAAGAAGATGTTCAGATCCCTATCATCTTGGGAAGACCATTTTTGGCAACCGCCGGAGCCATCATAGACGTAAAAAATGAGCAATTAACCCTCAAGGTAGGAGAAGAAGAAGTGGAATTCAAATTGTTCTACACAATGAAACACAAATTCGAACCTGATGAATGCTTCAAGGTTGACATAATTGACAAACAAGTTGAAGAGGAGTTTCATAAGACACATCCTAAAGATCCTCTTGAAGCATGTATTATGCACAGCCATACAGTGAATGATGAAAATAAAGAAATAGCAGCCTATGTACAATAATTAGCAGCTCATCCACCCCTACCACCCTTAGCTCAAGCCTCCGAGATGGAGGAGTTAAAAGAGGAATAACCCAAGATCAAGCTCCAGGAAAATGCCAAATAGGTAGAGCTTAAACTTCTCCCCTCCTCGCTAAGGTATGCATTTTTGGACTCAAAATCTAAATATCCTGTTATAATCAATGCTAGCTTATCTAAGTTAGAAGAGAAAAAATTGTTAAGAGAACTTAGGATCCATAACAAGGCCATAGGGTATAAAATAAAGGACCTGAAAGGAATCAACCCTTCAATTTGCATACATAGGATACCCATGGAAGAAAACAGTAAACCCACTATCGAGGACCAAAGAAGACTTAACCCAAACATGAAAGAAGTAGTCAAGAAAGAAATTTTGAAACTATTAGATGCAGGTATCATATACCCAATTTCTGATAGTAAATGGGTTAGTCCAGTACATTTAGTTCCTAAGAAGGGTAGGACAACTGTTATCCAAAATGCAAACAATAAACTAATCTCTACTAGAGTAGTAACTGGTTGGCGAATGTGCATAGATTATAGGAAATTGAATAGTGTTACCAGATAAAACCATTTTCCTCTCCCTTTCATCGACCAAATATTAGAAAGGTTAACAAAACACTCTTATTTCTATTATCTAGATGGGTATTCGGGATTCTTCCAAATTCCCATTCATCTAGAAGACCAAGGAAAAACCACATTCACTTACTCTTATGGAACATTTGCATATAGGAGAATGCCTTTTGGTCTTTGTAATGCCCCTGCTACCTTTCAAAGATGCATGATGGCTATTTTTTTGATTATATTGAAAATATCATGGAAGTTTTTATGGATGATTTTTCTGTCTATGGAACTACTTTTGATGATTGCCTAGCTAATTTATCTAAGGTGTTACAAAGATGTGAAGAATCAAACTTGGTCCTAAATTGGGAAAAATGCCACTTCATGGTAAGGGAAGGTATAGTTTTGGGACATTTGATATCAGAAAGAGGAATTGAGGTTGATAAGGCAAAAATTGAGATCATTGAAAATATGCTACCAATAACATCAGTCAAGAGAGTGCGAAGCTTTTTGGGACATGCAGGGTTCTACAGAAGATTCATTAAAGATTTTTTCAAAATAGCTAAGCCACTTACCAACCTGTTAAGTCAAGATGTTACCTTTCATTTTGATGAAAATTGCCTTGTTTCTTTTAACAGGATCAAAGAAGCCCTGATCTCAGCACCAATAATGCAGCCACCAAATTGGGAGCTACCATTCGAGGTGATATGCGATGCGAGTGACTTTGCAGTTGGAATGGTGCTCGGGCAAAGGAAAGATAAAAAGCTCCATGCCATTTATTATGCTAGCAAGACACTCGATGACGTGTAAATCAATTATGCTACCACAGAGAAGGAATTCCTAGTAGTAGTGTTTGCAATGGACAAATTCAGATCTTACCTAATTGGGTCAAAAGTCATTGTATTCACAGATCATGCTGCAATCCGATACCTTTTGAACAAGAAGGAAGCAAAACCAAGGCTGATTCGATGGATTCTACTCTTGCAAGAATTTGATCTTGAAATCAAGGATAAAAAGGGATCCGAAAATGTAGTGGCTGACCATCTTTCTAGGTTGAAATTGGAGTACACAGGAGACTTCCTAATGAGCAATTACTTGCATTCTCCAAGGCTCCATGGTATGCTGACTTTGTTAATTTTCTTGTATGCAGGGTATTGCCTCCAAACATGACTTATCAGCAAAGGAAGAAATTCCTACATGATGTGAGATATTACACATGAGAGGAACACATGAGAGGAACCTCTACTGTACAAGAGATGTAATGATGGGCTGATAAGAAGATGCATACCAGAGGAAGATATGGAAACTATCATTCACCACTGTCATTCATCACTATATGGAGGATATTTGGTACCTAAAAAATATCAGCCAAGATCTTGTAAGCAGGATTTTACTAGCCACATTTGTTTAAAGATGTGAGATCCTTTGACCTAGCTTGTGATCAATGCCAAAGAATAGGTAACACTTCAAGTAGCAATGAAATGCCACTACATGGTGCACTTGGGGTAGAATTATTTGATGTATAGGGGATAGACTTTATGGGCCCATTCCCCTCTTCCCATGAAAACAAGTATATTCTGGTTGGTGTTGATTATGTGTCAAAATGGGTAAAAGCAATAGCCACACCAACCAATGATGCTAGAGTGGTCACAAGGTTCCTTAAGAAGAATATTTTCACAAGATTTGGTACACCACGAGCAATAATCAGTGATGGAGGAAGTCACTTCTGCAATCAACAATTCGAAATGCTACTGAAAAAGTTTGGAATGACTCACAAGGTGGCCACACCTTATCATCCTCAAACTAGTGGCCAAGTAGAAATCTCAAACAGGAAACTGAAGCAGATTCTAGAGAAGAGTGTAAACAGATCCAGGAAGGACTAGTGCATGAAGTTAGATGATGCTCTGTGGGCATACCGCACTGCATATAAAACCCCAATTGGCATAACACTCTTCCAACTAGTTTATGAAAAATCATGCCATCTCCCTGTTGAACTTGAGCATAAAGCTTACTGGGCAATTCAGATCCTAAACTTTGATCTCAAAGCTGCTGGTAAAAAAAGGCTTCTACAACTGAATGAGTTGGAAGAAATACAACAGGATGTATACGAAAATGCCAAAATCTTCAAAGATAAAACCAAAAGATGGCATGACAGGTGCATAGCAAGGAAAGAAATAAAAGAAGAAGATCTTATCCTGTTATTCAACTCTAGATTGAAACTCTTTCCAGGGAAGCTGAAATCGAGATGGTTTGGACCTTTTAAGGTAACTCAAGTCTTTCCACATGGAGCAGTAGAAGTGTGGAGCGAAACCTCAGGAGCATTTAAGGTCAATGGGCAGAGGCTGAAGCCTTACTTTCAGGGAGAACCCACAGAAATGGGAGTTAATTGCACACTCGACCATCCTAATGACAGACCATAAACAAGCAGAGTCCAGCTAAAGACTATAAATAAGCACTTTTTGGGAGGCAACCCAAAATTTTTCTAAACATTTCATAGTTTCCTTTTTCATATTGATTTTTTGTTTCATACTTATTAGTATTTCATTTTGCAGGACCTTCTGAAAAAGAAAAAAGGGGAGTAGAGAATAAGAGAGGAGAGGAATCACCAAGTCAGAACCACAAAAGAGAAGATTGAACAAAACCAGGGAAGTAGCTCTATTGCTAACCTTTGCATCCATTTTGTAACACCCTCCCTGTAGCAACTCCGTACATTCTACTGTTCTGGTGACCAGTGTCAGTCTGGACAATTAGAACGTCTGGAAAAATATTTAAACTGAAGTGAGAAACCATTATTAACTCAAATATTAACAAAAAAAAAATTTAGGAAAAATTTTAGAAATAAAATACAACTAAGTTAAATGAGCAGGTGCCTTAGCTATGGGTAACCTAGTGGGAAGTTGCGGTTCTCGCAACTAGAAGCCCTAGACCCAAGGGAAAATTTATAAAATAATTTTTGGGACTCCAGAGAAGGGCCATTGAGGTTCCTATGCCATTAGAATGCCAAGAAAATGCTTAGGAAAATTTTTCAATCGGTACAGACAATTTTGGTCTGTTAAGCCAAATGAAATGGCATTTTAATCATTTTGCCTTCAAAGGTGATTTTTGGTCGACTTGTCTAATTAAGTAAATAATTATTTTGACATAAAATAGGAATAAATATTGTCAAAAATTTAATTGAAAATAAAAGGAAAGAAAATGAAAGAAAATGGGAATTTTGACATCATTATGATGTCATTAAAATAATTTTAACCAATCATATGATGACACATGGCTAGCACTCACTTAAAATAGATAAATGGGCAGCAAATGAAGGAAAAAAAAAATCATAATTTCCGTATCTTCTTCCTTTTTGCCGAACCATTGCCCATAGTTTCTTCTTCCACCATTTTTCTTCATGAAAAGCTTCATCTTCCATAAATTCTTACCATATTTCCCATAAGCCCCAACACTAAAACTTGTTCTTGGACCTTGCTAGAGTGATTGGGAGCTAAGAAAGTTGAAGAAATTGAAGTTTGGTCAAGAAGGAAAATTGTTAAGTTAAGGTTAGTGCAATTTCTAGATCTCTTCCTTCTTTAATTCTTAAAATTAAGTTAACATGAGATGAAATTTCATGGAAAATGAATGAAATTATGCTTAAATGAAAGACCAAAATTTTGGCCAGCAATGATAGCTTAGTGGTTTTATGGAATTGAGTTGATTACACATGGCTACTAGTGTGCATTGAATTGTTTATATGCTTTGTATAATTGGATTGTGGTATTTACATGAGATGTGAATTGTGGAGGTTAGGGTTTGGACACAAACTTGAGACTTTGTTCATGTAAGGATGAAAATAAGTTTTAATAATCAATTAGTAATCATTTGGTTGTGTGTTAACAAGAAATGAAGTGAGTTGAGGCTTGGCATTCGTGTATGGGTGAGCTGCCTTGGCTAACCTGTAGGACTGAGCATGAGTCTAGCAGGTTTGGGCAGCAATAACTGGAGTTGTAGAGGTTCAATTGGTGCAAGGTCAATTGGACATGAAACTAGACACAAAATAGCACAACTTTGGTGAAGAAACCATGCCCATAAAACCAAACCAAGTTGACCTAAAGATTGCCCTAATCCAGGTGATTTGCATTCTGCATGGGCAAAATGATCAAATGAACAGTATTTATTCATTTGGTCATAACTCAGTGTAGGAAAGTCCAATTGACCTGAAATTTTACCAGCTGAAAACTGAGACATAGACCTATAACTTTCATGAAGAGCACAAATAAAAATTCTGAACATAACCTAGTCAAATTGCCAACCAAACTTAGGTTACCAAATCTGGCAAAACCAGTTTTGCCCAGAATTTTGGATTCTGTCCAATCCGGCCAGTTATGGTTTTTAGGCCATAACTTGAGTGACAAAACTCCAAATGGAGTGATTTAAAAAAGGAAATGTAACTAGACAAAATAAGGAATAACTTTCATGAAGACAACTTTGCCAAATTCCTACCACAAAAATGACTAATGGAACAGTAAATACAATGCTTGAAATCTGAAAATTTTGAACAACTAACACTAAGCTTAGAAATGGTATTGGCAACCAATACCAACAATTTTTGAATGCAAAATGTGGTATGTTGGGAGTATTAAAACCAATGTACCTATTGTTTATGCACAAGTCAACATTTTAGTTGACTAATGAAATGAATAGTAACACCTAAACTTAAATTTCAAGAATTGTAAAGTTTAAAAGTGTAACATGCCCTAGTACACCTAGCAAGATTGGTTTGGATAGGTTGGCATGCCAATAGGGTTCAGTTAGCAGTACTGCACATGGCATTATGCCATTCTGTGATTTCATGGCTTTTAGCCATTCTGACATTGTGATGATACTTGGCCTTGTGCCTAATATTTATTACGGCTCATTAGCTGTTCTGTTGCATACCGGCAGATACATATGTGACCGATGGTGTGACGGTCTGAGGTACTTGATACCCAGTGCAAGTTTGCCCGTTTATCCAGTCCAGTCATCCAGTATAGGTTGCTTGGGCAACCAAAAAATGAAAGTGAATAAATTTAATGAAATTATGAATATAATGAGTACAAAATAAATAAGATTACCAATAATGATCTAAAAATTGTCTGCATAAGATATCAAAACATGCACTGCATAATTATTTTATGTTATTTCTTTTTATTTTATTATTTGCACCACTAAGCATTATTGCTTAGCGCGTTGCTTTTTGCCACGTGTAGGTTCTGGAGAGACCGACCGAAAGCCTGGTGGACCACAGACTGGGTGAGACTTTCTGCAGCTCTGCATAGTATCCGTGTCACCTCACCATCATCAGTGCATTGGCAGGACACTAGGTTTTATTTTGGCAATTTGTAATTAGCTTTTATTTTCTCATGTGTAATTAAGACTTATGTAATGTATTTTAGTATTGATGTAAATTATGGAAATTGTGTTTATGAATGAACAAGTGAATATTTATTTATGACTTTTATATGAATTTCATATGAAATGAATGAATGAGAATGGGAGTATTTATGAGAAATATTGGAATTTTGTTGATGAAATAGAGTTTGGGAATGATTGAAAATTTTGGAAGTATTTTTCACAGGTTCCGAAGAACTGTTTCCTCCATTTTTAGCCGTTACTCTGCCGGATTTTCTATAAAACTTGCAGAACCTCAAATAAATTTATGATTTCAATAAATGATTGAAATGAATTATATATCATAAATTGTACTTCATAACAATGAAAAAAAAAATAAATTAGGAAGAATAAAAATGATTGAATTAAAATAGGGTGTTCCGGTACACTGTGTGGCATATCTTGCTCGGCTACACTATAGACGGGTAAGGGGTGTCACATTAAGTGGTATCAGGGGCTGGTTTACGCATTTCTGGGCCTAGATTGAGTCCATACCATGCATTACATTTGTAAGAGTCGAGGTGACACTAATGCAGATCTGTTTGTCTTTGTTATTTTGATTAGGATATGGACCCCACATCTCAGAGGGCAATTGAGGAGGAAGTAGAGAGTCATACTCCACCTGCAGCCGCTAAGACTGGGGGTGGGGGGGGAGCCTTCTCCACCAGCTCCAGCAGAGCCTGCTCAGCCACCACAGGCCATGTTTCAGCAAATGGCCGAATTCTTCAGACAAATGGCTGGGGTAATGCCACCACCACCACCACCTTCACAGCAGAAATCACACCTGGAAAGATTAAGAAAATTTAGAGTAATGGATTTCTTTGGCAAGAGAGAAGATGATTCTGGTATAGCCAAAAAATGGTTGAACAGAACAGGTAGAGTTTTAAAACAATTCCACTGCACTCCAGAATAAAATCTAGAAGATGCTGTATCTCTGTTGCAAGATGATGCCTACCAATGATGGGATACAGTGTTTAGTGAAGTACAACTAGAAGTAATAACTTGGGACTTCTTCCTCTCAGAATTCAAGAAGAAATATGTGGGTAGTGTATACCTAGAAGAGAGAAGAAGAGAGTTCATTAACCTGAGGCAGAGACAGTTGATAGTGGCAGACTATGAAAAAGAATTTTTCTGACTGAGCCACTACGGAAGGGAGATAGTCCCTAATAAAGCCGAAAGGTGTAAGAGATTTGAAGAGGGATTAAATGACAATATAAAGATCATGATCACTGCCTTGGGAATCACAGACTTCACCAAGTTAGTGAAAGTTGCTATAAAAGTTGAAAAGGTTAGAATAAGTGAGCAGACCAGAAGAGAGAGATAGCAGAAGAGGGGCCCGGGTCAGTCTAGCTCATCTCCTGCACCAGGAAAAAAGTTCAAAGGTCCACCTGCACAGAGTTCAGGTCAACCTCAAGGTCAGGGTCAGTCTTAGGGGCCCAGGCCATAGTTCACCCCTAGGAGAGGTTAGTCCACACCATCAGTGGGCAGCTCTCCAGGGACGAGGTTCAGGGGACCAGCCCCAGCATCTTTTGCATGCCCACATTGCCTGAAGTGGCATAAGCGGGAGTGTTGGAGAGTGACTAGTGCCTGCTTAAGGTGTGGGTCAACAGAGCATCAGTTAAGTAACTGTCCACGCAGAACTGCTATAGCGGCTCCAACACAAGCGCATGCACCGCTGCACCTCAAAGGGATAGGAAATCTAGTAAACTGAGGCAATGGGACCATTACAGAGGCTCGCATCTAAGCCAGAGAGGCTCGAGGCGAGCACCGCGAGCCTATGCCATAAGAGCTCAGGAGGAGCAAGATGCCCCGGACGTCATCAGGGGTACGTCCTCCCTCTACAATACATCTGTGCATGCATTGGTGGATCCAGGATCCACTCATTCATACATCTGCATCAACCTACCCGTAGAAAGCGAGATACTAGTAGGGGAGAGTGACCAAGACATTCTGGTCACTAATCTATTGGGCCACAGTGTAGTGGTAAACAAAGTGTACAAGGGTTGCCCATTAAGGATTCAGGGATATGAATTCTTGGCAGACCTGATTAAATTGCTTTTCCATGAGTTTGACGTGATTTTGGAAATGGACTGGTTGTCATGTCATCAAGCAATAGTTGATTATAAGTTAAAGAGGATTTCATTGAAAACTCATGAGGGTAATGAGATCACAGTTGTAGGCGAAAGGACAGATTTTTTGTCCAATGTCATTTCAGCCACAGTTGCAAGAAAACTGATGAGAAAAGGCTGTGAAGCCTATCTAGCACATGAGGTTGATTCTAGGCAGGCTAAGCCAGATCTGTGTGACATACCCACAATAAGAGACTTCCCAGATGTGTTCCCTGAAGAATTGCTTGGTTTGCCACCAGAAAGGGAAGTCGAATTTGCTATTGAAGTACTGCCTGGTACAACACCAACCTTTATTGCTCCTTATAGGATGGCACCCACAGAATTGAAGGAACTGAAAATTTAGTTACAGGAGTTACTGGATAAAGGGTTCATACGCCCCAGTATGTCACCATGGGGAGCTCCAGTGCTGTTTGTGAAAAAAAAGATGGGACTTTGAGGTTATGCATCAATTACCGGCAGTTGAATAAAGTGACAGTGAAGAACAAATATCTGTTGCCTTGAATTGATGATCTATTTGATCAGTTGAAGGGAGCAGGAGTATTTTCCAAAATTGATCTCAGATCAGGGTATCATCAGTTGAGGGTGAAGGATGCAGATGTGCCAAAGACTTCATTCAGGACCCGGTATGGGCATTATGAGTTCCTCGTGATGCCCTTTAGCCTAACAAATGCACCAGCGGCATTCATGGACCTTATGAACCGTAACTTCTATCCATACCTAGATCGGCTCGTAGTGGTCTTTATTGATGATATTTTGGTGTATTCCAAGACCACTGAAGAACATGATGAGCATTTGAGGATTGTTCTGCAAACCCTGAAAGAAAAGAAGCTGTATGCTAAGTTGTCCAAGTGTGACTTCTGGATGAATGAAATTGCATTCCTTGGACACATAGTGTCATCTGATGGGATTAGAGTGGATCCCAAGAAAATAGAAGCAGTAATGGAAAGGAAGCCTCCCAGAAATACAACTGAGGTTAGAAGTTTCTTGGGGCTAGCTGGGTGTTACAGAAGATTTGTTAAGGGATTTTCTTTAATAGCTGCTCCAATGACCAAGTTGTTACACAAGAATGTTATATTTGACTGGAATGACAAGTGTCAGGCCAGTTTTGAGAAGTTAAAGGCTATGTTGACAGAGGCACCAGTGTTGACACAGCCAGTGTTGGGAAAGGACTTTGTGGTCTACAGTGATGCCTCTCATAATGGGTTAGGGTGTGTATTGATGCAAAATGGGAAGGTGGTCGCTTATGCTTTCAGGCAGCTAAGGCCACATGAATAGAATTACCCTACCCATGATCTAGAACTTGCAGCAATTATCTTCGCACTGAAGATATGAAGGCACTACTTGTATGGTGAAAAGTGCTACATTTACACAGACCACAAAAGCTTGAAATACTTGCCAACTCAGAAGGAGCTCAACCTTAGACAGAGGCGATGGATTGAGTTCCTGAAGGACTATGATTGTGTGATTGATTACCAGCCTGGGAAGGCAAATGTAGTTGTTGATGCTTTCAGCAGAAAATCCATCACAGCTTTGAGATTATTGAATGCCCGTCTATCCTTAGCTCGAGATAGAGCTATTTTGGTTGAGTTGCAAGTGAGGCCAAACCCACTACAGGAGATTTTAGATGGGCAGAAGGTAGATGAGAAATTAATGACTACTATGAGTAAAATCTCAGAAGGGAAAGCAACTGACTATGAAGTGAAAGTAGATTGGTGTCTGTACTACAAAGGAAGAGTGTATGTACCAGATGATGGGGAATTGAAAGCCAATATTGTAAAAGAGGCACACACCAGTGTTTGTGCTATGCACCCAGGAAGTACAAAAATGTATCATGATCTGAAGCTTCAGTATTGGTGGCCTGGTATGAAGAAGGACATAGCTGACTATGTGACTACATGCTTGACATGTCAGCAAGTCAAGGCAGAACATCAAGTTCCATCGAGTTTGCTACAGCCTATATGCATACCTGAATGGAAATGGGATCGGGTCATCATGGATTTTGTAAGTGGTCTACCTCTCACCCAGAAAAAGCATGATGCAGTATTGGTGATAATAGATAGATTGACGAAGTCAGCACACTTTCTGCTAGTTAGGACTAACTACTCACTGGAGAAGTTAGCAGAATTGTATATCAGTGAGATAGTTAGACTACATGGAATTCCACTTTCAATCATATCTGATCGAGACCCAAGGTTTACATCGAGATTTTGGAAGAAGTTGCATGAATCCTTGGGTACACAACTCCACTTCAGCACAACTTTCCATCCTCAGACAGATGGACAATCAGAAAGAGTAATCCAAGTAAACAATTGAAACCAATTGAACTAATACAAATATTGAACTGAAATGATAATAATAACATGAAATATATGTTAGGTCCTTGAGGATATGCTGAGGAGTTGTGTCATTGAGTTTGAGGGAAGTTGGGATAAATACCTCCTACTGGCAGAATTTGTATACAACAATAGCTACCAAGCTAGCATCCAAATGGCCCCGTATGAAGCACTGTATGGGAGGAAATGTAGAACTCCAGTGTGCTGGACTGAATTGGGTGAAGACAAACTAGTAGGGCCAGACCTGGTAAAACAAATGGAGAGAAGGTAAAACTAATCAAAGCCAATATGAAGGTTGCCTCAGACTGATAAAAATCCTATGTCGACCTGAAGAGAAAAGAAATAGAATATGCAGTTGGCGATAAAGTGTTCCTCAAAGTGTCACCGTGGAAGAAGGTACTAAGGTTTGGAAGAAAAGGTAAGTTGAGCCCTAGGTTCATTGGCCCATATGAAGTCATTGAACGTGTGGGACTAGTAGCTTACAGGCTAGCTTTACACCAGAGCTGGACAAGATCCACAATGTGTTCCACGTGTCTATGCTAAGAAGATGCCGCTCAGATCCTTCACATGTCATCTCCATGGAAGGAATAGAAGTACAATCGGATTTGACATATGAAGAAGAACCCATACGGATCCTGGCTCGGGAAGTGAAAGAGTTGAGGAATAAGCAGATTCCACTGGTGAAAGTGCTTTGGAGGCACCACAACATCGAGGAGGCAACTTGGGAAAGTGAAGAGACGATGAGGCAATAGTTCCCTCAACTGTTTGCATCAGGTAAATTTCAAGGACGAAATTTAAATTAGAGGGGAAGAGTTGTAACACCCTCCCTGTAGTAACTCTGTACATTCTACTGTTGCGGTGAATAGTATCGGTCTGGACAGGTAGAACGTCTGGAAAATATTTAAATTGAAGTGAGGAACCATAATTAACTCAAATATTAACAAGAAAAATTTAGGAAAAATTTTAGAAATAAAATACATCCAAGTTAAGTGAGCCGGTGCCCTAGCGATGGGTAACCTAGTGGGAAGTTGCGGTTCTCGCAACTAGGAGCAGCCGTCCAGAGGAAAAATTCATAAAATAATTTTTGGGACTCCAGAGAAGGGTCATTGAGGTTCCTATGGCATTAGAATACCAAGAAAATGCTTAGGAAAATTTTTCAATCGGTATAGACAATTTTTGTCTGTTAAGCCAAACGAATGGCATTTTGACCATTTTGCCTTCAGAGGTGATTTTTTGTCGACTTGTCCAATTAAGTAAATAATTATTTTGACATAAAATGTGAATAAATATTGCTAAAAATTTAATTGAAAATGAGTAAAAAATAAAAGAAAATGGGAATTTTGACATCATTATGATGTCATTAAAACAATTTTAACTAATCACATGATGACACATGGCTAGCACTCACTTAAAATAGATAAATGGGCAGCAAATGAAGGAAAAAAAAAATCATAATTTCCTTATCTTCTTCCTTTTTGCCGAACCATTGCCCATAGTTTCTTCTTCCACCATTTTTCTTCATGAAAAGCTTCATCTTCCATAAATTCTTACCATATTTCCCATAAGCCTCCTACACTAAAACTTCTTCTTGGACCTTGCTAGAGTGATTGGGAGCTAAGAAAGTTGAAGAAATTGAAGTTTGGTCAAGAAGGAAAATTGTTAAGTTAAGGTTAGTGCAATTTCTAGATCTCTTCCTTCTTTAATTCTTAGAATTAAGTTAACATGAGATGAAATTTCATGGAAAATGAATGAAATTATCCTTAAATGAAAGACCAAAATTTTGGCCAGCAATGAGAGCTTAGTGGTTTTATGGAATTGAGTTGATTACACATGCCTACTAGTGTGCATTGAATTGTTTATATGCTTTGTATAATTGGATTGTGGTATTTACATGAGATGTGAATTGTGGAGGTTAGGGTTTGGACACAAACTTGAGACTTTGTTCATGTAAGGATGAAAATAAGTTTTAATAATCAATTAGTAATCATTTGGTCGTGTGTGAACAAGAAATGAAGTGAGTTGAGGCTTGGCATTTGTGTATGGGTGAGCTGCCTTGGCTAACCTACAGGACTGAGCATGAGTCTAGCAGGTTTAGGCAGCAATAACTGGAGTTGTAGAGGTTCAATTGGTGCAAGGTCAATTGGACATGAAACTAGACACAAAATAGCACAACTTTGGTGAAGAAACCATGCCCATAAAACCAAACCAAGTTGACCTAAAGATTGCCCTAATCCAGGTGATTTGCATTCTGCATGGGAAAATTGTATTTATGAATGAACAAGTGAATATTTATTTATGACTTTTATATGAATTTCATATGAAATGAATGAATGAGAATGGGAGTATATATGAGAAATATTGGAATTTTGTTGATGAAATAGAGTTTGGGAATGATTGAAAATTTTGGAAGTATTTTTCACAGGTTCCGAAGAACTGTTTCCTCCATTTTTAGCCGGTACTCTGCCGAATTTTCTATAAAACTTGCAGAACCTCAAATAAATTTATGATTTCAATAAATGATTGAAATGAATTATATTTCACAAATTGTACTTTATAACAATGAAAAAAAAAATAAATTAGGAAGAATAAAAATGATTGAATTAAAATAGGGTGTTCCGGTACACTGTGTGGCATATCTTGCTCGGCTACATTATAGACGGGTAAGGGGTGTCACATTTAGTGGTATCAGAGGCTGGTTTACGCATTTCTGGGCCTAGATTGAGTCCATACCATGCATTTCATTTGTAAGAGTCGAGGTGACACTAATGCAGATCTGTTTGTCTTTGTTATTTTGATTAGGATATGGACCCCACATCTCAGAGGGCAGTTGAGGAGGAAGTAGAGAGTCATGCTCCACCTGCAGCAGTTGAGACTGGGGGTGGGGGGGAGCCTGCTCCACCAGCTCTAGCAGAGCCTGCTTAGCTTCCACAGGCCATGTTTCAGCAAATGGCTGAATTCTTCAGACAAATGGCTGGGGTAATGCCACCACCACCACCACCTCCACAGTAAAAATCACACTTGGAAAGATTAAGAAAATTTGGAGCAGTGGATTTCTTTGGCAAGAGAGAAGATGATTATGTTGCAGTCAAAAACTGGTTGAACAGAACTGGTGCAGTTTTAAAACAACTCCACTGCACTCCAGAACAAAATCTAGAAGCTGCTGTATCTCTGTTGCAAGATGATGCCTACCAATGGTGGGATACAGTGTCTAGTGAGGTGCAGCCAGAAGTAATAACTTGGGACTTCTTCCTCTCGGAATTCAAGAAGAAATATGTGGGTATTGTATACCTAAAAGAGAGAAGAAGAGAGTTCATTAACCTGAAGCAGAGACAGTTGACAGTGGCAGAGTATGAAAAAGAATTTGTCAGACTGAGCCGCCATGGAAGGGAGATAGTGCCTAATGAAGCCGAAAGGTGTAAGAGAATTGAAGGGGGATTAAATGACAATATAAAGATCATGATCACTGCCTTGGGAATCACAGACTTCACCAAGTTAGTGGAAGTTGCTATAAATGTTGAAAAGGTTAGAATAAGTGAGCAGACCAGAAGAGAGAGATAGCAGTAGAGGGGCCCGAGTCAGTATAGCCCATCTCCTGCACCAGGAAAAAGGTTCAAAGGTCCACCTACACAGAGTTCAGGTCAACCTCAAGGTCAGGATTAGTCCCAGGGGCCCAGGCTACAGATCACCCCTAGGAGAGGTCAGTCCACACCATCAGTGGGAAGCTCTCTAGGGACGGGGTTCAGGGGACCAGCCCCAGCATCTTCTGCATGTCCACATTGCCTGAAGTGGTATAAGGGGGAGTGTTGGAGAGTGATTGGTGCCTGCTTAAGGTGTGTGTCAACAGAGCATCAGTTAAGGAACTGTCCACGCAGAATCACTGAGATCTCCAACACAAGCGCATGCACTGCCCTGCACCTCAAAGGGGTAGGAAATCTGGTAAATCTGAGGCAGTGGGACCATCACAGAGGCCTGCATCTGAGCCAGTAGAGAGGCTTGAGGGCAGAGCACCTACCAGAGCCTATGCCATAAGAGCTCAGGAGGAGCAAGATGCCCCGGACGTCATTAGGTGTAACACCCTCCCGGTAGCAATTCCGTACATTCTACTGTTTCGGTGACCGGTGTCGGTCTGGACAGCTAGAATGTCCGGAAAAATATTTAAACTAAAGTCAGGAACCATAATTAACTCAAATATTAATAAGAAAAATTTAGTAAAAATTTTAGAAATAAAATACAACCAAGTTAAACGAGCCGGTGCCCTAGCGAGGGGTAACCCAGAGGGAAGTTGCGGTTCTCGCAACTAAGAGCCCTAGACGCGGGGGAAAAATTATAAAATAATTTTTGGGACTCTAGAGAAGGGTTATTGAGGTTCCCATGGCATTAGAATGCCAAGAAAATATCTAGAAAAATTTTTCAACCGGTACAGACAATTTTGACCCGTTAAGCCAAACGGAGGGCATTTTGGTTATTTCGCCTTCAGAGGTGATTTTTGGCCTAAATGTCAATTAAAATAAGAGAGATTAAGACACATAAAATAAATTTAAAATCATGAAAATTGTAATGGAAAATGGAAAAAGAAAAGAAGAGAAAAAGGAAAAATAAAATAGGATTAATGACATCACTCATGATGTCATTAAAATTTTTATTAATTAAACTTAAATTTCCATAAGATAAATGAGTAGAATGGGACAAATTTGACTAAAATTCAGTTTCATCTTCTTCCTATTTCTCTTCCTTTTTGCCGTCCACCATTGCTCCCTTCTTCCACAATTTTTATCAAGCTTTGAACTTGATTTTCTCTTCATCCACTCACTAAAACCCATAAGTCCCTTCATCAAAAATTAATCCCACACCTAGACAAAGCAATTGGCAGCCAAGAAGAAGAAAGAAAGTGAAGTTTGGGGCTTGGAAAAATCTGCTTACAAGAGGTTAGTGCATTATATACCTAAAACTCTTTAATTTCATGATTAGGGACTTGAACTTAGTAAGAATTGTAATTTAAATGAACAAAAACTCATGCGTATGTGTACATGAATTTCAGCTGCCCTAGTGAAGGAATAGGAATGAGTGTTTTTGATGAGCTTGAAGTGAACTAGAAATCATGTTTGAAGTTTATAAACATAAGAATAATGAATTAGTAGCTAACTAAGGTAAATTGTATAAATCATGAATTTGAATTAGGGTTTTGGGAGCAAAATGTGAACTTGGCTTATGAAATTGTTAAAGAACATCCTAATGGTCAATTAGTGACCATTTGAGAAAATTTGACCATAATTTGGACAGAAATATAGCATGGCAAGTGAATGAGTATGCTGCCTTGTGAGTGCAAAGGGGTGGATCAAATTTCAGTCCACTTGGACTGCCATATCTTTG
The DNA here is from genome assembly GCF_030052815.1 of Hevea brasiliensis. Lineage (NCBI taxonomy): Eukaryota > Viridiplantae > Streptophyta > Magnoliopsida > Malpighiales > Euphorbiaceae > Hevea > Hevea brasiliensis. Next base: position 60,913,498 of record NC_079494.1, on the reverse strand, counting down.
GCTGTGTTGATCCAATTGGTGTTTGGCCAATTGGACATGAAACTAGGCTTATAATGGCACATTTTTGCTGAAGAAACCATGCCCAAAAGACCAAAGCAAGAGGTCCAAAAGTTGGCCCCAATCCGGATCCCCTGCAACAGTACCTGCAGAAATGACCAAATGAACAGTAACTGTTCATTTGGCCATAACTCACTGTAGATATGGTCAATTGACCTGAACTTTTTACAGAAAAAGTTAAGACATAGACAAACAACTTTTATGAAGAAACCTACCCCAAATTATGAGCAGAACCTCACCCAAATGGCGATCCACGATCCTTTGCTCATGTTACTGTAGATTTGGTAATTTCTGCAGAATGGAAATCCGGCCAACTGTGGTTTTTGGACCATATCTAGAGCTTCAAAACTCCAAATGGAGTGATTCAAAAAAGGAAATTCAACTAGACAAAATAAGGAACAACTTTCATGTTTTCCATTTCTTCAAATTCCCACTGAAACAGTGTCCAATGGAACAGTAAAGTTGAGTTCCAAAAACTGAAAATTTTGCTTCCCTTGGTTTAAACTTTGAAATGGTATAAATGCTTAATGCCAACAAGTTTTGAATGCCAAATGTGGTATGTTGGGAGTGCCAAAGTCAATGTACATATTTTCTATCTAAAAGTCAACATTTTTGTAGACCAATGAGGTGAATAGTGACACCAAAACTTGAAATTCACAAATTGAAGAATTTAAAAGTTTCAAATGCCCTAGTATATCTAACAAGATTGGTTTGGATAGTTTGGCATGCCAATAGGGTTCAGTTAGCAGTACTGCACATGGCAATATGCCATTATATGATTTTATGGCTTTTAGCCATTCTGATGTTGTATTGAGATTTGCCCTTGTGCCTGATGTATTTACAGCTTGTTAGCTGTTCTGTTGCATACCGGGAGATGCATATGTGACCGATGGTGTGACGGCCCGAGGTACTTGATACCCAGTGCCAGTTTACCCGTTTATTCAGTCCAGTTATCTAGTGTAGGTTACTTGGGCAATCAAATGAATGAAAGTGGACGAAGTTAATGACATACAAATTCAAAACAAATTAAACATATACATTCACTATATATTTATTTTCTTGCTATTCCTTTTATTTTTTATTGCACCACTAAGCATTATTGCTTAGCGCGTTGTTTTTGCCACGCGTAAGTTCCGGAAATACAGATCGTGAGCCCAGTAGACCGCAGACTGAGTGAGTTCATCCTGCAGCTCTGCACAGTGCCCGTGTCACCTCACTACCTGCAGTGCATTGGTAGGGCACTAGGTGTCATTTTGTCATTTTGTAACTAAATTTTTATTTTCTCATATGTATTTGGATTTATGTAATGTATTTTGAGGTTCATGTAAATAATAAAGATTTATGGTTATGTATGGAAGTAATTTGAGTATTTAATTGTTGTTTATATATGAGAACCCTGAGAAATGATGATTGAGAATCAAATCGAAAAAAATGTTGAGATTTTGATATTGAGACTGTTGATGAATTGAAGTTGGGATTGTTTGGAAATTATTTGGAAGTGTTTTTAACAGATTCAAGAAGCTTTTCTCCATTTTTAGCCGGTACTCCGCCGGATTTTCTTTAAAATTTTCAGAACCTCAAATAAATAATACTTTTGATAAATGGCTAAAATAAATTATATTTCATAAATTATGTTAACAAGCATGATATAAATTAATTAAGGTATATTAGAGTGTGCCGGTACACCGTGTGGCATTACTTACTCGGGTATACTGTACACGGGTAAGGGGTGTCACATTTAGTGGTATCAGAGCACGGTTTAGGCGTTTTTGGGCCTAGATTGGGTCCATACCATGCATTGCATTTGTAAGAGTCGAGGTGACACTAGTGCAGATCTGTTTGTCTTTGTTAAATAGGATATGGACCCTTCATCTCAAAGAGCAGTCGAGGAGGAAGTGGAGAGTCATGCTCCACCTGCAGCTGCTGAGACTAGGGGCATGGTAGAACACTGCTCGCCGACTCAGCGAGCACACTCGGCCTCCACAGGCCATGTTCCAGCAAATGGCCGATTTCTTTAGACAAATGGCCGGAGTAATGCCAGCACTACCACCACCACCAGCTCCACAGCAGAAATCACACCTGGAAAGGCTAAGAAAGTTTGGAGCAGTGGACTTCTATGGCAAGAGAGAAGATGATTCTGTTACAGCCAAAAATTGGTTGAACAGAACAGGCAGAGTCTTAAAACAACTCCACTGCACTCCAGAGCAAAACCTAGAAGCTGCCATATCTTTGTTGCAAGATGATGCCTACGAATGGTGGGACACGGTGTCCAGTGAAGTGCAGCGGAAGTCAGAACTTGGGACTTCTTTCTCTCCGAATTCAAGAAGAAATATGTGGGTACTGTATACCTAGAAGAGAGAAGAAGAAAGTTTATTAACCTGAGGCAGAGACAGTTGTCAGTGGCCGAATATGAGAAGGAATTTGTTCAATTAAGCCGCTATGGAAGGGAGATAGTCCCTAATGAAGCTGAAAGATGTAAGAGATTTAAAGAGGGACTAAATGACAACATCAAGATCCAGCTCACTACCCTGGGAATCACAGAATTTACCAAGTTAGTGGAAGCTGCTATAAAGGTTGAAAAAGTAAGAATCAGTGAGCAGGCTAGAAGGGAAAGACAGCAGAAGAGGGGACCGGGTCAGTCTAGCTCATCTCCTGCACCTGGGAAGAAGTTCAAAGGTCCACCTGCACAGAGTTCAGGGCAACCACAAGGTCAAGGTCAGTCTCAGGGCCCAGGCCAGAGTTCACCCCTAGGAGAGGTCAGTCCACACCATCAGTGGGCAGCTCTCCAGGGATGCGGTTCAGGGGACTAGCCCCAATATCTTCTGCATGTCCACACTGCCTGAAATGGCACAAGGGGGAATGTTGGAGAGTAATTGGTGCCTGCTTGAGATGTGGGTCGACAGAGCATCAGCTGAGGAACTTCCCACGCAGAACTACTACAGCTGCTCCAACACAAGCAGACAGACCTGCTTCTGCACTGCAAAGAGGTAGAAAATCTGGCAAATCTGACGCAGTAGGACCATCACAGAGGCCTGCATCTGAGCCAGCAGAGAGGCCAGATAACAGACCACCTGCCAGAAATTATGCCCTGAGAGCTCAGGAGGAGCAAGATGCCCCGGACATCATCAGGGGTACGTTCTCCCTCTATAATACACCTGTGCATGCATTGGTGGATCCAGGATCCACTCATTCACATATCTGCATCAACCTACTCGTTGAAAGGGGGATACTAGTAGGGGAGAGTGACCAAGACATTCTGGTCACTAATCCATTGGGCCACAGTGTAGTGGTGAACAAAGTATACAAGGGTTGCCCGTTAAGGATTCAGGGGTATGAATTCTTGGCAGACTTGATTGAGTTGCCTTTCCATGAGTTTGACGTGATTTTGGGAATGGACTGGTTGTCACGTCATTAGGCAATAGTTGACTGCAAATTGAAGAGAATTTCTTTAAAAATTTCAGAGGGTAATGAGATCATTGTTGTGGGTGAAAGGACAGATTTCTTGTCCAATGTCATCTCAGCCACAGTTGCAAGAAGAATGATGAGAAAAGGCTGTGAAGCCTACCTAGCACATGTGGTGGATACTAGGCAGGCTAAGCCAAACCTTAGTGATATACCCACAGTAAGAGACTTCCCAGAACTATTTCCTGAAGAATTGCCTGGTTTGCCACCAGAAAGGGAAGTTGAATTTGCTATTGAGACAACTGTGATCTGACACCCATTTCCATTGCTCCTTATAGGATGGCACCCACTGAATTGAGGGAGTTGAAAACTCAGTTGCAAGAGTTTCTTGATAAGGGGTTCATACGCCCCAGTGTGTCACCATGGGGAGCTCCAGTGCTATTTGTGAAAAAGAAGGATGGGATTTTGAGACTATGCATTGATTACCGGCAGTTGAATAAAGTGACTGTGAAGAACAAATATCCGTTGCCTAGAATTGATGATCTGTTTGATCAGTTGAAGGGAGCAGGAGTATTTTCTAAGATTGATCTCAGATCAGGGTATCATCAGTTGAGGGTGAAGGATATAGATGTGCCCAAGACTGCATTCAGGACCCGGTATGGGCATTATGAGTTCCTGGTGATGCCCTTTGGCCTAACAAATGCACCAGCAGCATTTATGGACCTTATGAACCGTATCTTCCATCCATACCTAGATCGGTTCGTAGTGGTCTTTATTGATGATATTTTGGTGTATTCCAAGACCAGGGAAGAACATGATGAGCATTTGAGGATTGTTCTGTAAACCTTGAGAGAAAAGAAGCTGTATGCTAAGTTGTCCAAGTGTGACTTCTGGTTGAATGAGATTGCATTCCTTGGACACATAGTGTCAGCTGATGGGATTAGAGTGGATCTCAAGAAAATAGAAGCAGTGATGGAATGGAAGCCTCTCAGAAACACAAATGAGGTCAGAAGCTTCTTGGGGCTAGCTAGGTATTACAGAAGATTTATGAAGGGATTTTCCCTAATAGCTGCTCCAATGACCAAGTTGTTACACAAGAACATCAGATTTGACTGGAATGACAAGTGTCAGACCAGTTTTGAGAAGTTAAAGGCTATGTTGACAGAGGCACCAGTGTTAACACAGCCAGTGTCAGGAAAGGACTTCGTGGTCTATAGTGATGCCTCACATAATGGGTTAGGGTGTGTATTGATGCAAGAGGGGAAGGTGGTCGCTTATGCTTCCAGACAGCTAAGGCCACATGAATAGAATTACCCTACCCATGATCTAGAGCTTGCAGCAATTATCTTCGCACTGAAGATATGGAGGCATTACTTGTATGGTGAAAAGTGCTACATTTACACAGACCACAAAAGTTTGAAATATTTGCCAACCCAGAAGGAGCTCAACCTTAGACAGAGACGATGGATTGAGTTCCTGAAGGACTTTGATTGTGTAATTGACTACCGTCCTGGGAAGGCAAATGTAGTTGCTGATGCTTTGAGCAGAAAATCCATGATAGCTTTGAGATCATTGAATGCCCGTCTATCTTTGGTTCGAGATGGAGCTATTTTGGCTGAGTTATAAGTGAGGCCAAACCTGATACAGCAGATTTTAGATGGGCAAAAGGCAGATGAAAAGTTAATGGCTATTATGAGCAAAATCTCATAAGGAAAAGCAACTAACTTTAAGGTGAAAACAGATGGGTGTTTGTATTACAAAGGAAGACTGTGTGTACCAGATGATGAGGAATTTGAAGGAACGGAAGCGTGAAAAACACAAGTTTATACCATTGAATTCAAAAATTTTCACCTAGGGTCACATGCATCATGCAAGATTTATTTTTATCTATTTGATTTCAATGATAAACAACATATTAAAACTCTTTTAATATGTTTTTGGATCTGTATTTGCCATTTAAGATTTTAAAATTAATCAGATTAATTTTAGAACCCTAGATTAAATCAAGAACGATTACACTAACCTCTTGATGCACTGCAGCGTGTCTGCACCTTTGAGATTCGTCTTCAGGACACCAGATGTTGTCCCTCTAGCTTCTCCACACCAAGAACACCTATGGCAGCCCTTGAATAGCTTCTAAAGCTTTTTCTATTAATTAGAAAATCAAGTTCTGCCTTTAAAGAGATTAAAGATGTAAACAGGACACTAGAAACAATTTCTAGTGTTCTTAATTCAAGAGATTGATGACTAATCTCTTTGAATTGATAAGAGATGAAGAAGAAGAGATGAAAACCCTCAAAGTGGCGTGACAAAGGAGTGTGGCTGCTGGTTGTGTTTTATTTTCTCATAACAACACTTAAATAGCTAGGTTAACACATTAAACCCTTGCCACATGTTACCCTTTGATTAGCTCTAGGTTTAAGTGACCCAATCACATTGTGCCAAGTGTCAAACCTATATTTAATCTTGATTTTAATCATCTTACATGATTAAAAAACATTTGGCAAGCTTATGTGTAATCCCATGTGTCACCATCTCATGATGCCACGTGTCACACTGCAAAATGACCAAAATGCCCCTGTGTCTTAATTTTGAGTTCTCAACCCAAAATAATTATTTTTCTTCTTCTAATTAATTTATATCAAATATAAATTAATTAATTAATCTCTATTAATTAATTTCTCATTAATTAAATTCATATTTAAACACTTTAAATATAAATTTAACTTATATTATACATCCAATAATCTAGATTTGGTTTCAAGTCATGCTAGGGACTTTGCAATCTAATTGCAAACCAAACCTATTTAATTAATCAATTTAAACTCTTTAATTAATTAATTAAATCATATTTAATTAGGTGATAACTTGTGTATGTGTGTGACTTACTAGGCTCATCACTAATTGGCAATGAGACATGATATCAACTCTTAATATCATCAGAACTCTTTCTTACCATAAATGATTTCTCTAAATCATTTTATGAACCTCATAGACCATGGTTAACACCTAGCATAGCATGCCATGGCCACCCAATTAGTAATAAGGTTTATCTTAAATGAACCTATAATCATATGTTACCATGCACCAGAATCTCTCTGTTACAAAATCCCAACTCAAGTTGGAGTCATGGTTTATGTCAAACTCCATTTGCTATGAATATTATATTCTCTTTTAATTTCAGTTCTTGATTAAAAAGATTTTCTCATCAGAAACTCTTTTCTGAATAAATCTATCTATCCTGGCCAGGAACTTGAAACATCAAGAACAATTAAATGAACATAGGATTTTATCTCTATTTACTTAGAGGAACAGATTCCATCTTGATCAACACCTACCTCCATATATAACTAGTAGGAGTCAACACATGCCCATATACCCATACACAGTACAAGTATGAAAGCAGTATCAAACTCAAACTACCTATATACAAGATAACTGTGCTATCTCAGGTCTAAAGATTATATGCACTGATATGATTTATGACAAAACATTGACAAGAGTAAACTCCATGTGCTTGCCATAAGTGTCCTTTGGTTGGCCTACTTATCATTTATAAGTGCCTATCATGTTTGTTATATGGCATGAGACTCACCATTCCATCTTATTTATATCTCATATAAATAACTTGGGAACAAACATGAATACAATCTTTCTGGATAAGTCATGTCCTTATTATGAAGTATCCTCGATTGTGAACCTATTTATGATACTTTGTGCTAGAAATATTGTCACTCATATTCTTAACAACTTAAGAATAATATTTCTAACAAAATATCAATGGACCTTTTCTATTACACATAAATATATTATGTAAACGGAAAAGTGGAAATGCCTTTTATTAATAAAAATATATATAAGATACATACTAAATGATATGCTCTAGGGCATACTACTAACAATCTCCCACTAGCACTAGAGCCATTCATTACAATACCTTAGACCCATCTTCTCAAGATGTCAGTCTAACTGAGCTTGTGACAAAGGCTTAGTGCAGGGATCAGCTGAATTTTTTTCAGCTGATGTTATTTTTCTGCATGGCTATATCGCCTTTGCCCAACTATATGTCTGATAATGTGGTCGTCCTTTCTATGTGTTTGGATTTTGGGTGAGACCTTAGTTCCTTAGCTTGTATGACTGCTCCATTGTTGTCACAGTGTAGTGGAACTGCTGACTCAATGGAAGGAACTACTGTAAGTTCTATCACAAACTTCTTTATCCAAACAGCTTCCTTTGCAACATTTGATGCAGCAATATACTCAGCCTCTGTAGTGGAATCTGCAGTCGTGCTCTGTTTGGAACTCTTTCAACTGACTGCACCTCCATTACAAATGAACACATATCCAGAGGTAGACTTTCTATCATCGATATCTGATTGGAAATCAGAATCAGTATAACCATCCAATTGCAAGTCTCCACCTCCATAAATAAATCCTTAGTTCTTCTCAAGTACTTAAGGATATTCTTGACAGCTATCCAGTGTTCCAAACCCGGATTGGATTGATACCTGCTAGTCAAACTAACAGCATATGCGATATCCGGCCTAGTGCACAACATTGCATACATTAAACTTCCAATAGCCAAGCATATGGAATCTTGGCCATCTTATCTCTTTCTTCAGGTGTCTTTGGAGACATCTCTTTAGAAAGATGGATACCATGTCTCACTGGTAACAATCCTCTCTTGGAATTAAGCATGTTAAACCTCTTTAACACCTTTTCAAAGTATAGACTTTGGGATAAACCAATTATTCTTTTCGCTCTATCTCTATAGATGCGAATCCCAAGAATATAGGTTGCCTCCCCTAAGTCTTTCATGGAGAATGTATTTGACAACCATACCTTTATAGTCGTCAACTTACCTGTGTCATTACCCATCAATAGTATGTCATCTACATATAAGACAAGGAAAGTGATAGCACTGTCACTAACCTTCTTATATACACATGGCTCATCCTCATTTTTGATAAAACCAAAGGATTTAATGGCTTCATCAAAACGGATGTTCCAACTCCTCGAAGCTTGTTTCAACCCATAAATGGATCGCTTTAGCTTGCATACCTTGGAACCATCTTGGGATTCAAATCCCTTAGGTTGTTCCATGAAAATGTTTTCTTCAATGTATCCATTGAGAAAGGCATTTTGACATCCATCTGCCAAATCTCATAATCATAGTACGCAGCTATTGCTAATAAAATCCTAATTGATTTAAGCATGGCAACAGGCGACAAAGTCTCCTCATAGTCGATTCCTTGCCTCTGGCGAAACCCTTTCGCTACTAGCCTTGCCTTATAGGTCTCTACCTTTCTATCAGAACCAATTTTCTTCTTGAAAACCCATTTGTTCCCTATAGGTACAATACCTTCAGGTGGGTCAACAAGATCCCAAACTTGATTCTTATACATGGAATCAATCTCGAATTTCATAGCATCAATCCATTTTGAAGAGTCTATATCTGATATAGCTTCTTCATAGGTAAGTGGATCATCTCCATGATCTACTTCTTCATGAGTAGACAACTCTTGTTCTTCTTCATGAAGAAAACCATATCTCACTGGTGGGTGAGATACCCTGGTTGTTCTTCGAGGAACAGTTGTAGATGTTTCATCAATGGGTATTGGTTGACTAGATGGATCAATATCCATCTGATCTGTTGGTTGGTCAGAATTCTCCAATTCTAACTCTATTTGCCTTCCTTTGCCTCCTTCTTGAACAAACTATTGTTCAAGAAATGTGGCATCTCTACTTATAACAACCTTTTGTGAAGTAGGCAAATAAAATAATATCCAAAACTATCTTTTGGATATCCAACAAATCGACCTTTTTCTGATCTGGTCTCCAATTTATCAGTGTTTAGCTTTTTGATATAAGCTGGACAACCCCAAATCTTAACATGCTTAAGACTTGGTTTTCTTCCATGCCATATCTCATAAGGTGTGGAAGAAATTGATTTTGATGGAATCCTATTCAGAATATACAAAGCTGATTCTAATGCAAATCCCCAAAAGAAGATTGGCATATCAGTATAGCTCATCATACTACGTACCATATCCAATAGGGTACGATTTCTCCTTTCAGATACACCATTCAGTTGTGGCGTTCCTGGAGGAGTCAGCTGAGAAACAATGCCATGCTCTCTCAAGTATTCATCAAATTCAGTACTCAAATATTCACCTCCACGATCTGATCGACGAGCTTTAATATTCTTTCCTGTTTGATTTTCTACTTCAGATTTAAATTCTTTGAACTTTTCAAAAGATTCATGTTTGTATTTCATCAAATACAAATACCCAAACCTTGATTTATCATCAGTAAAGGTAATAAAATAATGAAAACCCCCTCTAGCCATTTCTTTAAATGGACCACATACATCACTATGTATTAGCTCTAAAATATTTTCAGCTCTTAGCCCCTGTCCAACAAAGGGTGATCTAGTCATTTTGCCCTGAAGGCAAGATTCACAAGTTGGAGTAGGCTCAGAGCCCAATGAGGATAGAATCCCCATTTTCTCTAGTTTTGCAATCCTATCTTCTGCAACATGACATAACCTTAAGTGCCAAATATATTTTGAACTTGAGTTGGTTTTCACCATGGCATTGCATTCTTTTAGATTGCTATACTCTAGCCAGTGGAAACACTTTCTTACTGGCAATGGAAACACTTTCCTATTGGCAGTGGAAACACTTTCCTTTGCCTTTGTCAACTTTGGCCTTCCCTTTCTGTTTAGCTATTTTCTTGGAAGGACCAGGAATCTGAAGTTTCTTTTTCTTATTGCCCTTCTTCTTATTGGACTTTCCAGCAGAAGAAGATGCAACCAAAGCTACCTCTTTTCCTTTATTGCCTGGCATATTCTTTTGGGCAATAACCAGCATGTTGAGTAAACCAGCTAAGGTGCATTCCTGTTTAGTCATATGGAAATTTGTCACAAAATTTCCAAAAGACTCAGGAAGGGACTGAAGGATCAAATCCGTCTGTAGTTGGAAATCCATGTTGAAGTCAAGATATTCCAACTGCTCAATCAGCCGAATCATCTTGTGGACATGATCCCCAACATTCTGTCCCTCAGACATCCTCATGCGGAACAGCTGTCTAGATATCTCATACCTAGCATTCTTGCTGTGCTCACCATACAACTCTTGTAGGTGAAGGAGGATCTCACTCACACTCTGCATGTTCTCATGTTGCTTCTGTAACTCATTACTCATGGAAGCAAGCATGTAACACTTAGCTCTCATATCATGCTCCTTCCACTTGTCCAAAGTTTCATGTTCCTCTTGTGTGGCCTCTGGAGGTAAGGGACCAGGAACATTTGAATCTAGAACATATCCTATTTGTTCAAGGTTCAGGACAAGTTTCAAATTTCTTAGCCAATCAGATAGATTAGGTCCTGTCAACCTATTGTGATCAAGTATGCTTGCAAGGATATTGAATGGTGGTGGTTGCTTTGTGCTCATTTTTATCAGAAAATTAACTGCAGAAAATAACCAAATTAATTAGTAAATGTATCATGTAATTAACCAAAATGATTATGGTCTTTTAATCAAATTGGTCCTCCCACTAACTTAGCGAATCCTACACTTCCAAAGTAGAAAACAAAAATCCTAGTTGGATGGATTTCTAGTGGGTGATTGAATTCTTACAATTCTATTGATCATCCTCAGGTACATCCATTATTGGAATTACAATAAACTATAAGTGAGCAACTCTTTGCCCATCACATCTCATGTGAGGTTCAATCCTTTACCTAGCCCCTAATGCTCAAAATCTCAGGTACATCCATTATTGACTTATCTTGCATTAGTTAAGTTGATCCCATTGAGCCAGTAATTATGCAAATAATTTTAATGTCCTCAGGTACATCCAATATTGGCCACTAAACCATTTACATATTTACAACATCTCATGCTTAACAATTATTCTTAAGAAAATCTCTTAAATAAATTGCATCTTATGCAACTATTTAAAATTTCTTAAAATAATTGCCCCAATGGAGGGCCTATGTTATAATTACTTTAATTATAGCATTTCCAACTTAATCATTTGTTTGGAAGATTTTATGGTCATTCTATTTACTATTAAGGTCTCACTTTGCACATTATCCATTTAGCATGCATATATCATATAATTGCATACATTCCCATACATCTCATGCATTCATGGATAAGCAATAAATATGGTATGATCATGGACTTTCTAAGGGATTCATTGAGCCACCAAGAATTGAATCAGGGCATTCCTAGGTGCATTTCATTCATTCATTTTACAAGAGTTGCTGAAGGAGTACATAATCAACACTTGATCTTGAATTCCTCCCACTGGTCCCACCAATGCTCTTGACCTCCTTGAACTTCTTGCAATCCAATATTACATAGTAATCCTTGGCATACGAAGGCGAATTTACAAGAACTTAAATAAATGAAATTACAACCCAAAAATTATTACAAACTTAATAATACATGCCCAAAATAAATTAAAATAAATTAATTAATTTACAATCCCAAAGAAAAATAAAAGAAATAAATCCAATCACATTGGTCTTTTATAGTCCATGATCATCCATCATGCATATCACTATTTAACAATTAAATAAAACATACATACTTAAATTAAATGAATATCTCATATTCAACTTAAAAATCCAGATTTGAATATGATTCAAATAAATTTAAAAATTCATATTTGAATCTCATTCAAACAAATTTAAAAATTCAGATTTGAATCACATTCAAACAACTTTAAAAATTCAGATTTGAATCACATTCAAACATTTTTTAAAAAATCAGATTTGAATTTTATTCAATCAATTTTAAAAAATTAGATTTAAATATGATTCAAACAACTTTAAAAATTCAGATTTGAATCACATTCAAACAACTTTTAAAATTCAGATTTGAATCACATTCAAACAATTTTTAAAATTCTGATTTGAATCATAATTTAATTGTGTGATAAAAATTCTAATTAAACAATTTAATTAGACATAAAATGGATCTTAGATCATACAACAATTGCACATTCACCATCCATTTACCTTTGCACACCATTGTGATGCATCAACCATGTGCACCATGGTGTTCATCATTTGTGCCGCCACCTTGACTTTGCAACCAGCAATAAACTCTTGATCTCATGATCAAACACACAATTAAATCATATAAACATCAATCTAAATGGCAAATATAGTGGCTCTGATACCAATTGAAGGAACGGAAGCGTGAAAAACACAAGTTTATACCATTGAATTCAAAAATTTTCACCTAGGGTCATATGCATCATGCAAGATTTATTTTTATCTATTTGATTTCAATGATAAACAACATATTAAAACTCTTTTAATATGTTTTTGAATCTGTATTTGCCATTTAAGATTTTAAAATTAATAAGATTAATTTTAGAACCCTAGATTAAATCAAGAACGATTACACTAACCTCTTGATGCAACTTTGCGGCGTCTGCGCCTTTGAGATTCGTCTTCAGGACACCAGATGTTGTCCCTCTAGCTTGTCCACACCAAGAACACCTATGGCAGCCCTTGAATAGCTTCTAAAGCTTTTTCTATTAATTAGAAAATCAAGTTCTGCCTTCTAAGAGATTAAAGATGTAAACAGGACACTAGAAATAATTTCTAGTGTTCTTAATTCAAGAGATTGATGGCTAATCTCTTTGAATTGATAAGAGATGAAGAAGAAGAGACGAAAACCCTCAAAGTGGCGTGACAAAGGAGTGTGGCTGCTGGTTGTGTTTTATTTTCTCATAACAACACTTAAATAGCTAGGTTAACACATTAAACCCTTGCCACATGTCACCCTTTGATTAGCTCTAGGTTTAAGTGACCCAATCACATTGTGCCAAGTGTCAAACCTATATTTAATCTTGATTTTAATCATCTTACATGATTAAAAAACATTTGGCAAGCTTATGTGTAATCCCATGTGTCACCATCTCATGGTGCCACGTGTCACACTGCAAAATGACCAAAATGCCCCTGTGTCTTAATTTTGAGTTCTCAACCCAAAATAATTATTTTTCTTCTTCTAATTAATTTATATCAAATATAAATTAATTAATTAATCTCTATTAATTAATTTCTCATTAATTAAATTCATATTTAAACACTTTAAATATAAATTTAACTTATATTATACATCCAATAATCTAGATTTGGTTTCAAGTCATGCTAGGGATTTTGCAATCTAATTGCAAACCAAACCTATTTAATTAATCAATTTAAACTCTTTAATTAATTAATTAAATCATATTTAATTAGGTGATAACTTGTGTATGTGTGTGACTTACTAGGCTCATCACTAATTGGCAATGAGACATGATATCAACTCTTAATATCATCAGAACTCTTTCTTACCATAAATGATTTCTCTAAATCATTTTATGAACCTCATAGACCATGGTTAACACCTAGCATAGCATGCCATGGCCACCCAATTAGTAATAAGGTTTACCTTAAATGAACCTATAATCATATGTTACCATGCACTAGAATCTCTCATTACAAAATCCCAACTCAAAGTTGAGTCATGTTTTATGTCAAACTCCATTTGCTAAGAATATTATGTTCTCTTTTAATTCCATTTCTTTATTAAAAAGATTTTATCATCAGAAACTCTTTTCTTAATAAATCTATCTATCCTGGCCAGGAACTTGAAACATCAAGAACAATTAAATGAACATAGGATTTTATCTCTATTTACTTAGAGGAACAGATTCCATCTTGATCAACACCTATCTCTATATATAACTAGTAGGAGCCAACACATGCCCATATACCCATACACAGTACAAGTATGAAAGCAGTATCAAACTCAAACTACCTATATACAAGATAACTGTGCTATCTCAGGTCTAAAGATTATATGCACTGATATGATTTATGACAAAACATTGACAAGAGTAAACTCCATGTGCTTGTCATAAGTGTCACTGGTTCGGCCTACTTATCATTTATAAGTGCCTATCATGTTTGTTATATGGCATGAGACTCACCATTCCATCTTATTTATATCTCATATAAATAACTTGGGAACAAATATGAATACAATATTTCTGGATAAGTCATGTCCTTATTATGAAGTATCCTCGATTGTGAACCTATTTATGATACTTTGTGCTAGAAATATTGTCACTCATATTCTTAACAACTTAAGAATAATATTTCTAATAAAATATCAATGGACCTTTTCTATTACACATAAATATATTATGTAAACGGAAAAGTGGAAATGCCTTTTATTAATAAAAATATATACAAGATACATACTAAATGATATGCTCTAGGGCATACTACTAACAGAATTGAAGGCCAATATTCTGAAAGAGGCACACACTAGTGTATATGCTATGCACCCAGGAAGTACAAAGATGTATCATGATTTGAAGCTTCAGTATTGGTGGCCTGGAATGAAGAAGGACATAGCTGACTATGTGACTAAATGCTTGACATGTCAGCAAGTCAAGGCAGAACATCAAGTTCCATCAGGTTTGCTACAGCCTATACGCATACCTGAATGGAAATGGGATCGGGTCACCATGGATTTTGTAAGTGGTCTACCTCTCACCCGGAAGAAACATGATGCAGCATGGGTGATAGTGGACAGATTGACGGTCAAGACACTTCTGCCCGATTAGGGTGACTACTCCTTTGGAGAAGTTAGCGAGTGTATATCAGTGAGATAGTTAGACTACATGGAATTCCACTCTCCATCATATCTGATCGAGACCCAAGGTTTACATCGAGATTCTGGAAGAAGTTGCATGAATCCTAGGGTACACAACTCCATTTCAGCACAGCATTCCATCCTCAAACGGATGGGCAATCAGAAAGAGTAATCCAGGTAAATAATTAAAACCAATGATATTGATACATATATTGAATTAAAATGATAATAATAACATGAAATATATGTCAGGTCCTTGAGGATATGCTGAGGAGTTGTGTCATTGAGTTTGAGGGAAGTTGGGATAGATACCTCCCACTGCGTAATTTGCATACAACAATAGCTACCAAGCTAGCATCCAAATGGCCCCATATGAAGCACTGTATGGGAGGAAATGTAGAACTCCAGTGTGCTGGACTAAATTGGGCGAAGATAAGCTGGTAGGGCCAGACTTGGTGAAACAGACTGAGGAGAAAGTGAAACTGATCAAAGCTAATCTGAAGGTTGCCTCGCATGCATGTAAATCTTATGCCGACCTGAAGAGAAAAGAAATAGAATATGTGGTTGGCGACAAAGTGTTCCTCAAGGTGTCACCGTGGAAGAAGGTACTGAGGTTTGGAAGAAAAGGTAAGTTAAGCCCTAGGTTCATTGGCCCATATGAAGTCATTGAACGTGTGGGTCCAGTGGCCTATAGGCTAGCTTTACCACCGTAGTGGACAAGATCCACAATGTGTTCCACGTATCCATGCTCAGAAGATACCGCTCAGATCCTTCACATGTCATCTCCAGGGAAGAAATTGAAATACAACCGGATTTGACATATGAAGAAGAACCCCTATGGATCCTAGCTCGGGAAGTAAAAGAATTGAGGAATAAGCAGATTCCACTGGTGAAAGTGCTTTGGAGGCACCACAACATCGAGGAGGCAACTTGGGGAAGTGAAGAGATGATGAGGCAACAGTTCCCTCAACTGTTTGCATCAGGTAAATTTCGAGGACGAAATTTAAATTAGAGGGGAAGAGTTGTAACACCCTCCCGGTAGCAATTACGTACATTCTACTGTTCCGGTGACCGGTGTCGGTCCGGACAGCTAGAACGTCCGGAAAAATATTTAAACTAAATTCAGGAACCATAATTAACTCAAATATTAATAAGAAAAATTCAGTAAAAATTTTAGAAATAAAATACAACCAAGTTAAATGAGCCAGTGCCCTAGCGAGGGGTAACCCAGAGGGAAGTTGCGGTTCTAGCAACTAGGAGCCCTAGACCCGGGGGAAAAATTATAAAATAATTTTTGGGACTCCAGAGAAGGGTTATTGAGGTTCCCATGGCATTAGAATGCCAAGAAAATACCTAGAAAAATTTTTCAATCAGTACAGACAATTTTGACCCGTTAAGCCAAACGGAGGGCATTTTGGTCATTTCGCCTTCAGAGGTGATTTTTGGCCTAAATGTCAATTAAAATAAGAGAGATTAAGGCACATAAAATAAATTTAAAATCATGAAAATTGTAATGGAAAATGGAAAAAGAAAAGAAGAGAAAAAGGAAAAATAAAATAGGATTAATGACATCACTCATGATGTCATTAAAAATTTTATTAATTAAACTTAAATTTCCATTAGATAAATGAGTAGAATGGGACAAATTTGACTAAAATTCAGTTTCATCTTCTTCCTATTTCTCTTCTTTTTTTCCGTCCACCATTGCTCCCTTCTTCCACCATTTTTATCAAGCTTTGAACTTGATTTTCTCTTCATCCACTCACTAAAACCCATAAGTCCCTTCATCAAAAATTAATCCCACACCTAGACAAAGCAATTGGCAGCCAAGAAGAAGAAAGAAAGTGAAGTTTGGGGCTTGGAAAAATCTTCTTACAAGAGGTTAGTGCATTATATACCTAAAACTCTTTAATTTCATGATTAGGGACTTGAACTTAGTAAGAATTGTAATTTAAATGAACAAAAACTCATGTGTATGTGTACATGAATTTCGGCTGCCCTAGTGAAGGAATAGGAATGAGTGTTTTTGATGAGCTTGAAGTGAACTAGAAATCATGTTTGAAGTTTATTAAGAATAATGAATTAGTAGCTAACTAAGGTAAATTGTATAAATCATGAATTTGAATTAGGGTTTTGGGAGCAAAATGTGAACTTGGCTTATGAAATTGTTAAAGAACATCCTAATGGTCAATTAGTGACCATTTGAGAAAATTTGACCATAATTTGGACAGAAATATAGCATGGCAAGTGAATGAGTATGCTGCCTTGTGAGTGCAGTAGGGTGACTGAAATTTCAGTCCACTTGGACTGCCATATCTTTGGCTGTGTTGATCCAATTGGTGTTTGGCCAATTGGAAATGAAACTAGTCTTATAATGGCACATTTTTGCTGAAGAAACCATGCCCAAAAAAGCAAAGCAAGAGGACCAAAGTTGGCCCCAATCCGGATCCCCTGCAACAGCACCTGCAGAAATGACCAAATGAACAGTAACTGTTCATTTGGCCATAACTCACTGTAGATATGGTCAATTGACCTGACATTTTTACAGAAAAAATTTAAGACATAGACAAACAACTTTTATGAAGAAAACTACCCCAAATTATGACCAGAACCTCACCCAAATGGCAGTCACGATCCTTTGCTCATGTTCTTGTAGATTTGGTAATTTCTGTAGAATGGAAATCCGGCCAGCTGTGGTTTTTGGACCATATCTATAGCTTCAAAACTCCAAATGGAGTGATTCAAAAAAGGAAATTCAACTAGACAAAATAAGGAACAACTTTCATGTTTGCCATTTCTTCAAATTCCCACTGAAACAGTGTCCAATGGAACAGTAAAGTTGAGTTCCAAAAACTGAAAATTCTGCTTCCCTTGGTTTAAACTTTGAAATGGTATAAATGCTTAATGCCAACAAGTTTTGAATGCCAAATGTGGTATGTTGGGAGTGCCAAAGTCAATGTATATATTTTCTATCTAAAAGTCAACATTTTTGTTGACCAATGAGGTGAATAGTGACACCAAAACTTGAAATTCACAAATTGAAAAATTTAAAAGTTTCAAATGCCCTAGTATGCCCTAGTATTCACAAATTGAAGAATTTAAAAGTTTCAAATGCCCTAGTATACCCAGTGCCAGTTTACCCGTTTATCCAGTCCAGTCATCTAGTGTAGGTTACTTGGGCAATCAAGTGAATGAAAGTGGACAAAGTTAATGACATACAAATTCAAAACAAATTAAACATATACATTCACTACATATTTATTTTCTTGCTATTCCTTTTATTTTTTATTGCACCACTAAGCATTATTGCTTAGCGCGTTGCTTTTGCCACGCGTAGGTTCTGGAGATACAGATCATGAGCCCAGTAGACCGTAGACTGGGTGAGTTCATGCTGCAGCTCTGCACAGTGCCCGTGTCACCTCACTACCTGCAGTGCATTGGTAGGGCACTAGGTGTCATTTTGTCATTTTGTAACTAAATTTTTATTTTCTCATATGTATTTGGATTTATGTAATGTATTTTGAGGTTCATGTAAATAATAAAGATTTATGGTTATGTATGAAAGTAATTTGAGTATTTAATTGTTGTTTATATATGAGAACCCTGAGAAATGATGATTGAGAACTGAAACTGAAAAAAAATGTTGAGATTTTGATATTGAGACTCTGTTGATGAATTGAAGTTGGGATTGTTTGGAAATTATTTGGAAGTGTTTTTAACAGGTTCCGAAGAACTGTTTTCTCCATTTTTAGCCGGTACTCCGCCGGATTTTCTTTAAAATTTTCGGAACCTCAAATAAATAATACTTTTGATAAATGGCTAAAATAAATTATATTTCATAAGTTATATTAACAAGCATGATATAAATTAATTAAGGTATATTAGAGTGTGCCGGTACACCGTGTGGCATTACTTACTCGGGTATACTGTACACGGGTAAGGGGTGTCACATTAGGGGCACGTTCTCCCTCTGCAATACATATGTGCATGGATTGGTGGATCCAGGATCCACTCATTCATACATTTGCATCAACCCACCCGTAGAAAGGGGGATACTACTAGGAGAGAGTGACCAAGACACTCTGGTCACTAATCCATTGGGCGTGTAGTGGTGAACAAAGTGTACAAGGGTTGCCCGTTAAGGATTCAGGGATATGAATTCTTGGCAGACCTGATTAAATTGCCTTTCCATGAGTTTGACGTGATTTTGGAAATGGACTGGTTGTCATGTCATCAAGCAATAGTTGATTATAAGTTGAAGAGGATTTCATTGAAAACTCATGAGGGTAATAAGATCACAGTTGTAGGGGAAAGGACAGATTTTTTGTCCAATGTCATTTCAGCCACAGTTGCAAGAAAACTGATGAGAAAAGGCTGTGAAGCCTACCTAGCACATGTGGTTGATGCTAGGCAGGCTAAGCAAGATCTGTGTGACATACCCACAGTAAGAGACTTCCCAGATGTGTTCCCTGAAGAATTGCCTGGTTTGCCACAAGAAAGGGAAGTCGAATTTGCTATTGAAGTACTGCCTGGTACAGCACCAACCTCTATTGCTCCTTATAGGATGGCACCCACAGAATTGAAGGAACTGAAAATTTAGTTACAGGAGTTACTGGATAAAGGGTTCATGCGCCCCAGTATGTCACCATGGGGAGCTCCAGTGCTGTTTGTGAAAAAAAAGATGGGACTTTGAGGTTATGCATCAATTACCGGCAGTTGAATAAAGTGACAGTGAAGAACAAATATCCGTTGCCTTGAATTGATGATCTATTTGATCAGTTGAAGGGAGCAGGAGTATTTTCCAAAATTGATCTCAGATCAGGGTATCATCAGTTGAGGGTGAAGGATGCAGATGTGCCAAAGACTTCATTCAGGACCCGGTATGGGCATTATGAGTTCCTCGTGATGCCCTTTGGCCTAACAAATGCACCAGTGGCATTCATGGACCTTATGAACCGTAACTTCTATCCATACCTAGATCGGCTCGTAGTGGTCTTTATTGATGATATTTTGGTGTATTCCAAGACCACTGAAGAACATGATGAGCATTTGAGGATTGTTCTGTAAACCCTGAAAGAAAAGAAGCTATATGCTAAGTTGTCCAAGTGTGACTCCTGGATGAATGAAATTGCATTCCTTGGACACATAGTGTAATCTGATGGGATTAGGGTGGATCCTAAGAAAATAGAAGCAGTGATGGAAAGGAAGCCTCCCAGAAATACAACTGAGGTCAGAAGTTTCTTGGGGCTAGCTAGGTATTACAGAAGATTTGTTAAGGGATTTTCTTTAATAGCTGCTCCAATGACCAAGTTGTTACACAAGAATGTTATATTTGACTGGAATGACAAGTGTCAGGCCAGTTTTGAGAAGTTAAAGGCTATGTTGACAGAGGCACCAGTGTTGACACAGCCAGTGTTGGGAAAGGACTTTGTGGTCTACAGTGATGCCTCTCATAATGGGTTAGGGTGTGTATTGATGTAAAAGGGGAAGGTGGTCGCTTATGCTTTCAGGCAGCTAAGGCCACATGAATAGAATTACCCTACCCATGATCTAGAACTTGCAGCAATTATCTTCGCACTGAAGATATGAAGGCACTACTTGTATGGTGAAAAGTGCTACATTTACACAGACCACAAAAGCTTGAAATACTTGCCAACTCAGAAGGAGCTCAACCTTAGACAGAGGCGATGGATTGAGTTCCTGAAGGACTATGATTGGGTGATTAATTACTAGCCTTGGAAGGCAAATGTAGTTGTTGATGCTTTCAGCAGAAAATCCATCACAGCTTTGAGATTATTGAATGCCCGTCTATCCTTAGCTCGAGATAGAGCTATTTTGGTTGAGTTGCAAGTGAGGCCAAACCCACTACAGGAGATTTTAGATGGGCAGAAGGTAGATGAGAAATTAATGACTACTATGAGTAAAATCTCAGAAGGGAAAGCAACTGACTATGAAGTGAAAGTAGATTGGTGTCTATACTACAAAGGAAGAGTGTGTGTACCAGATGATGGGGAATTGAAAGCCAGTATTCTAAAAGAGGCACACACCAGTGTTTGTGCTATGCACCCAGGAAGTACAAAAATGTCTCATGATTTGAAGCTTCAGTATTGGTGGCCTGGTATGAAGAAGGACATAGCTGACTATGTGACTAAATGCTTGACATGTCAGCAAGTCAAGGCAGAACATCAAGTTCCATAGAGTTTGCTACAGCCTATATGCATACCTGAATGGAAATGGGATCGAGTCATCATGGATTTTGTAAGTGGTCTACCTCTCACCCAGAAAAAGCATGATGCAGTATTGGTGATAATAGATAGATTGACGAAGTCAGCACACTTTCTGCTAGTTAGGACTAACTACTCACTGGAGAAGTTAGCAGAATTGTATATCAGTGAGATAGTTAGACTACATGGAATTCCACTTTCAATCATATCTGATCGAGACCCAAGGTTTACATCGAGATTTTGGAAGAAGTTGCATGAATCCTTGGGTACACAACTCCACTTCAGCACAGCTTTCCATCCTCAGACAGATGGACAATCAGAAAGAGTAATCCAAGTAAACAATTGAAACCAATTGAACTAATACAAATATTGAACTGAAATGATAATAATAACATGAAATATATGTTAGGTCCTTGAGGATATGCTAAGGAGTTGTGTCATTGAGTTTGGGGGAAGTTGGGATAGATACCTCCCACTGGCAGAATTTGTATACAACAATAGCTACCAAGCTAGCATCCAAATGGCCCCGTATGAAGCACTGTATGGGAGGAAATGTAGAACTCCAGTGTGCTGGACTGAATTGGGTGAAGACAAACTAGTAGGGCCAGACCTGGTAAAACAAATGGAGGAGAAGGTAAAACTAATAAAAGCCAATCTGAAGGTTGCCTCAGACTGATAAAAATCCTATGTCGACCTGAAGAGAAAAGAAATAGAATATGCAGTTGGCGATAAAGTGTTCCTCAAGGTGTCACCGTGGAAGAAGGTACTAAGGTTTGGAAGAAAAGGTAAGTTGAGCCCTAGGTTCATTGGCCCATATGAAGTCATTGAACGTGTGGGACTAGTAGCTTACAGGCTAGCTTTACCACCAAAGCTGGACAAGATCCACAATGTGTTCCACGTGTCTATGCTAAAAAGATGCCGCTCAGATCCTTCACATGTCATCTCCATGGAAGGAATAGAAGTACAATCGGAATTGACATATGAAGAAGAACCCATACGGATCCTGGCTCGGGAAGTGAAAGAGTTGAGGAATAAGCAGATTCCACTGGTGAAAGTGCTTTCGAGGCACCACAACACCGAGGAGGCAACTTGGGAAAGTGAAGAGACGATGAGGCAATAGTTCCCTCAACTGTTTGCATCAGGTAAATTTCAAGGACGAAATTTAAATTAGAGGGGAAGAGTTGTAACACCCTCCCTGTAGTAACTCTGTACATTCTACTGTTGCGGTGAATAGTATCGGTCTGGATAGCTAGAACGTCCGGAAAAATATTTAAATTGAAGTGAGGAACCATAATTAACTCAAATATTAACAAGAAAAATTTAGGAAAAATTTTAGAAATAAAATACAACCAAGTTAAATGAGCCGATGCCCTAGAGATGGGTAACCTAGTGGGAAGTTGCGGTTCTCGCAACTAGGAGCAACCGTCCAGAGGAAAAATTCATAAAATAATTTTTGGGACTCCAGAGAAGGGTCATTGAGGTTCCTATAGCATTAGAATGCCAAGAAAATGCTTAGGAAAATTTTTCAATCGGTATAGACAATTTTTATCTGTTAAGCCAAACGAATGGCATTTTGGTCATTTTGCCTTCAGAGGTGATTTTTTGTCGACTTGTCCAATTAAGTAAATAATTATTTTGACATAAAATGTGAATAAATATTGCTAAAAATTTAATTGAAAATGAGTAAAAAATAAAAGAAAATGGGAATTTTGACATCATTATGATGTCATTAAAATAATTTTAACTAATCACATGATGACACATGGCTAGTACTCACTTAAAATAGATAAATGGGCAGCAAATGAAGGAAAAAAAAAAATCATAATTTCCTTATCTTCTTCCTTTTTGCCGAACCATTGCCCATAGTTTCTTCTTCCACCATTTTTCTTCATGAAAAGCTTCATCTTCCATAAATTCTTACATTATTTCCCATAAGCCTCCTACACTAAAACTTGTTCTTGGACCTTGCTAGAGTGATTGGGAGCTAAGAAAGTTGAAGAAATTGAAGTTTGATCAAGAAGGAAAATTGTTAAGTTAAGGTTAGTGCAATTTCTAGATCTCTTCCTTCTTTAATTCTTAGAATTAAGTTAACATGAGATGAAATTTCATGGAAAATGAATGAAATTATCCTTAAATGAAAGACCAAAATTTTGGCCAGCAATGAGAGCTTAGTGGTTTTATGGAATTGAGTTGATTACACATGCCTACTAGTGTGCATTGAATTGTTTATATGCTTTGTATAATTGGATTGTGGTATTTACATGAGATGTGAATTGTGGAGGTTAGGGTTTGGACACAAACTTGAGACTTTGTTCATGTAAGGATGAAAATAAGTTTTAATAATCAATTAGTAATCATTTGGTCGTGTGTAAACAAGAAATGAAGTGAGTTGAGGCTTGGCATTTGTGTATGGGTGAGCTGCCTTGGCTAACCTGCAGGACTGAGCATGAGTCTAGCAGGTTTGGGCAGCAATAACTGGAGTTGTAGAGGTTCAATTGGTGCAAGGTCAATTGGACATGAAACTAGACACAAAATAGCACAACTTTGGTGAAGAAATCATGCCCATAAAACCAAACCAAGTTGACCTAAAGATTGCCCTAATCCAGGTGATTTGCATTCTGCATGGGCAAAATGACCAAATGAACAGTATTTATTCATTTGGTCATAACTCAGTGTAGGAAGGTCGAATTGACCTGAAATTTTACCAGCTGAAAACTAAGACATAGACCTATAACTTTCATGAAGAACACAAATAAAAATTCTGAACATAACCTAGTCAAATTGCCAACCAAACTTAGGGTACCAAATCTGGCAGAACCAGTTTTGCCCAGAATTTTGGATTCTGTCCAATCCGGCCAGTTATGGTTTTTAGGCCATAACTTGAGCTACAAAACACCAAATTGAGTGATTCAAAAAAGGAAATGTAACTAGACAAAATAAGGAATAACTTTCGTGAAGACAACTTTGCCAAATTCCTACTACAAAATTGACTAATGGAATAGTAAATACAACGCTTGAAATTTGAAAATTTTGAACAACTAACACTAAGCTTAGAAATGGTATTGGCAACCAATACCAACAATTTTAGAATGCAAAATGTGGTATGTTGGGAGTATTAAAACCAATGTACCTATTGTTTATGCACAAGTTAACATTTTAGTTGACTAATGAAATGAATAGTAACACCTAAACTTAAATTTCAAGAATTGTAAAGTTTAAAAGTGTAACATGCCCTAGTACACCTAGCAAGATTGGTTTGGATAGGTTGGCATGCCAATAGGGTTTAGTTAGCAGTACTGCACATGGCATTATGCCATTCTGTGATTTCATGGCTTTTAGCCATTCTGACATTGTGATGATACTTGGCCTTGTGCCTAATATTTATTACGGCTCATTAGCTGTTCTGTTGCATACCGGGAGAAACATATGTGACCGATGGTGTGACGGCCTGAGGTACTTGATACCCAGTGCAAGTTTGCCCGTTTATCCAGTCCAGTCACCCAGTATAGGTTGCTTGGGCAACCAAAAAATGAAAGTGAATAAATTTAATGAAATTATGAATATAATGAGTACAAAATAAATAAGATTACCAATAATGATCTAAAAATTGTCTGCATAAGATATCAAAACATGCACTGCATAATTATTTTATGTTATTTCTTTTTATTTTATTATTTGCACCACTAAGCATTATTGCTTAGCGCGTTACTTTTTGCCACGTGTAGGTTCTGGAGAGACCGACCGAAAGCCTGGTAGACCACAGACTGGGTGAGACTTTCTGTAGCTCTGCATAGTATCCGTGTCACCTCACCTCACCATCAATGACATTGCTTACTCGGATATACTGTACACGGGTATGGGGTATCACAATTTGACATCCCGAATTGTCTTTTGACCTAAATGTCCATTAAAAATAAATATTATTACACTAAGAAAATAAAATGAAAAATTAATTTGGTGGTACCTAAAGTAAATAACAAGAATTAAGGGTTTAATGTGGAATAAGTGAGAATTTAACTTATTAAATGATTAATTTGTGTGAGTGGGCCACTAATGAATAAAATAAAAACAAAATGGGGCAGCTGTAATTCCATTACACCATCAGAAACTTCATCTTCTCCAAATGCTCTTAACCTTGCCGAAATGAAGGATTGGAAGTCCACCATTGCCGTTTTCCTTAAGCTTCATTTAACCTCCTCATTTCACTTCCAATCATTTAGGTTTCTTCATTAAAGATTGTCTACACATCATAAGGAAGAGCTTGATAGCAAAATCAAGAAGTTTAGCCAAGGTTTAGCAAGTCCCAACCATAGGTAAGTTTACAATTTTGAATATTGCTTTGTTAAACTTTGTGTACATGTTATGGGTGTGTGTTGGTGAAGAAAATTTTCAAGTTTGAAGAGTTCTTGATATATCCAGTTTGGACAGCCATGGAGTTGTGTATTTGATGATTTATTATTACATATATTTGATGTAAATTCATATTGAGTAGAGGGATTTAATATCCTAGTAAGTTATTTCCATGAAAATGTGGTGATTGTGTACTTGACTTGGAGATTGACGAATTGTGGGACACTTTGGTATTGTAGAACATTTCGGCAGCCTTGGGACTCTTTGATAAATGTATGAGTTCATAAAGATATTGGCAGAATTATGACATTGAGGATTGATGGATATGTATATAAATTAGTTGTGTAAAGTGTATGTAGGAATTAGTAATGTTTATGTGTATATGTGATTGTACTTAGACTTTGTAAATTTGAGTTTATTTGGTGTATTGAGGATGTGTGTAATCTGCCCAAAGTGATTTTAAAGTGAAGTGGTATATGGTTTTGGTAATGTACCAAAACAGAATTGGTAAGGGAAGTGGACATATAGTAAGGTAAATGTGTCATTGATGTATGTTTAAGCAAGGTAATTAAGGGCAGTATGCATTTTAGCCTATAACTTTAAATGTGTAACCTCAATTGGTATGAGACCAATTGGAGGTGAAACTAGGCACAAAATGTGCCAACTTTCATTGAGAAAGCATACCAAAATTCTGCTTGCAAGGTGACATGAAAAATGACCAATTCGGATTGAGTACAATTGAGGCCTGAAAATTGACCAATTGGGCAGCAGTTAGTATTTAGGCCATAACTCACTCAAAACAGGTCCAATTGACCTGAAATTTTAACCATGAATAGTTAAGATCCATACCTACAAGTCTTATGAAGACACCAAATCCCAGAAATGATCATAAGCAAGTCAAACAGCTTGCACAAGTTCGGGTCCAAAAACTGGCCGAACCAAAGTTGACCAAATTGACCTAAAATTGACCTAATTTGATGCCATTTGACCAGCAATAGTATAATGACCACAACTTGGTCTACTTAACTCAGAATGACCTAAAATTTTTCCCCGCGTTCCATAAGACATAGATCTACAAGTTTGTAGTTTTAACCGAAACTCGAAAACCTAGGGAACTAGGTCGTCCGGCTAGGTCAAACTAGTATCCCGGAATCCAGCAAGTTGCATTAAAATGCACTAAACAAGGAAATGAGTTTGGTAAAACGTACCAACCCTAAAACCCTATCGAATGTGACATATTAATGACACTAAAACCTAATTTACCTAAAATGCATCGAGGGTCGGTATATTAGGTGATTGAGCAAATAATAGCCTTCAGTGAATTACTTATCGAACATTATCGTTAGAGACAGTTTAATTTAGTACTGAAACACTTCAAATTGTGTTTCGCTACCAAAGACTCAGAAAAGGGAAGGAAACACCGAGTCCGCATCGAGAGACGATTATCGAGGTTTGTGCACAACAACTATTTCTTTTGAATTATTTTCAATTGAAATAAATTATGACTATTTGCATATTATTGTTTTAAGTTGTGAAATTGTGAAAAATGGTTTGAATGATATTTGATGGATACTTATTGATTGAAAAGCAATCAGAATTGGTTTGAAACCACAGCTATCATGTACATTGATTGTATTCCTCGCTAGCTTGTCTAGTGGGATGAATTGAATTCCCTCTCTGGCTGAAGTGTTGAGGTGTGTGCCTGTTGAGGACGAATAGAATGAGTACTCATATTTTTGCTAGCCAGCTATGTTATTCCTCATTAGTCATTGACTTTTGGGATGAATTGAATACCTCATTAGCCATTGGCTTTTGGGATGAATTGAACTTGGGAACATGATTAAAGCTGTGTGTGATTTATTGATGCATATTGTAAGATTGTAAAATGAGTTTAAATTCTTATTGACATTTACTGTCTTTTGAATTTAGCTATGTTTTGATTACTGAGATTTATTGTAATATTGTGTTAAATTCCTTATGACATTATTGTCTTGAATTTAACTATAGTTTTAAGTATCCACTATTTACATGACTTATGAATTGTGATTTAAATTGTATTTGATTAATGTTGTGCACCACTGAGACATTGTCTCAGCGATAGCTTTTTATTGCTGTCGCAGGTAGACAGACAGACAGGGTAGCAGACTAGGCTGCTAGTACCTCCAGCGAGAGACTACCGGGTATAATGAGTATACCAATATTTTGTATTTTGTAATGTAATGTATGTTCATTGTATGTACATATTGTTGTTGGTTTTGAGCAGTTGTAAATAAAAATTGTACATTGAAGTTGTAAAATAATTATGAGTTATTTTGGCTTGTAAAAATTGTATTATATTTCTTTTATCTCAATCTTTGAAAAATCACTGTGGATTTGAGTTGGGAAATGTGTTGTGTTGAGAAATATGTTGGAGTTGAGATTTGGAAATCTATTTAAGTGCTTTTTACAGGTTTTCTGAAGAACTGTTTTATCAAAAATACAGATGGCACTCTGCCAAAATTTTTACAGAAACTCCAAATAATTCAAATGTGTTAGTTCTATCACTTCAGTTCAAAAAGGTTTTAACACCTGTAAATAGTGCTCACCACTGTAAAAGAAGTAAGAAAAGTTTTTAAAATCCCTTGTAGTGTATTTAATGGATTATCAGTAGACGGAGTTGGTAATTCATTAGGTATACTACGGGATCATGTTATGCCTTACAGAGGGGTAGGGTGTGACATGTTTTAGTGGTATCAGAGCAAAGTTTTTAAATTCTGTTTTCACCTATTATTTGAATATTCTTTCTTCATAGTACAACTGCTCAATATCATTATTTGATACATACAGTACATTACATTATAAATATGCACTAACGGGAGGAAATCTCCTTGTGTTATTTGTTCAGGAGATCTAAAATCCTCGCATTGACTATGGAAGAGGGTGATCGTTCAGTCGATCAATCTATTGAGGCTGAGGTGCAAGGATGCCCTGTGCCTACAAAATGTCGGTGGTTCAAAGAAGACCACCGCAGCATCGCAGCAGCTTCTGCTCGCTTTGCTCAGCAGATGGCTGCAATGTTCCAACAAATGGCTGGTAATGTGCCTACTCAAGTCCCAATACAGACACCAGTGGTATAACCACAATCTCCTACTAGGCAGTATGATAAATTGATGAAGTATGGGGCTACAGAGTTTAAGGGGACAGTAGAACCTCTAGAGGCTGAACAGTGGTTAGAGAGGATAGATAGGGTATTTAAGAAATTGCATTGCACAGAAGAGCTCAGATTTGAATACTCTGTGTCTTTGTTACAGGGGGATGCTTATGACTAGTGGAAAACCATTCCCCACAGTCTGGTAGAACCAGCAGTATTAACATGGAATGACTTTCTCAGGGAATTCAGACAGAAATATGACCCTGATGCTTATGTAGACCAGAAGTTACAAGAATTCCTAAGTCTGAAACAGGGGAATAGATCAGTGGCTGAGTATGAAAGAGAATTTTCCCATCTGAGCCATTATGCAATGAGTTTACTTTCTACCAGCAGGGAGAGATGCAAGAGGTTTGAAACCGGCTTGATTCCCAGTATCAGATTACAAGTAGTCAGCTTCAAACACACTAACTTCTCTGAACTTATTTCTCAAGCTCTAGAGTTAGAAAGAATCGAGTCTGAAACTACTCCTGAGAGAAAGAAATCAGAGAAGACAGAGAAAGAGGGAAAATCTGTAGAACAGAGTTCCAGTGGTCCTACTGGAAAGAGGAAGAACCATGGGGGACATGGCAGAGGTGGCAAGAAGTCTGGTAGGGGAAGATATTCAGGACAGAGACCTCCCCTATCTGGTCAACAGAGTACCAGAAGTTCCTACCCTCCCCGCCAATGTGAAACTTATGGAAGAAATCATGGTGGGATATGCTATAAGGCTATTGGAGCCTGTTATAACTGTGGAGGCACCGGACACTTTGCCAAGGATTGCACCAGTAGTCGCAGAGTTGGACCACCTCCTACTACTGTAGAAGGGTCAGTTCAGAGCCCTGTCACTAGAAGTTCACAACCACCCAGCAGAGGTAGAGGCAGGGGTAGAGGTAGCCAAAGAGTACCAAGGCATAGTGAAACAATCGAGCAAGACAAAGGCTCCAACGTAATGTATGCAATGAGACAGAGGGAAGAGGCCGAGACATCTGATGTTGTGGCTGGTACCTTCTCAACTTTTAACCAAAATGTGTTTGTGTTATTTGATCTGGGCTCTACCCATTCTTATGTGAGTGCTAGCATCATTGATTGCTGTAACACCCCTAAGTTCGGTAGTGCGTTCTGCTGCTCCAGTGACCAGTGTTGTCCGGACAGCTAGGATGCCTAGAACCACACTTCAATGAGAGTGAGGAGACATAAAATAATGAAATAAAAGAAAAGAAAGTACAAGAAAAACAAAGGAAAAATGATTGCAAAGAAATGTGATCAAGTTAAACGAAATGAAACCTAACGATGGGTGATCAGACTTTGGAAGTCACGGCGTGGACCGTTGGATCGCCCTGGATCATGGAACCCTGGAAAACATTTTTGGGACATAAATAGACCCTTGTTGAAGAATAAATATCATTAGAAATATCAAAGAAAAATTAAACAATTAGTACAAAGAAAAGTGAGAAATCGAAAAACAGACAAAACCCAGAATACTGAAAAATCGTGAATGCCACCCGAACAGGGCATTATGGTCATTTGACATCCCAAGTGTCTTTTGACCTAAATGTCCATTAAAAATAAATAGTATTACACTTAGAAAATAAAATGAAAAATTAAATTGGTGGTACCTAAAATAAATAGTGGAAATTATGGGTTAAATGTGGAATAAATGAATAATTACTTTATTATATGATTAAGTGACTAAGTGGACCACTAAGGGGATTAATTAAATACATAGTGGGACATGTGTACACTTAAAATGCAGCTGAATAAGTCATCTTCCTCATTTGCATTCAAATTGCCGAATTGAAGAGTGAAGGAAACTCCATAGCCATTTTTCATGCAAGCTTTCTTAACTCTCCATTTTCAACTCCAACCTCTTAGTGTTCTTCATTAAACTTTGTCTACACATCACAAGGAAGATATTGATACTAATTTTGAGAAGTTTGATGAAGGTTTAGCAAGTTACAATTAAAGGTAAGTTTGCATTTTTGAGAATTTCTTTGTTAAAGTTTATGTTCATGTTATGGGTGTTAGTTTGGTGAAAGAAAATTTTGAGTTTGAAGGGTTATTGTTGTTTTCATTTTGGACAGCCATGAGTCACGTTTTTGATGAGATATTTGTGCATATAATTGATGAGAAATGGTGTTGATCATGATGAATTAGTAACCTAGTGAATTATTTCATGTTTATGTGGTGATTTATGCACTTGGATGGGAAATTGTAAAATGGACGGCACTTTGATGTTGAAGAATGGTTTGTGGCAGCTTGGGGACACTTGAGTAATGGTATATATTGAAGGAAATGTATGCAGAATATTAACCTAGAAGGATTGATGATATGTATGTAGATTGATCTTGTAAAGTGTGTGTAAAATTTGTAATGGTTAGGTGTGTTTGTAATAGTACTTAGAAATTGTAATTGTGAATGATATTGGTGTGTTGAGGCTGATTGGAATCTGCCCAAAATAATGTTAATGTAAAGTAGAAAGTGCTTTTGGTAATGTACCAAAACTGATTTGGTAGGGTATGGAAGTAAACTTTGCAAGGTAAATATGTGTTTTGAATGGGGTGTGAAAAGCATATTGAGGGCAGTACACATTTTAGCCTATAACCTTAAATGTGTAACCTCAATTGGTATGAGACCAATTTGAGGTGAAACTAGGCACAAAATGTGCCAACTTTCATTGAGAAACCATGCCAAAATTCTGCTTGCAAGGTGACCTAAAAAAATGACCAATTCGGATTAGGTGCAATTAGGACCTGAAAAATGACCAATTGGGCAGCAGTGAGTGTTTAGGCCATAACTCACTCAAACCAAGTCCAATTGACCTGAAATTTTAACCAAGAATATTTAAGACCCATACCTACAAGTCTTATGAAGACACCAAAGCCCAGAAATGACCATAAGCAAGTCAAAAAGCTTGCACAAGTTCGGGTCCAAAAACTGGCCGAACCAGAATTGACCAATTTGACCTAAAATTGACCTAAAATGGTACCATTTGACCAGCAATAGTATAATGACCATAACTCGGTCTACTTAACTCGGATTGACCTGAAATTTTGCCCCGCGTGCAATAAGACCTAGATCTACAAGTTTGTAGTTTCGACCGAGACCCGAAAACCGAGGGAACTAGATCGTCCGGTTAGGTCAAACCAGTGTCCCGGAATCCAGCAATTTGCATTAAAATGCACTAAGCAAGGAAATGACTTTGGTAAAACATACCAAACCTAAAACCCTATCAAATGTGACATATTAACGACACTAAAACCTAATTTACCTAAAACGCAACGAGGGTCGGTATATTAGGTGATTAAGTGAATAATTGAGTTCAGTGCATTATTTACTAAACACCATCGTTAGAGGCAAATTAAATTAGCATCAAACACTTCAAATTGTGTTTCTCGATTAACAAGGACTCAAAGAAAAGGGAAAGAAATCTGAGTCAAAACCAGGAGACAAATATCAGAGGTTTGTGCACAACAACTATTTCTCTTGAATTTTCAATTGAAATAAATATTGACTATTTGTATATTATTGTTTTAAATTGTGTTTGTGCACAACAGCTATTTCTCTTGAATTTTTCAATTGAAATAAATATTGACTATTTGTATATTATTGTTTTAAATTGTGGAAATGTGTTTGGTGGACACTTATTGATTTAAAAACATTGTGAATGGTTTGAAATCATGGAAAAATTGTTTGAATGGTATTTGATGGATACTTATTGATTGAAAAGCACTGTAAATGGTTTTTGTGGAAATTGAAGTAAATTACGAATTGTGTTGCCATTTTGTGAATGAAATTATAACTTTGGAAATTTATTGGATTCTTACGGATCATTTGAATAAAATGTTTGGAATTGTTTTGACTCACAATTGGCATGACACTGATAATATGTTCCTCCTCCATTAATGGGGTGAGTGTGATTATTCCTCCCTCTTTGACTTATTAGTCTGGGGTGAGTATGATTATGTTCCTCCCTCTTTGACTTCCCAGTCTGAGGTGAGTATGGATGAGTTCTCATTATATAGCTAGCTTCCTCCCTCATTGATTTCGATTATTGGGGTGAGCATGTCTTGTCGTGGTGTACAACACGGCATATATGGAAAAATTGTGTCATGACTTAAATTGTGATATTGATTGGCAACACTGTATTCTTCAGTTATTTGATCGAATTGTGTTATTGATTTGCAAAACGATATTATTCAGTTATTTGATCGAATTGTGTTATTGATTTGCAAAATGGTATTATTCAGTTATTTGATCAAATTGTGTCATTGATTGGAAAAAAGCGTGTTATTCAAGAATTTGATCAAATTGTGTATGAATTGGCAATACGGTATTCTTAAGCTATTTGACTAAATTGTGTTATTATGAATTTTGATAATTTGTGAATTGGAGTTTAAATTCCTTATGACATTCATTGTCTTGAAATCAACTATGGTTTTAAGTATCCACTAATGATATGATTTATGAATTGTGATTTAAAATTGTAAGTGGGTAATGTTGTGCACCATCGAGACATTGTCTCAAATGATAGCTTTTATTGCCGTCGCAGTAGAGAGATAGACAGTGGCACAGACTAGGTCGCTAGTACCGCCAATGAGAGATTTTGGGTATAGTGAGTATACCATATGTGGCATTTTGTAATCAGAATGTATATTCACTGTATGTATATTTTGTTCTTGGTTTTGAGCATTGTAAATTTAAGTTGTACAATAAAGTTGTAAAATAATTATGAGTTATTTGGCTTGTAAAAATTGTGTTATATTTTTGTATCTTAGTCTTTGAAAATCACTGTGGATTTGACTTGAGAAATGTGTTGTGTTGATAAAAATGTTGGAGTTGAGATTTGAAAATATATTGAAGTGCTTTTTACAGTTTTCTCAAGAACTGCTTTGTCCAAAATACAAATGGCACCTTGCCAAAATTTTTACAGATACTCCAAATAAATCAAATGAGTTAGTTGTTTCACTTGATTCACCAAAGTCTTTCACACTGTAAATAGTGCTCACCATCGTAAAAGAAGAAAAGTTTTTAAAATCCCTTGTAGTGTATTTAATGGATTATCAGTAGACGGAGTTGGTAATTCATTAGGTATACTACGGGATCATGTTATGCCTTACAGAGGGGTAGGGTGTGACATGTTTTAGTGGTATCAGAGCAAAGTTTTTAAATTGCTTTCACTGTCATTTGAATATTCTTTCTTCACAAGACAACCGCTCAATATCATTGTTTGATACATACAAGACATTACATTATAAATATGCACTAACGGAGGAAATCTCCTTGTGTTATTGGTTTAGAGATCTAAAATCCTCGCGTTGACTATGGAAGAGGGTGATCGCTCAATGATCAATCTATTGAGGTCGAGGTGCAAAGGATGCCCCATGCCTACATAATGTCGTGGTTCAAGAGCACCACCGCAGCATCTGCATTCTCGCTCGCCACAGACGGCCGCAATGTTCCAACAAATGGATGGTAATGTGCCTACTCAAGTCCCAATACACACCGGTGGTACAACCACGCCTTCTTCTAGACAATATGACAAATTGATGAAGTATGGGGCTACAGAGTTCAAGGGGACAGAGATCCTCTAGAGGCGTAACAATGGTTAGAGAGGATGGATAGGGTATTCAAGAAACCGCATTGCACAGAGGAGCTTAGATTTGAGTACTCGTGATCTTTGCTACAGGGGATGCTTATGATCGTGGAAAACCATCCCCACAACCGATAGAACTGCAGTGCTAACATGGAATGACTTCCTCAGGAATTCAGCAAAAATATGTCCCCGATGCTTATGTAGACCGTGTCGCAAGAATTCCTAAGTCCAAACAGGGCGATCGGTGGTCGAGTATGAAAGGGAATTCTCCCGCCTAAGCCATTATGCAAGAAGTCTACTTTCTACCAAATAGGAGAGATGTAAGAGGTTTGAAACCGGCTTGAAGCCTAGTATCGACACAAGTGGTCGGATTCAAACATAACAACTTCTTCTGAACTTATTTCTCAAGCACTAGAATTAGAAAGAATTGAATCAAGCGCTCTTGAGAAAAAGAAATCGAGAAGGCGTAAAAGAGGGAAAGTCACAGAATGAGTTCTAGTGGTCCCTCCGGAAAGAGGAAAAACTTTGGGGATACGACAGAGATAGTAAGAAGTCCGGTAGAGATAGATCTTTTGGACAGAAACCACCTCGATCCGATCACCAACTCAACGTAAACCCGTAAATGCGCTCGGATCGACTTTGTGAAACTTGTGGTAAACCACATAGTGGGGTATGTTATAGAGCCGTAGGAGCATGCTTTAATTGTGGAGAGACTGGTCATTTTGCTAAGGATTGTGTAAATCCAGTCGCTCGATCATTTACTACACCAAAGGGATCAACCCAAGTTTCTACCCCAAAGAGTTCACCATCGCTAGTAGAGGCAAAGGTAGAGGTAAGGGTAGTACACCTAGAAGTCGACTCATCGTGAATCACCAAAACAGGTGATGCTTCAACGAGAGTATACGCTATACTGAAAAGAGACTCGAGACTTTTGACATCATTGCTGGTACTTTCTCAATTAGCAACCGAGATATATATATGTATTGTTTGACTGGAATTTTCATATTCTTACATTAGTGTTAGAACTATATGTTCTGTTGTTATTCGCTTACAGAGGAATAAATTTTGACGCATTAGTGATTAGCCCTTAAGATAAGGATTGTGATAATAAGTGAAATTAGTTTTGAAAGAGTTTATCGTAAAAGTATTTTCTAACACACCATAAATTATAAAGCTAATTAGTGAGCCTACTTAATGTAAGGCAAGAGGACGAAAAGTAAGATGCAAGAATGGAATTGCTCTTGATAAGGGCAAGGAGGTTATCATAGAAATTGCTAATGGATATTATAATCGTAATAAGATTCGAATATCGTTGAATTCAAAAAGAATAAAAATAACAAAGTTTGATCTATTGGGATGTATCGTAGTAACTATGCAATGTTCTTGATGTTTATACCGTAAGCTCAGACATTACAAGACTAACTTGAGATTATTGTGTAGAGCTACGTACTAACCGATAGTACACCTAGATGAGAATAGTTAACTAAGATCTGCTTTGGCATAGTTATGCCAAGACAGAATTTAATTGTTAGAAATAAGTTTGAAAATCCTACTTAGGGATCTAAAACTCAAAAGTTAAAATATCGAAGGTTATAGTTCAAGATAAAAGGAAGTAAGTTATAGAACATTGACAGATAAAAAGAGTTATGGAAGTAGAGACTTGAACAGTTGATTCATATGTAACAAAGAAATATTCGAATGTGAGGAAGACTATGGACTAGAATGGTCAGAGGACCAATGCTCGATGAATGATTCTAATATGACCTCAAGGGTCATTCAAGAAGGAACGTGAGTCAAATATTAGACAACATAATAGTAACAGAGATTGGTGTTATCCAAACAAAGTAAACATTGTATTAGATTGTTAAAAGTCTTACGATCATATAGAAAGGAGAAAATAAACGTATGACTATTGTAAGATGATTACTGGGTAAAATTTCGTGGACGAAATTTATTTAAGGGGGGGAGAATTGTAACACCCCTAAGTTCGGTGAGTGCTCTGCCGCTCCAGTGACCAGTGTTGTCCTGGACACTAGGATGCCTAGAACCACACTTCAATGAGAGTGAGGAGACATAAAATAATGAAATAAAAGAAAAGAAAGTACAACAAAAAAAAAGGAAAAATGATTGCAAAGAAATGTGATCAAGTTAAACGAGCCGGGAAACCTAACGATGTGTGACAGAACTGGTAAGTCACTGCGTGGACCGTTGGATCGCTCGGATCATGGAACCCCGAAAACATTTTTGGGACATAAATAGACCCTTGTTGAAGAATAAATATCATTAGAAATATCAAAGAAAAATTAAATAATTAGTACAAAGAAAAGTGAGAAATCGAAAATGCACAAAACACAGTAATACCGAAAATCGTGAATGCCACCCGAACAGGGCATTATGGTCATTTGACATCCCAAGTGTCTTTTGACCTAAATGTCCATTAAAAATAAATAGTATTACACTTAGAAAATAAAATGAAAAATTAAATTGGTGGTACCTAAAATAAATAGTGGAAATTATGGGTTAAATGTGGAATAAATGAATAATTACTTTATTATATGATTAAGTGACTAAGTGGACCACTAAGGGGATTAATTAAATACATAGTGGGACATGTGTACACTTAAAATGCAGCTGAATAAGTCATCTTCCTCATTTGCATTCAAATTGCCGAATTGAAGAGTGAAGGAAACTCCATAGCCATTTTTCATGCAAGCTTTCTTAACTCTCCATTTTCAACTCCAACCTCTTAGTGTTCTTCATTAAACTTTGTCTACACATCACAAGGAAGATATTGATACTAATTTTGAGAAGTTTGATGAAGGTTTAGCAAGTTACAATTAAAGGTAAGTTTGCATTTTTGAGAATTTCTTTGTTAAAGTTTATGTTCATGTTATGGGTGTTAGTTTGGTGAAAGAAAAATTTGAGTTTGAAGGGTTATTGTTGTTTTCATTTTGGACAGCCATGAGTCACGTTTTTGATGAGATATTTGTGCATATAATTGATGAGAAATGGTGTTGATCATGATGAATTAGTAACCTAGTGAATTATTTCATGTTTATGTGGTGATTTATGCACTTGGATGGGAAATTGTAAAATGGACGGCACTTTGATGTTGAAGAATGGTTTGTGGCAGCTTGGGGACACTTGAGTAATGGTATATATTGAAGGAAATGTATGCAGAATATTAACCTAGAAGGATTGATGATATGTATGTAGATTGATCTTGTAAAGTGTGTGTAAAATTTGTAATGGTTAGGTGTGTTTGTAATAGTACTTAGAAATTGTAATTGTGAATGATATTGGTGTGTTGAGGCTGATTGGAATCTGCCCAAAATAATGTTAATGTAAAGTAGAAAGTGCTTTTGGTAATGTACCAAAACTGATTTGGTAGGGTATGGAAGTAAACTTTGCAAGGTAAATATGTGTTTTGAATGGGGTGTGAAAAGCATATTGAGGGCAGTACACATTTTAGCCTATAACCTTAAATGTGTAACCTCAATTGGTATGAGACCAATTTGAGGTGAAACTAGGCACAAAATGTGCCAACTTTCATTGAGAAACCATGCCAAAATTCTGCTTGCAAGGTGACCTAAAAAAATGACCAATTCGGATTAGGTGCAATTAGGACCTGAAAAATGACCAATTGGGCAGCAGTGAGTGTTTAGGCCATAACTCACTCAAACAAAGTCCAATTGACCTGAAATTTTAACCAAGAATAGCTAAGACCCATACCTACAAGTCTTATGAAGACACCAAAGCCCAGAAATGACCATAAGCAAGTCAAAAAGCTTGCACAAGTTCGGGTCCAAAAACTGGCCGAACCAGAATTGACCAATTTGACCTAAAATTGACCTAAAATGGTACCATTTGACCAGCAATAGTATAATGACCATAACTCGGTCTACTTAACTCGGATTGACCTGAAATTTTGCCCCGCGTGCAATAAGACCTAGATCTACAAGTTTGTAGTTTCGACCGAGACCCGAAAACCGAGGGAACTAGATCGTTCCGTTAGGTCAAACCAGTGTCCCTGATCCAAAGAATTTGCATTAAAATGCACTAAGCAAGGAAATGACTTTGGTAAAACATACCAAACCTAAAACCCTATCAAATGTGACATATTAACGACACTAAAACCTAATTTACCTAAAACGCAATGAGGGTCGGTATATTAGGTGATTAAGTGAATAATTGAGTTCAGTGCATTATTTACTAAACACCATCGTTAGAGGCAAATTAAATTAGCACTGAAACACTTCAAATTGTGTTTCTCAGTTAACAAGGACTCAGCAAAAGGGAAAGAAATACTGAGTCAAAACCAGGAGACAAATATCAGAGGTTTGTGCACAACAACTATTTCTCTTGAATTTTCAATTGAAATAAATATTGACTATTTGTATATTATTGTTTTAAATTGTGTTTGTGCACAACAGCTATTTCTCTTGAATTTTTCAATTGAAATAAATATTGACTATTTGTATATTATTGTTTTAAATTGTGGAAATGTGTTTGGTGGACACTTATTGATTGAAAAACATTGTGAATGGTTTGAAACTGTGAAAAATTGTTTGAATGGTATTTGATGGATACTTATTGATTGAAAAGCACTGTAAATGGTTTTTGTGGAAATTGAAGTAAATTACGAATTGTGTTGCCATTTTGTGAATGAAATTATAACTTTGGAAATTTATTGGATTCTTACGGATCATTTGAATAAAATGTTTGGAATTGTTTTGACTCACAATTGGCATGACACTGATAATATGTTCCTCCTCCATTAATGGGGTGAGTGTGATTATTCCTCCTCTTTAACTTATTAGTCCGGGTGAGTATGATTATGTTCCTCCTCTTTGACTTCCCACCGAGGTGAGTATGGATGAGTTCTCATTATATAGCTAGCTTCCTCCTCATTGATTTCGATTATTGGGGTGAGCATGTCTTGTCGTGGTGTACAACACGGCATATATGGAAAAAATTGTGTCATGACTTAAATTGTGATATTGATTGGCAACACCAGTATTCTCCAGCTATTTGATCGAATGGTGTTATTGATTTGCAAAACGATATTATTCAATTATTTGATCGAATTGTGTTATTGATTTGCAAAACGATATTATTCATTATTTGATCAAATTGTGTCATTGATTGGAAAAAGCGTGTTATTCAAGAATTTGATCAAATTGTGTATGAATTGGCAATACGGTATTCTTAAGCTATTTGACTAAATTGTGTTATTATGAATTTTGATAATTTGTGAATTGGAGTTTAAATTCCTTATGACATTCATTGTCTTGAAATCAACTATGGTTTTAAGTATCCACTAATGATATGATTTATGAATTGTGATTTAAAATTGTATTTGGTTAATGTTGTGCACCATCGAGACATTGTCTCAAATGATAGCTTTTATTACCGTCGCAGTAGAGAGATAGACAGGCAGCAGACTAGGTCGCTAGTACCACAATGAGAGATTTTGGGTATAGTGAGTATACCATATGTGGCATTTTGTAATCAGTAATGTATATTCACCGTATGTATATTTTGTTCTTGGTTTTGAGCGGTTGTAAATTTAAGTTGTACAATAAAGTTGTAAAATAATTATGAGTTATTTGGCTTGTAAAAATTGTGTTATATTTTTGTATCTTAGTCTTTGAAAATCACTGTGGATTTGACTTGAGAAATGTGTTGTGTTGATAAAAATGTTGGAGTTGAGATTTGAAAATATATTGAAGTGCTTTTTACAGGTTTTCTGAAGAACTGTTTTGTCCAAAATACAAATGGCACCTTGCCAAAATTTTTACAGATACTCCAAATAAATCAAATGAGTTAGTTGTTTCACTTCAGTTCACCAAAGTCTTTCACACCTGTAAATAGTGCTCACCACTGTAAAAGAAGAAAAGTTTTTAAAATCCCTTGTAGTGTATTTAATGGATTATCAGTAGACGGAGTTGGTAATTCATTAGGTATACTACGGGATCATGTTATGCCTTACAGAGGGGTAGGGTGTGACAATTGCATTGTTGTTCCATGTACAAAAATGGACTTTGAGGTGCTAGTAACAAGTCCGCTAGGACAGGAGGTCAGGGTTAATAGAATGTATAGAGATTGTCCTTTGGTGATCCAAGGACACACTTTTCTATTTGATCTCATTGAAATGCCCTTCAGAGATTATGATATCATCTTGGGCATGGATTGGTTAGCTAGGCATCATGCCATGATTGACTGTAGGCTGAAGACAGTCACTTTCGGCCTTCCTCAGTACAGTGTGGTAATACATGGGGAAAGGCAGTTATTGCCATCAAACGTCATTTCGGCTGCACTAGCCAGAAAAATGATCAGAAAGGGGTGTGAAGCCTACTTGGCACATGTGGTAGACACCCAAGTGGGCGATCCCAAAGATTGAAGGACATCCCTACAAGACATGACTTTCCGGATGTGTTTCTGATGAATTACGTGATTACCTCCGGAAAGAGAAGTGCAGTTTGAAATTAATGTTATGCCTGGTGTGGATCCAATCTCCATAACGCCATACAGAATGGCACCAGTAGAGTTGAAGGAGTTGAAGATACAATTGTAAGAACTACTTGAAAATGGCTTCATCCGCCCTAGTGTGTCACCTTGGGGAGCACCAGTGTTGTTTGTTAAGAAGAAGGATGATACTCTCCGCTTATGCATTGACTACCGGCAGTTGAATAAGGTGACAATAAAGTACAGATATCCATTGCCTCGCATTGATGATCTGTTTGATCAGTTGAAGGGTGCAGCTGTATTCTCCAAAATTGATTTGCGATCTGGTTATTATCAGTTGAAGGTGCAAGAGCAGAGTATTCCAAAAACTGCTTTCAGAACTCGGTATGGCCACTATGAGTTTCTAGTAATGCCATTTGGGTTAACAAATGCTCCAGCTGCTTTTATGGATCTGATGAACACTATCTTCAGACCATATCTTGATGAATTTGTGGTGGTGTTTATTGATGACATTTTGATATATTCAAGGAATGCAGAGGAGCATGACAGACATCTGCGGATTGTACTGCAGACTTTAAGGGAGAAATAGCTATACGCCAAGTTGTCGAAATGTGAATTTTGGCTGAAAGAAATCTCCTTTTTGGGACATGTTCTGTCAGCTGAAGGGATCAAGGTAGATTCCAACAAGGTAGAAGCTATCCTTAATTGAAGCCGCCAAGAACATCACGTAAATTCACGCTTTTAGGTTTAGCCGGATATTACCGTCGGTTTGTGAAGGGGTTTTCTATGTTATCTTCTCCACCGACCAAACCGCTTCGAAAGATGTAAAATTTTAGTGGATGATAAATGTCAAGAAAGTTTTGATGAGTTGAAGAGGTGTTTGATCAAGCTCCAGTCCTCACTTTACTTACTCCGTAAGGAATACACGCTTATAGTGATGCTTCTCACAATGGGTTAGGCTGTATCGATGCAAGATCGAATGTCATTGCTTATGCATCACGCCAAATGAAACCGCATGAGAGGAATTACCCAACACATGATCCGAGATAGCGGCTATTGTTTTTGCTCAAGATCCGAGACACTATTTGTATGGAGAGAAATGCTACATTTACACGGATCACAAGAGCTTGAAGTATTTGGGCACCCAGAAGGAATTGAATTTGAGGCAGAGGAGATGGTTAGAACTCATCAAAGATTATGATTGCTTAATAGACTATCAGCCAGGGAAAGCAAATGTGGTGGCTGACGCCTTAAGTCGCAAGACTATGGCAAGTCTCAGAGTTTCTCCCATGTCCATGGTATATGAGTTGAAAGCACAAAGATGCCGCTTTAGAGATTGATGATGAGGGATGCATGAGTTGCATGGAATGTACAAACGGTGTTGATCGATCGATCGTAATGGTCGCCAGAGTGATGAAAAATATCGGGCTATTGAAAGAAGTTCCACAGGCAAGAAACCTGAATTCTCTGTGAGAGATGATGGTTTATTGCTACATCAGGGCAGAGTGTGCATTCCTAGTGATGTGGAATTGAGACAAATCATTATGAAGGAAGCACATGAGTCTCCATTTGCTATGCACCCTGGTGGAACTAAAATGTACAGAGGGCTGAAAGAGCATTACTGGTGGATGGGTATGAAGAGAGATATAGCTGAATTTGTTTCCAAATGCCTAACTTGTCAGCAAGTAAAGGCAGAACATCAAGTTCCAGCTGGTTTGTTACATCCTTTATCAGTACCAGAGTGGAAATGGGAACGAATAACTATGGAGTTTGTTACAGAACTTCCAAGGACACAGAGTAGTCATGATGCAATATGGGTTATAGTTGACAGATTGCCAAGTCTGCTCACTTTTTGCTAGTTCGGATGGACTATAGCCTGGAAAGATTGGCCAGATTGTACATATATGAGATTGTAAAACTGCATGGAGTGCCAGTATCAATTGTGTCTGACAGAGATCCTAGGTTCACTTCTAGATTCTGGGGTAGTCTTCAGAGAGCCCTAGGAACTAGATTGAACTTCAGCACAGCATTCCACCCATAGACAGATGGCCAGTCTAAAAGGGTTATTCAGATATTGGAGGATATGCTACGGGCTTGTGTGATTGAATTTGAAGGTAGTTGGGATACACACTTGCCTTTGATTGAATTTGCTTATAACAACAGCTACCAATCAAGCATAGAGATGCCTCTATATGAAGCATTGTATGGCAGGAAGTGCAGAACTCCCTTATGTTGGGATGAGGTAGGTGAAAGGAAGATGATTAGGCCAGAAATTGTTTAGCAGAGAGAGGAAAAGATCAGATTGATTAGAGATAGACTCAAGGCTGCATCAGACCGTCAGAAGTCCTTTGTTGATTTAAAAAGAAGAGATATCGAATATGCAGTGGGTGATAAGGTATTCCTCAAAGTTTCTCCTTGGAAGAGAATTATGAGATTTGGCAGAAAGGGGAAACTGAGTCCTCGTTTCATTGGACCGTATGACGTTCTGGAAAGAGTGGGTCCTTTGGCATATCGGTTGGCATTACCTCCAGAGCTAGCAAGGATACACAGTGTCTTCCATGTGTCCATGTTAAGGAGGTACGGATCTGACCCATCTCATGTACTATCAGTTGAAGAGATTGAGGTAAAACTAGACCTCTCATATGAGGAAGAACCCATAAAAATTCTGGCTTATGAGGTGAAGCAGCTGAGGAACAAACAGGTACACCTGGTTAAA
The DNA here is from genome assembly GCF_030052815.1 of Hevea brasiliensis. NCBI lineage: Eukaryota > Viridiplantae > Streptophyta > Magnoliopsida > Malpighiales > Euphorbiaceae > Hevea > Hevea brasiliensis. The sequence goes on along the minus strand of NC_079494.1, from coordinate 60,869,848 downwards.
GTGCTGTGGAACCATCATTCAGGCCAGGAAGCTACTTGGGAACGTGAAGAGGATATGAGGAGACAGCACCCACAGTTGTTCAGAGACTAATACCAGGTAAAATTTCGAGACGAAATTTATTTAAGGGGGGGAGAATTGTAAAACCCCTAAGTTCGGTAGTGTGTACTACTGTTCCGGTGACCAGTGTTGTCCGGACAGCTAGGATGCCTAGAACTACACTTCGATATGAGTGAGGAGACAGAAAATAATGAAATACAAGAAAAGAAAACACAAGAAAAACAAAGGAAAAATAATAGCAAAGAAATGTAACCATGTTAAGCGAGTCGAGATGCCTAGCGATGGGTGACCGCACTGGGAAGTCACGGCGTGGACTGTTGACTGGCCCTGGAGCGCGGGAAACCCTGGAAAATATTTTTAGGACTTAAAGAGACATCAATTGAAGTAGGAATATCATTAGAAATATCAAAGAAAAATTACATTATTAGTACAAGGAAAAGTGAGAAATCGAAAAACAGACAAAACCCGGTGTTACCGAAAAATTGAGAATGCAACCCGAATAGGGGCATTATGGTCATTTGTGTAACACCCTCCCGGTAGCAACTCCGTACATTCTATAGTTCCAGTGACCGGTGTCGGTCCGGACAGCTAGAACGTCCGGAAAAATATTTAAACTAAAGTGAGGAACCATAATTAACTCAAATATTAATAAAAAAAATTTAGGAAAAAGTTTAGAAATAAAATACAACCAAGTTAAACGAGCCGGTGCCCTAACGATGGGTAACCCAGAGGGAAGTTACGGTTCTCGCAACTAGGAGCCCTAGACCCAGGTAAAAATTCATAAAATAATTTTTGGGACTCCAGAGAAGGGTCATTAAGGTTCCTATGGCATTAGAATGCCAAGAAAATATTTAGAAAAATTTTTCAATCGGTACAGACAATTTTGACCCGTTAAGCCAAACGGAGGGCTTGGTCATTTCGCCTTCAGAGACGTTTTTTAGCCGACTTGTCCAGTTAAGTAAATAATTATTATGATCTAAAATATGAATAAATATTACTAAAAATTGAATTGAAAATGAGTAGAAAAGAAAAGAAAAAAAAATAAATTAAATGGGAATTTATGACATCACATGATGTCATTAGTGTGCCTTTACCCACTCAAGTGTTGACACATGGCATAAATGTGTTTAAAAGGCCAAAATGGGCTGGAAAATGGAAAGAAAATCAGACTTCTCTTTCTTTTTCTTCCTCTTGCCGTGAACCTCCACCATTGTTACCTATTTGCAAGCTTTTTCAAGCTTGATTTTCCCTAGCTTTCTTCCACCAAAAGCCCTAGTTGTCTTCACTAAAATTTGTCATCCAACCTTGCTAGAGTGTTTGGTAGCCAAGAAAACAAAAGAAAGTGAAGTTGAAGCTTGGAAAATTCTGCCCTACAAGAGGTTAGTGCATAATTATACCTAAATCCCTTTCATTCCATGTTAAGGACTTAAAGTGAACAAGAATTTGTAAATTAAATGAAAAGAATCCATGTGTATGTATACCATGAATTTTGGCAGCCCTAAGGAAGGAATGAGTTTGATTGTTTTAATGGACTTAGAGTGAATTAGAGATTATGTTTAAAGTGTGTATATATATATATATAAGGAATGAAAGAGTTAACTAAGGAAATTTGTGAAAACCTTGACTTTGAGCTAGGGTTTGGGGGTGAAAATTTGACTTGGCTTATGAAATTGTTAAAGAACATTCTAATGGTCAATTAGTGACCATTTGAGGTTAGTTAACCATAATTTGGACTGGAATATAACATGGCAAAGTGAAATGTGCAGGTTGCCTAGAGACAGCAGTAATGAGGCTGTGATTCCATCCCACTTAGACAGCCATAACTTTGGCTGTGTAGGTTTAATTGGTGTTTGGCCAATTGGACATGAAACTAGACTTATAATGGCACATTTTTGTTGAAGAAACCATGCCCAAAAGACCAAAGCAAGAGGACCAAAAGTTGGCCCCAATCTGAGTACCCTGCAAGCCAATTCTGCAGAATGACCAAATGAACAGTAACTGTTCATTTGGCCATAACTCATTGTAGATATGGTCAATTGACCTGAAATTTTTACAGAAACAAGTTAAGACACAGAAAAATAACATTCATGAAGAAACCTACCCCAAATTATGACCAGAACCTAACCCAAATGGCAGTCACAGTCACTGTTCATGGTACTGTAGATTTGGTAATTCTGCAGTTTTTTCAATCCGGCCAGCTGTGGTTTTTGGACCATATATGGAGCTACAAAACTCCAAATGGAGTGATTCAAAAAAGGAAATTCAACTAGACAAAATAAGGAACAACTTTCATGTTTGCCATTTCCTCAAATTCCCACTGCAACAGTGCTTAATGAAACAGTAAAATTAGGCTTCAAAAACTGAAAATTCTGCCCTCTTGGTTTTAAGTTTAGAAATGGTATGGGTACTCAATTCCAACAAGTTTTAAATGTGAAATGTGGTAAATTGGGAGTGTTAAAACCAATGTACCTATTTTCTATCCAAAAGTCAACATTTTTGTTGACCAATGAGGTAAATAGTGACACTAAAACTTGAAATTCAAAATTTAAAGAATTCAAAAGTATCAAATGCCCTAGTATACCTAACAAGATTGGTTTGGATAGTTTGGCATGCCAATAGGGTTCGGTTAGCAGTACTGCACATGGCATTATGCCATTCTGTGATTTCATGGCTTTCAGCCATTCTGACCTTGCATTGAGATTTGGCCTTGTGCTTGAGATTATTTACAGCTTGGTAGCTGTTCTGTTGCACACCGGGAGATGCATATGTGACCGATGGTGTGACGGCCCGAGGTACTAGATACCCAGTGCCAGTTTACCCGTTATCCAGTCCAGTCATCTAGTATAGGTTACTTGGGCAACCAAATGAATGAAAGTGAACAAAGTTAATGAATATAATGGATATACCAATACCAAACAAATAAAACATTACATTCACTACATATTTATTTCTTGCTATTTCTTTTATTTTATTATTGCACCACTAAGCATTATTGCTTAGCGCGTTGCTTTTGCCACGCGTAGGTTCTGGAGATACTGATCGTGAGCCCAGTTGACCGCAGACTGGGTGAGTCCATCCTGAAGCTCTCCACAGTGTCCGTGTCACCTCAACTTCTACAGTGCATTGGTAGGACACTAGGTGTCATTTTGGTGTTTTATAACTAAATTTTTATTTTCTCATATGTTTTTGGGTTTATGTAATGTATTTTGAGGTTCATGTAAATAATAAAGGTTTATGGTTATGTATGGAAGTAATTTGAGTATTTATTTGTTGCTTATATATGAGTACCCTGAGAAATGATGATTGAGAACTGAAATTGAAAAATATTGAGTTTGTGATGATATTGGAGTTTGAGAGTGATGAGATATGAATATTGGAAGTGTTTTTAACAGGTTTCGAAGAACTGTTTTCTCCAGTTTTAGCCGGTACTCTGCCGGATATTCTTTAAAATTTTCGGAACCTCAAATAAATTATAATTTCAATAAATGACTTAAATAAATAATATTTCACAAGTTATATTCAAAACCATGATAAAAATTAATTAAGGTAAAATAGAGTGTGCCGGTACACCGTGTGACATTGCTTACTCGGATATACTGTACACGGGTATGGGGTGTCACATTTAGTGGTATCAGAGCACGGTTTAGGCGTTTCTGGGCCTAGATTGAGTCCATACCATGCATTGCATTTGTAAGAGTCGAGGTGACACTAATGCAGATCTGTTTGTTTTTCTTATTTTGAATAGGATATGGACCCTTCATCACAAAGAGCAATTGAGGAGGAAGTGGAGAGTAATGCTCCACCTGCAGCAGCTGAGACTGGGGGCATGGGAGAACTCGCTCGCCGACTCAAGCGAGCACCTTTCGGCCTCCACAGGCCATGTTCCAGCAAATGGCCGAATTTTTCAGACAAATGGCTGGGGTAATGCCAGCACCGCCACCACTACCACCACTAGCTCCACAACTAAAATCACACCTGGAAAGGCTAAGAAAGTTTGGAGCAGTGGACTTTTTCGGTAAGAGAGAAGATGACTCGGTTGTAGCCGAGAATTGGTTGAACAGAACGGGCAGAGTTCTAAAACAACTCCACTGCACCCCAGAGTAAAACCTAGAAGCTGCCATATCCCTGTTGCAAAACGATGCATATGAATGGTGGGATACTGTGTCCAGTGAAGTGCAGCTAGAAACTATAACTTGGGACTTCTTTCTCTCCGAATTTAAAAAGAAATATGTGGGTACTGTATACCTAGAAGAGAGAAGAAGAGAGTTTATTAATCTGAGGCAGAGACAGCTATCAGTGGCCGAGTATGAGAAGGAATTTGTCCGATTGAGCCGCTATGGAAGGGAGATAGTCCCTAATGAAGCTGAAAGGTGTAAGAGATTTGAAGAGGGACTAAATGACAACATAAAGATCCAGCTCACTGCCCTGGCAATCACAGAATTTACCAAGTTAGTGGAAGCTGTAATAAAGGTTTAAAAAGTAAGAATCAGTGAGCAGACCAGAAGGGATAGACAGTAGAAGAGGGGACCGGGTCAGTCTAGTTCATCTCCTGCACCTGGGAAGAGGTTCAAGGGTCCACCTGCACAGAGTTCAGGTCAGCCACAAGGTCAGGGTCAGTCTCAGGGGCCCAGGCCACAGTTTACCCCTAGGAGAGGTCAGTCCACACCATCAGTGGGCAGCTCTCCAGGGATGGAGTTCAGGGGACCAGCCCCAGCATTTTCTGCATGTCCATACTGTTTGAAATGGCATAAGGGGGAGTGTTGGAGAGTGGCGGTGCTCGCAGGTGTGGGTCAACAGAGCATCAGTTGAAGAACTGTCCACGCAGAACTACTACAGCTGCTCCAACACAAGTAGACAGACCTGCTCCTGTACCACAGAGGGGTAGGAAATCTGGCAAATCTGACGCAGTGGGACCATCACAGAGGCCTGCATTTGAGCCAGCAGAGAGGCCAGATAACAGACCACCTGCCAGAGCTTATGCCCTGAGAGCCCAGGAGGAGCAAGATGCCCCGGACGTCATCAGGGGTACGTTCTTCCTCTACACTACACCTGTGCATGCATTGGTGGATCCAGGATCCACTCATTCATATATCTGCATCAACCTACCCATAGAAAGGGGGATACTAGTAGGGGAGAGTGACCAAGACATTCTGGTCACTAATCCATTGGGTCACAGTGTAGTGGTGAATAAGGTATACAAGGGTTGCCCATTAAGGATTCAGGGGTATGAATTTTTGGCAGACCTGATTGAGTTGCCCTTCCACGAGTTTGACGTGATTTTGGGAATGGACTGGTTGTCACGTCATCAGGCAATAGTTGATTGTAAACTGAAGAGGATTTCTTTGAAAACTTCTGAGGGTAATGAGATCACAGTTGTGGGGGAAAGGACAGATTTCTTGTCCAATGTCATCTCAGCCATAGTTGCAAGAAGAATGATGAGAAAAGGCTGCGAAGCCTATCTAGCACATGTGGTGGATACTAGGCAGGCTAAGCCAAACCTGAGTGATATACCCACAGTAAGAGACTTCCCAGAGGTATTTCCTGAAGAATTGCCTGGTTTGCCACCAGAAAGGAAAGTCGAATTTGCTATTGAGACACTGCCGGGTACAGCACCCATTTCCATTGCTCCTTATAGGATGGCACCCACTGAATTGAGGGAATTGAAAACTCAGTTGCAAGAGTTGCTTGACAAGGGGTTCATACGCTCTAGTGTGTCACCATGGGGAGCTCCAGTGCTGTTTGTAAAGAAAAAGGATGGGACTTTGAGGCTATGCATCGATTACCGGCAGTTGAATAAAGTGACTGTGAAGAACAAATATCCGTTGCCTAGAATTGATGATCTGTTTGATCAGTTGAAGGGAGCAGGAGTATTTTCTAAGATTGATCTTAGATCAGGGTATCATCAGTTGAGGGTGAAGGATGTAGATGTGCCCAAGACTGCATTCAGGACCCGGTATGGGCATTATGCGTTTCTAGTGATGCCCTTTGGCCTAACAAATGCACCAGCAGCATTCATGGACCTTATGAACCGTATCTTCCATCCACACTTGGATCGATTCGTAGTGGTCTTTATTGATGATATTTTGGTGTATTCCAAGACCAGTGAAGAACATGATGAACATTTGAAAATTGTTCTGCAAACCCTGAGAGAAAAGAAGCTGTATGCTAAGTTGTCCAAGTGTGACTTTTGGTTGAATGAGATTGCATTCCTTGGACACATAGTGTTAGCTGATGGGATTAGGGTGGATCCCAAGAAAATAGAAGCTGTGATGGAATGGAAGCCTCCCAGGAATACAACTGAGGTCAGAAGCTTCTTGGGGCTAGCTGGGTATTACAGGAGATTTGTGAAGGGATTTTCCTTAATAGCTGCTCCAATGACCAAGTTGTTACACAAGAATGTCAGATTTGACTGGAATGACAAGTGTCAGACCAGTTTTGAGAAGTTGAAGGCTATGTTGACAGAGGCTCCAGTGTTAACACAACCAGTGTCAGGAAAGGACTTTGTGGTCTACAGTGATGCCTCACATAATGGGCTAGGGTGTGTATTGATGCAAGAGGGGAAGGTGGTCGCTTATGCTTCCAGGCAGCTAAGGCCACATGAACAGAATTACCCTACCCATGATCTAGAACTTGCAGCAATTATCTTCGCACTGAAGATATGGAGGCATTACTTGTATGGTGAAAAGTGCTACATTTACACAGACCACAAAAGTCTAAAATATTTGCCAACTCAGAAGGAGCTCAACCTTAGATAGAGACGATGGATTGAGTTGCTGAAGGACTATGATTGTGTAATTGACTACCATCCTGGGAAGGCAAATGTAGTTGCTGATGCTTTGAGCAGAAAGACCATCACAGCTTTGAGATCATTGAATGCCCGTCTAACTTTGATTCGAGATGGAGCTATTTTGGCTGAGTTGCAAGTGAGGCCAAACCTGCTACAGCAAATTTTAGATGGGCAAAAGGCAGATGAAAAGTTAATAGCTATTATGAGCAGAATCCCAGAGGGAAAAGCAACTGACTATGGGGTGAAAGCAGATGGGTGTCTTTATTACAAAGGAAGACTGTGTGTACCAGATAATGGGGAATTGAAGGCCAGAATTCTAAAAGAGGCACACACCAGTGTATATGCTATGCACCCAGGAAGTACAAAGATGTATCATGATCTGAAGCTTCAGTATTGGTGGCCTGGTATGAAGAGGGATATAGCTGATTATGTGACTAAATGCTTGACATGTCAGCAAGTCAAGGCAGAATATCAAGTTCCATCAGGTTTGCTATAGCCTATATGTATACCTGAATGGAAATGGGATTGGGTCACCATGGATTTTGTAAGTGGTCTACCTCTCACCCAGAAGAAACATGATGCAGCATGGGTGATAGTGGATAGATTGACGAAGTCAGCACACTTTCTGCCAGTTAGGACTGACTACTCACTAGAGAAGTTAGCAGAATTGTATATCAGTGAGATAGTTAGACTGCATGGAATTTCACTTTCCATCATATCTGATCGAGACCCAAGGTTTACATCGAGATTTTGGAAGAAGTTGCATGAGTCCTTGGGTACACAACTCCACTTCAGCACAGCTTTCCATCCTCAGATGAATGGGCAATCAGAAAGAGTAATCCAGGTAAACAATTGAACTAATTAAATTAATACAACTATTGAACTAAAATGATAACAATAACATGAAATATATGTCAGGTCCTTGAGGATATGCTGAGGAGTTGTGTCATTGAGTTTGAGGGAAGTTGGGATAGATACCTCCCACTGGCAGAATTTGCATACAACAATAGCTACCAAGCTAGCATCCAAATGGCCCCATATGAAGCACTGTATGGGAGGAAATGTAGAACTCAGCAGTCTTTGGACTGAATTGGCGAAGACAAGCGGTAGGGCTGACACTGTGAAACAGATCGAGGAGAAAGTGAAACTAATCAAAGCCAACTTGAAGGTTGCCTCGCATGCATGTAAATCTTATGCCGACCTGAAGAGAAAGGAAATAGAATATGTGGTTGGCGACAAAGTGTTCCTCAAGGTGTCACCGTGGAAGAAGGTATTGAGGTTTGGAAGAAAAGGTAAGTTAAGCCCTAGGTTCATTGGCCCATATGAAGTCATTGAACGTGTGGGTCCAGTGGCCTATAGGCTAGCTTTACCACCAGAGCTGGACAAGATCCACAATGTGTTCCACGTGTCTATGCTAAGAAGATACCGCTCAGATCCTTCACATGTCATCTCCAGGGAAGAAATTGAAATACAACCGGATTTGACATATGAAGAAGAACCTCTTCGGATCTTGGCTCGGGAAGTGAAAGAGTTGAGAAATAAGCAGATTCCACTGGTGAAAGTGCTTTGGAGGCACCACAACACCGAGGAGGCAACTTGGGAAAGTGAAGAGAGGATGAGGCAACAGTTCCCTCAACTGTTTGCATCAGGTAAATTTCGAGGACGAAATTTAAATTAGAGGGGAAGAGTTGTAACACCCTCCCGGTAGCAACTCCGTACATTCTACTGTTCCGGTGACCGGTGTCGGTCCGGACAGCTAGAACATCCGGAAAAATATTTAAACTAAAGTGAGGAACCATAATTAACTCAAATATTAATAAGAAAAATTTAGGAAAAATTTTAGAAATAAAATACAACCAAGTTAAACGAGCCGGTGCCCTAGCGATGGGTAACCCAGAGGGAAGTTGCGGTTCTCGCAACTAGGAGCCCTAGACCTAGGTAAAAATTCATAAAATAATTTTTGGGACTCTAGAGAATGGTCATTGAGGTTCCTATGGCATTAGAATGCCAAGAAAATATTTAGAAAAATTTTTCAATCGGTACAGACAATTTTGACCCGTTAAGCCAAACGGAGGGCATTTTGGTCATTTCGCCTTCAGAGACGATTTTTGGCCGACTTATCCAGTTATGTAAATAATTATTATGATCTAAAATATGAATAAATATTACTAAAAATTGAATTGAAAATGAGTAGAAAAGAAAAGAAAAAAAATGAATTAAATGGGAATTTATGACATCACATGATGTCATTAGTGTGCCTTTACCCACTCAAGTGTTGACACATGGCATAAATGTGTTTAAAAAGCCAAAATGGGCTGGAAAATGGAAAGAAAATCAGACTTCTCTTTCTTTTTCTTCCTCTTGCCTTGAACCTCCACCATTGTTACCTATTTGCAAGCTTTTTCAAGCTTGATTTTCCCTAGCTTTCTTCCACCAAAAGCCCTAGTTGTCTTCACTAAAATTTGTCACCCAACCTTGCTAGAGTGTTTGGAAGCCAAGAAAACAAAAGAAAGTGAAGTTGAAGCTTGGAAAATTCTGCCCTACAAGAGGTTAGTGCATAATTATACCTAAATCCCTTTCATTCCATGTTAAGGACTTAAAGTGAACAAGAATTTGTAAATTAAATGAAAAGAATCCATGTGTATGTATACCATGAATTTTGGCAGCCCTAAGGAAGGAATGAGTTTGATTGTTTTAATGGACTTAGAGTGAATTAGAGATTATGTTTAAAGTGTGTATATATATATATATAAGGAATGAAAGAGTTAACTAAGGAAATTTGTGAAAACCTTGACTTTGAGCTAGGGTTTGGGGGTGAAAATTTGACTTGGCTTATGAAATTGTTAAAGAACATTCTAATGGTCAATTAGTGACCATTTGAGGTTAGTTAACCATAATTTGGACTGGAATATAACATGGCAAAATGAAATGTGCAGGCTGCCTAGAGACAGCTGTAATGAGGCTGTGATTCCAGCCCACTTAGACAGCCATAACTTTGGCTGTGTAGGTCTAATTGGTGTTTGGCCAATTGGACATGAAACTAGACTTATAATGGCACATTTTTGTTGAAGAAACCATGCCCAAAAGACCAAAGCAAGAGGACCAAAAGTTGGCCCCAATCAGGATACCCTGCAAGCCAATTCTGCAGAATGACTAAATGAACAGTAACTGTTCATTTGGCCATAACTCACTGTAGATATGGTCAATTGACCTGAAAGTTTTACAGCAACAAGTTAAGACATAGACAAACAACTTTCATGAAGAAACCTACCCCATATTATGACCAGAACCTAACCCAAATGGCAGTCACAATCACTGTTCATGGTACTGTAGATTTGGTAATTCTGCAGTTTTTTCAATCCGGCCAGCTGTGGTTTTTGGACCATATCTGGAGCTACAAAACTCCAAATAGAGTGATTCAGAAAAGGAAATTCAACTAGACAAAATAAGGAACAACTTTCATGTTTACCATTTCCTCAAATTCCCACTGCAACAGTGCTTAATGGAACAGTAAATTTAGGCTTCAAAAACTGAAAATTCTGCCCTCTTGGTTTTAAGTTTAGAAATGGTATGGGTACTCAATTCCAACAAGTTTTAAATGTGAAATTTGGTACATTGGGAGTGTTAAAACCAATGTACCTATTTTCTATCTAAAAGTCAACATTTTTGTTGACCAATGAGGTGAATAGTGACACTAAAACTTGAAATTCAAAATTTGAAGAATTCAAAAGTATCAAATGCCCTAGTATACCTAACAAGATCGGTTTGGATAGTTTGGCATGCCAATAGGGTTCGGTTAGCAGTACTGCACATGGCATTATGCCATTCTGTGATTTCATGGCTTTCAGCCATTCTGACCTTGCATTGAGATTTGGCCTTGTGCCTGAGATTATTCTGACTTGGTAGTCGTTACATTTGCATCGGAGATGCATATATGACCGATGGTGTGACGGCCCGAGGTACTAGATACCCAGTGCCAGTTTGCCCGTTATCCAGTCCAGTCATCTAGTATAGGTTACTTGGGCAACCAAATGAATGAAAGTGAACAAAGTTAATGAATATAATGGATATACCAATACCAAACAAATAAAACATTACATTCACTACATATTTATTTCTTGCTATTTCTTTTATTTTATTATTGAACCACTAAGCATTATTGCTTAGCGCGTTGCTTTTGCCAAGCGTAGGTTCTGGAGATACTGATCGTGAACCCAGTAGACCGCAGACTGGGTGAGTCCATCCTGCAGCTCTGCATAGTGTCCGTGTCACCTCAACTTCTATAGTGCATTGGTAGGACACTAGGTGTCATTTTGGTGTTTTGTAACTAAATTTTTATTTTCTCATATGTTTTTGGGTTTATGTAATGTATTTTGAGGTTCATGTAAATAATAAAGGTTTATGGTTTTGTATGGAAGTAATTTGAGTATTTATTTGTTGCTTATATATGAGTACCCTGAGAAATGATGATTGAGAACTGAAATTGAAAAATATTGAGTTTGTGATGATATTGGAGTTTGAGAGTGATGAGATATGAATATTGGAAGTGTTTTTAACAGGTTCCGAAGAACTGTTTTCTCCAGTTTTAGCCGGTACTCTGCCGGATTTTCTTTAAAATTTTCGGAACCTCAAATAAATTATAATTTCAATAAATGACTTAAATAAATAATATTTCATAAGTTATATTTAAAACCATGATAAAAATTAATTAAGGTAAAATAGAGTGTGCCGGTACACCGTGTGACATTGCTTACTCGGATATACTGTACACGGGTATGGGGTGTCGCAATTTGACATCCCGAATTGGCTTTTGACCTAAATGTCCATTGAAAATAAATAATATTACACTTAGAAAATAAAATGAAAATTTAATTTGGTGGTACCTAAAGTAAATAACAAGAATTAAGGGTTTAATGTGGAATAAGTGAGAATTTAACTTATTAAATGATTAATTTGTGTGAGTGGGCCACTAATGAATAAAATAAAAACAAAATGGGGCAGCTGTAATTCCATTACACCATCAGAAACTTCATCTTCTCCAAATGCTCTTAACCTTGCCGAAATGAAGGATTGGAAGTCAACCATTGCCGTTTTCCTTAAGCTTCATTTAACCTCCTCATTTCACTTCCAATCATTTAGGTTTCTTCATTAAAGATTGTCTACACATCATAAGGAAGAGCTTGATAGCAAAATCAAGAAGTTTAGCCAAGGTTTAGCAAGTCCCAACCATAGGTAAGTTTACAATTTTGAATATTGCTTTGTTAAACTTTGTGTACATGTTATGGGTGTGTGCTTGGTGAAGAAAATTTTCAAGTTTGAAGAGTTCTTGATATATCCAGTTTGGACAGCCATGGAGTTGTGTATTTGATGATTTATTATTACATATATTTGATATAAATTCATGTTGAGTAGAGGGATTTAATATCCTAGTAAGTTATTTCCATGAAAATGTGGTGATTGTGTACTTGACTTGGAGATTGACGAATTGTGGGACACTTTGGTATTGTAGAACATTTCGGCAGCCTTGGGACTCTTTGATAAATGTATGAGTTCATAAAGATGTTGGCAGAATTATGACATTGAGGATTGATGGATATGTATATAAATTAGTTGTGTAAAGTGTATGTAGGAATTAGTAATGATTGTACTTAGACTTTGTAAATTTGAGTTTATTTGGTGTATTGCAGATGTGTGTAATCTGCCCAAAGTGATTTTTAAGTGAAGTGGTATATGATTTTGGTAATGTACCAAAACAGAATTGGTAAGGGAAGTAGACATATAGTAAGGTAAATGTGTCATTGATGTATGTTTAAGCAAGGTAATTAAGGGTAGTATGCATTTTAGCCTATAACTTTAAATGTGTAACCTCAATTGGTATGAGACCAATTGGAGGTGAAACTAGGCACAAAATGTGCCAACTTTCATTGAGAAAGCATACTAAAATTCTGCTTGCAAGGTGACATGAAAAATGACCAATTCGGATTGAGTACAATTGAGGCCTGAAAATTGACCAATTGGGCAGCAGTTAGTATTTAGGCCATAACTCACTCAAAACAGGTCCAATTGACCTGAAATTTTAACCATGAATAGCTAAGATCCATACCTACAAGTCTTATGAGGACACCAAAGCCCAGAAATGACCATAAGCAAGTCAAACAGCTTGCACAAGTTCGGGTCCAAAAACTGGCCGAACCAAAGTTGACCAAATTGACCTAAAATTGACCTAATTTGATGCCATTTGACCAGCAATAGTATAATGACCATAACTTGGTCTACTTAACTCAGAATGACCTAAAATTTTGCCCCGCATTCCATAAGACATAGATATACAAGTTTGTAGTTTTAACCGAAACTCGAAAACCGAGGGAACTAGGTCGTCCGGCTAGGTCAAACTAGTATCCCTGATCCAAAGAAGTTGCATTAAAATGCACTAAACAAGGAAATGAGTTTGGTAAAACGTACCAACCCTAAAACCCTATCGAATGTGACATATTAATGACACTAAAACCTAATTTACCTAAAATACATCGAGGGTCGGTATATTAGGTGATTGAGCAAATAATAGCCTTCAGTGAATTACTTATCGAACATTATCATTAGAGACAGTTTAATTTAGTACTGAAACACTTCAAATTGTGTTTCTCAGTTACCAAAGACTCAAGAAAAGGGAAGGAAACACTGAGTCCAGACCGAGAGACAGTTATCAGAGGTTTGTGCACAACAACTATTTCTTTTGAATTATTTTCAATTGAAATAAATTATGACTATTTGCATATTATTGTTTTAAGTTATGAAATTGTGAAAAATGGTTTGAATGATATTTGATGGATACTTATTGATTGAAAAGCACTGTAATTGGTTTGAAACCACAGCTATCATGTACATTGATTGTATTCCTCGCTAGCTTGTCTAGTGGGATGAATTGAATTCCCTCTCTGGCTGAAGTGTTGAGGTGTGTGTGTCACACCTTACCCCTCTGTAAGGCATAAAATGATCCCGTAGTATACCTAATGAATTACCAACTCCGTCTATTGATAATCCATTAAATATGCTACAAGGGATTTTAAAAACTTTTCTTACTTCTTTTACAGTGGTGAGCACTATTTACAGGTGTTAAAAACTTTTATGAACTGAAGTGAACCAGCTAACTCATTTGGAGTATTTGGAATTTCTGTAAAAATTTTGGCAGTGTCACACCCCGGCTTAGTGGGCCCCAGCTCAAGTCCCTCTATGGGTGGCCATCTTGCCGGCGTACCCCTCTAGAGGCCGGCGATGCTACTCAAATCGGTACTGTCCGCTTTGGTGGAGTTCAATCCCTTCGCCCTGCAGAGCTAGGATTCGAACCCATATCACCTCACGGGTTTGCTTCGCCTCTTACCAATTGAGCTTAATGGAATAGTAAAGTTAAGCTTCAAAAACTGAAAATTTTGTTTCCCTTGGTTTAAGCCTAGAAATGGTAATGGTGATCACTTCCAACAAGTTTTAAATCTAAATGTGACACCCCTTACCCGACTACAGTGTAGCCGAGCAAGTTATGCCACTCAGTGTGCCGAGCACTCTATTTTATCTTAATTCATTTTTATTCTTCCTTTTTAATATAACTTGTGAAATATAATTTATTTAAGCCTTTTGTCGAAATTATAATTTATTTGAGGTTCCGAAAATTTTATAGAAAATCCGACAGAGTATCGGCTAAAAATGGAGAAAACAGTTCTTCGGAACCTGTGAAAAACACTTCCTATGATCATATTCAATCATCTCATCACTCTCAAACTTCAATATCAAAATCTCAACATTTTTCACCATTCATTTCTCAATCATTCATCTCATGTGATAATCATGTACAAGTCAATGTATTCACTTTTCCTTTCACAAACACAATTTTCTTAACAATTCCTCTATTTGTCATTCATTCATTTCACATCATCATTAGACTCAAATCATAAATAAATTCTCACATGTGATTTATAATCACAATTTACAAGTACTTACATTAATACAAAATTATATTACATTTGTTTCAAATACACATGATAAAATAAGAGTTTAATTACAAAATTTATAAAAACCTCAAAATACAAAATGGGACCTAGTGTCCTACCAATGCACTGTGGATGGTGAGGTGACACGGACACTATGCAGAACTGTGAACTGCCTTACCGAATCTGTGGTCTACTGGGCCCTCTGTCCAAATCTTCAGTACCTACGCGTTGCAAAAGTGACGCGCTAAGCATAAAGCTTAGTGGTGCCAATAATACAAGAAAATATAATATGCAAATAAAAATCATAATTTCTTAGCCATTGTGTTCATAAGAACTGAATAATTACCAACTTAATGTTTAGTCGAGGGCTAATTACGTTTTATGATATTAACTTCTTCATGCATTTTGTTACTTATTTTCTTCATGATCTTGAGTTTCTTTGTATTCTATCATAATCATTCCTGATATTTAATTTTCGTATTTTCTTTAACAATCAGTTCAATTACAGTTATACTTTTCCATGCCCAAGTAACCTATACTGGACGACTGGACTGGATAATGGGTCGTTGGCACTGGACACCGCGGTGCCTCGGGCCGTCATACCATGGGACGCAGAACGTCAACCATGTATGCAGTCAGTATGGCTAAAAAGCCATGATATCACATAATCGGGCATAAAAGCCATGCATACGGGCATAAAAGCCATGAATACGGGCATAAAGCCATGAATACAGGCATAAAGCCTTTCGCAGTACTGCTAAAACAATACCCTATTGGCATGCCAACCTATCCAAACCAATCACATTAGGCCTACTAGGGCATTTTGCACTTTTAAGTTTCACAATTTTTGAATTTCAAGTCTTGGTGTCACTATTCACTTCATTGATCAACAAAAAGTTGACTTTTGTATAGAAAATAGTTGCATTGGTTTTAACACTTCCGATGTACCACATTTTGCATTTAAAACTTGTTGGAATCAATTACCAAATCCATTTCCAAGCTTATTTCAAGTTTTCATGTCACTATTCACTTCATTAGTCAACTAAAATGTTGACTTTTGCATAGAAAATATGTACATTGACTTTGACACTTCAAACATACTACATTTTTCATTTAAAACTTGTTGGTTTTGGTCACTTTCTCAAAGCTTAGGTCATTTTGCAAAATTGCCAATTTTCGGTTTTGGTGCTCCGAAGTTGCACTGTTTCATTGGTCGATTTACTGTTGGAATTTGACAAAACTTCCTTCATAGAAAATGTTCCTTATTTTGTCTAGTTGAATTTGTTTTTTTGAATCACTCCATTTGGAGTTTTTTAGCTCAAGTTATGGCCAAAATAAGTTTACTGTTCACTTGCACTGTTCATGCTGCTATCATGGGTTCTGGCAGATTTTGATCCAACTTTGGTCAGTAATTTGATCAAGTTAAGTTCCTAATTTGGTCTAACTTTCTTCATATAAAATGTTCTACTATGCCTTAGGTTTCCATCGGTTCAAGAATCGCCTAAATCCGAGTTTTCTAGAGAGAGTTATAGTCCTCCAAACATTGCTGCTCAAATGAAAATTCTGGAAATCTCAGTACAGTAAACTTCACTTTGCTCAATGATTTGATTAGGTTCTGGTCATAATTTGGGGTAATTTTCTTCATGAAAGTTGTTTTTCTATGTCTTAACTTGTTGCTGTAAAAATTTCAGGTCAATTGACCAAATCTACAGTGAGTTATGGCCAAATGAACAGTTACTGTTCATTTGGCAAATTCTGTAGAATCAGTGCAGGGTATCCGGATTTGGGGCCAAGTTTTGGTCCTCTTGCTTTGGTCTTTTGGGCATGGTTTCTTCAGCAAAAATGTGCCATTATAAGCCTAGTTTCATGTCCAATTGGTCAAACACCAATTGGACTAACACAACCCAAGCTATGGCAGTGCAAATGGACTGAAATTTCAATCCCTATGCTGCTGTCCTAGGGCAGCCTACCTCTTCACTTTGCAATTCTATTTTTCAGTGCAAATTGTGCTTAACTTACCTAAAATGGTCACTAATTGACAATTATAATTTTCTTTAATCAATTCAAATGCCAAGTCCAATTTTTCACTTCTCAAAACCCTAATTCCTATCTCCATTTCACCACATGCTTGAATTTACTAACTAATCCATTTTACTTATATTTATATACTTTAAACATAATCCCTAGTGCACTCCAAGTCCATTAAAGTACTAAATCTTGTTCCTTACTTAGGGCAGCCAAAACTCATGTACACATACACATGAATTTTGTTCATTTAAATTACATTTTCTTACTAAATTCAAGTTCCATTTCATGAAATTAAAGAGTTTTAGGTATATAGTGTACTAACCTTGAATGGGGCAGAATTTCCAGCCACCCAAACTCCTTTCTTTCTTCCTCTTTTGGCTGCCTAGAGGTTGCTCAAGTTGCTAGGTTAATTTTTTGTGAAGCTAGGTTATGATTTTGTTGGGTAGAAATGGGTGAATCAAGCTTTGAAAAGCTTGAATATGCTTAGCTATGGAAGAGGTCACGTTTTGGAGGAAGAAGAAGAAGAAGAAAAGCAGAATTTTTAGGTCTATTTGTCTCTTTTATTGGTTAAGTAAATGGTTGGTTAAATGTGATTGGGGGGAAACTCTTAGATGACATCATATGATGTCAAAATTGACATTTATTGTCATTTTTCTTTCCTCTTCTTCTCTACCCATTTTCATTTTAATTTTTAGTAATATTTATTCATATTTTATACCATAATAATTATTTACTTAACTGGACAAGTAGGCCAAAAATCGTCTCTGAAGGCGAAATGACCAAAATGCCCTCCGTTTGGCTTAACGGGTCAAAATTGTCTGTACCGATTGAAAAAATTTTCTAAATATTTTCTTGGCATTCTAATGCCATAGGAACCTCAATGACCCTTCTCTGGAGTCCCAAAAATTATTTTATAATTTTTCCCCCGGGTCTAGGGCTCCTCGTTGCGAGAACCGCAACTTACTTCTGGTTACCCATCGCTTGGGCATCGGCTCTTTTGACTTAACTGTATTTTATTTCTAAAATTTTTACTAAATTTTTCTCATTAATATTTGAGTTAATTATGGTCCCTCACTTTGATTTGAATATTTTTCCGGACGTTCTAGCTGTCCGGACCGACACCGGTCACCGAAACAGTAGACTGTGCGGAATTGCTACCGGGAGGATGTTACAGGTAGAGAGCCATCTATATTTTGGATAAAATAGTTCTTCAGAAAACCTGTAAAAAGCACTTCAATATATTTCCAAATCTCAACTCCAACATTTTCTCAACTCAAATCCATAGTAATTTTTCAAAGACTGAGATAAAGGAAATATAATACAATTTTTTTTACAAGTTAAAATAACTCATAATTATTTTACAGCTTCAATGTACAATTTTTATTTACAACTGCTCAAAACCAACAACAATATGTACATACAGTGAACATACATTACATTACAAAATACAAAATACTGGTATACTCATTATACCCGGTAGTCTCTCACTGGAGGTACTAGCAGCCTAGTCTGCTGCACTGTCTGTCTGTCTACCTGCGACAGCAATAAAAAGCTATCGCTGAGACAATGTCTCAGTGGTGCACAACTTGAACTAAATACAAATTTAAATCACAATTCATAATTCAAATAAATAGTGGATACTTAAAAACCATAGTTAAATTCAAGACAATACTGTCATAAGGAATTTAACACAATATCAAAATAAATCTCAATAATCAAAACATAGTTAAATTCGAAAGACAGTAAATGTCAATAAGAATTTAAACTTCATTTCACAAATTATCAAATTGCATAACAACACAATTTAGTCGAATAAGTTAAGAATACAGTGTTACCAATTCATTCACAACTTAAGCCATGACACAAATTTCCGATCAATGCCGCGTTGTACACCACGACAAAGCAATCACAACCCCACTAATCGAAATCAATGAGGAAGGGAGCTAGCTATATAATGAGTACTCATCCGATCTGAAGGAACGGAAGCGTGAAAAACACAAGTTTATACCATTGAATTCAAAAATTTTCACCTAGGGTCACATGCATCATGCAAGATTTATTTTTATCTATTTGATTTCAATGATAAACAACATATTAAAACTCTTTTAATATGTTTTTGGATCTGTATTTGCCATTTAAGATTTTAAAATTAATCAGATTAATTTTAGAACCCTAGATTAAATCAAGAACGATTACACCAACCTCTTGATGTGCTGCAGCGTGTCTGCGCCTTTGAGATTCGTCTTCAGGACACCAGATGTTGTCCCTCTAGCTTGTCCACACCAAGAACACCTATGGCAGCCCTTGAACAGCTTCTAAAGCCTTTTCTATTAATTAGAAATTCAAGTTCTGCCTTTTAAGAGATTAGAGATGTAAACAGGACACTAGAAACAATTTCTAGTGTTCTTAATTCAAGAGATTGATGGCTAATCTCTTTGAATTGATGAGAGATGAAGAGAAATAGCTGGAGAGGCTCAAAGTGGCGTGACAATTGAGAGGAGAGGCTGCTGGTTATGTTTTCTTTTCATAACCACACTTAAATAGCTAGGTTAACACATTAAACCCTAGCCACATGTCACCTTTGATTAGCTCTAGGTTTAAGTGACCCAATCACATTGTGCCAAGTGTCAAACCTATATTTAATCTTGATTTTAATCATCTTACATGATTAAAAAAACATTTGGCAAGCTTATGTGTTATGCCATGTGTCACCATCTCATGGTGCCACGTGTCACACTGTGAAATGACCAAAATGCCCCTGTGTCTTAATTTTGAGTTCTTACCCAAAATAATTATTTTCTTCTTCTAATTAATTTATATCAAATATAAATTAATTAATTAATCTCTATTAATTAATTTCTCATTAATTAAATTCATATTTAAACACTTTAAATATAAATTTAACTTATATTATACATCCAATAATCTAGATTTGGTTTCAAGTCATGCTAGGGACTTTGCAATCTAATTGCAAACCAAACCTATTTAATTAATCAATTAAACTCTTTAATTAATTAATTAAATCATATTTAATTAGGTGATAACTTGTGTATGTGTGTGACTTACTAGGCTCATCACTAATTAGCAATGAGAAATGATATCAACTCTTAATATCATCAGAACTCTTTCTTACAATAAATGATTTCTCTAAATCATTTTATGAACCTCATAGACCATGGTTAACACCTAGCATAGCATGCCATGGCCACCCAATTAGTAATAAGGTTTACCTTAAATGAACTTATAATCATATGTTACCATGCACTAGAATCTCTCATTACAAAATCCCAACTCAAGCCGAGTCATGGTTTATGTCAAACTCCATTTGCTATGAATATTATGTTCTCTTTTAATTCCAGTTCTTGATTAAAAGATTTTCTCATCGTAAACTCTTTTCGAATAAATCTATCTGCCCGCCAGAACTTGAAAAATCAAGAACAATTAAATTAACATAGGATTTTAACTCTATTTACTTAGAGTATCTGATTCGTTTTTGATCATAACCTACCTCAATATATAACTAGCAGAGCCAACACATGCCCATATACCCATACATAGTACAAGTATGAAAGCAGATCAAACTCAAACTACCTATATACAAGATAATCGTGCTATCTCGTGTCTAAAGATTATATGCATCGATATGATTTATGACAAAACATTGACAAGAGTAAACTCCATGTGCTTGTCATAAGTGTCACCGGTTCGCCTACTTATTATTTATAAGTGCCTATCATGTTTGTTATATGGCATGATACTCACCATTCCATCTTATTTATATCTCATATAAATAACTTGGGAACAAACATGAATACAATCTTTCGGTATACGTCATGACCTTATTATGAAGTATCCTTGATTGTGAACCTATTTATGATACTTTGTGCTAGAAATATTGTCACTCATATTCTTAACAACTTAAGAATAATATTTCTAACAAAATATCAATGGACCTTTTCTATTACACATAAATATATTATGTAAACGGAAAAGTGGAAATGCCTTTTATTAATAAAATATATACAATATAAATAATAAATAATATGCTCTAGTGCAAACTACTAACAATCTAATACTAGAACTAGAGTCATTCATTACAATACCTTATAACCATCTTCTAAATATGTCAGTCTAAATGAGCTTGTGACAAAGGCTTAGTGAATGGATCAGCTGAATTTTTCAGCTGATGTTATTTTTCTGCATGGCTATATCGCCTTGCCCAACTATATCTCTGATAATGTGGTAGTGCCTTTCTATGTGTTTGGATTTTGGGTGAGACCTTGGTTCCTTAGCTCAGATGATCGCTCCATTGTTGTCACAAAGGTAATGGAACCGCTAACTCAATGGAAGGAACTACTGTAAGTTCTGCACGAACTTCTTTATCCAAGCGACTTCCTTTGCAGATCTCGATGCAGAATATACTCGACCTCGAGTGGAATCTGCAGAGTGCTCTGCTTGGAATTCTTCCAACCGATCGCACCTCCATTACAAATGAATACATATCCAGAGGTAGACTTTCTATCATCGATATCGATTGGAAATCGTAATCGATATAACCATCCAATTGCAAGTCTCCACCTCCATAAATCAAGAATAAATCCTTAGTTCTTCTCAAGTACTTAAGGATATTCTTAATGACTATCCGATGTTCCAAACCTGGATTGGATTGATACCGCTAGTCAAACTAACAAGATATGCGATATCCGCCTAGTACACAACATTGCATACATTAAACTTCCAATAGCCAAGCATATGGAATCCTGCCATCTTATCTCTTTCTTCGGGTGTCTTTGGAGACATCTCTTTAGAAAGGTGGATACCATGTCTCACTGGTAACAATCCTCTCTTGGAATCAAGCATGTTAAACCTCTTTAACACCTTTTCCAAGTATAGACTTTGGGATAAACCAATTATTCTTTCGCTCTATCTCTATAGATGCGAATCCCAAGAATATAGGTTGCCTCCCTAAGTCTTTCATGGAGAATGTATTTGACAACCATACCTTTATAGTCACAACACACTTGTATCATTACCCATCAACAGATGTCATCCACATATAAGACAAGGAAAGTGATAGCACTGTCACTAACCTTCTTATATACACATGGCTCATCCTCATTTTTGATAAAACCAAAAGATTTAATGGCTTCATCAAAATGGATGTTCCAACTCCTCGAAGCTTGTTTCAACCCATAAATGGATCGCTTTAGCTTGCATACCTTGGAACCATCTTGGGATTCAAATCCCTAGGTTGTTCCATGAAAATGTTTTCTTCAATGTATCCATTGAGAAAAGTCGCTTTGACATCCATCCGCCAAATCTCATAATCATAGTATGCACTATTGCTAATAAAATCCTAATTGATTTAAGCATGGCAACAAAGTAGAAAGTCTCCTCATAGTTGATTCCTTGCCTTTGGCGAAACCCTTTCGCTAGCCTTGCCTTATAGGTCTCTACCTTTCCATCGTAACCAATTTTCTTCTTGAAAACCCATTTGTTCCCTATAGGTACAATACCTTCGGGCGGGTCAACAAGATCCCAAACTTAATTCTTATACATGGAATCAATCTCGGATTTCATAGCATCAATCCATTTTGAAGAGTCTATATCTGATATAGCTTCTTCATAAGTAAGTGGATCATCTCCATGATCTACTTCTTCATGAGTAGACAACTCTTATTCTTCTTCATGAAGAAAACCATATCTCACCGTGGGTGAGATACCGGTTGTTCTACGAGGAACAATGTAGATGTTTCATCAATGGGTATAGGTTGACTAGATGGATCAATATCCATCCGATGCATTGGTTGGTCGAATTCTCCAATTCTAACTCTATTTGCCTTCCTTTGCCTCCTTCTTGAACAAACCGTTGTTGAAGAAATGTGGCATCTCTACTTATCACAACCTTTGTGAAGTAGGCAAATAAAAATAATATCCAAAACTATCTTTTGGATATCCAACAAATCGACCTTTTTACGATCCGGTCTCCAATTTATCAGTGTTCAGCTTTATGATATAAGCTGGACAACCCCAAATCTTAACATGCTTAAGACTTGGTTTTCTTCCATGCCATATCTCATAAGGTGTGGAAGAAACTGATTTTGATGGAATCCTATTCAGAATATACAAAGCTGATTCTAATGCAAATCCCCAAAAGGAGATTGGCATATCAGTATAGCTCATCATACTACGTACCATATCCAATAGGGTACGATTTCTCCTTTCAGATACACCATTCAGCTGTGGCGTTCCTGGAGGAGTGAGCTGAGAAACAATGCCATGCTCTCTCAAGTATTCATCAAATTCAGTACTCAAATATTTACCTCCACGATCTGATCGAAGAGCTTTAATACTCTTTCCTGTTTGATTTTCTACTTCAGATTTAAATTCTTTGAACTTTTCAAAAGATTTATGTTTGTATTTCAG